>NW_019154102.1:20527991-20771247 GCF_002288905.1 Enhydra lutris kenyoni
GTCAAATAAATAAATAAAATCTTTAAAAAAAAAGAAATGAGTGTTGAGGGGCGCCTGGGTGGGTGGCTCAGTGGGTTAAAGCCTCTGCCTTCGGCTCAGGTCATGATCTCAGGGTCCCGGGATCGAGCCCCACATCGGGCTCTCTGTTCCCTCTTTCTCTCTCTGCCTGCCTCTCTGCCTACTTGTGATCACTCTCTGTCAAATAAATAAATAAAATCTTAAAAAAAAAAGTGTTGAAGTATTTGAAGTATACTTATACAACATTTGGTTGGGAATAAATAAAAGAAGAAAAATAAATATGGTACTAAGCCAAGTCTACCTATATTATTAATAAATTTCTTTAACTAAAATTTTAGTTTTACATAGACTTGTACAAAAAATGGTTTGCTTTATTAAAGGAAAAAATTATAACTTTTATTCCATTTAGACTGAATTAAAATCTCTTTTTAATATGTTGCCTAAATCTAATATGCCAAAATTATTTTTTAAAGATTTATTTATTTTAGAGAGAGAGTGAGCTAACAGGCAGGAGGGGCAGAGGGAGGGGAAGAGAGAATCTCAGGCAGACTTCACACAGAGTGCCAAGGTAGAGCTCTGTCTCACAACCCTGAGATTACAGCCTGAGCTGGAACCAAGAGTTGGATGCTTAAACCAACTGTGCCATGCAGGCACCCCCCAAAATTATATTTTGAGTATGCATGATATATCTGATAATTTATCTCCCACTAATTAGTTATTATTTTTAGATAATTTAATAAAATAATTTATTCAGTTTTCTATAAAAGTTACATAAAAACTGAAAATATTACTTTAGGTATGTTTCTTAAAAAAATTAGTATGATCTATGAAAAGGAAACTATTAAATGCAAGAATCTACTTTTAACTAAAGATTTAAGTCCTAATTTGAATGCATGTAATCTGGGGCGCCTTGGGTGGCTGAGTAGGTTAAGCATCTGCCTTCAACCAAGGTCATGATCCCAAGGTCCTGGGATCCAGCCCCACATTGGGCTCCCTGCTCAAGTGAGGAGCCTGCTTCTCCTTCTCCCTCTGTTGCTTTCCCTGCTTGTACACTCTCTACCCCACCCCACCCTGGTCAAATAAATAAATAAATAAAATCTTTTAGAAAATAATAAATGCATGTAATCTAAGTAGGGTCTATCCTAAAGGAAAGCAAAATAGCCTTTACCACACTAAAATCATTAAGCCCGTATTGTTATAGCATTTTTATAAAATATAAACTACCAGCTTTATTTATTGCTATTTTAAACTTGAGTTTAGAAATGGTCGGGGCTCCTGGGTGGCTCAGTGGGTTAAGTCTCTGCCTTTGGGCTCAGGTCATGATCTCAGGGTCCTGGGATCGAGTCCCACATTGGGCTCTCTGCTCAGCGGGGAGCCAGCTTCCCCCCCCACCCCCTCTCTGCCTGCCTCTCTGCCTACTTGTGATCTCTGCCTGTCCAATAAGTAAATAAAATCTTTTTTTAAAAAAAAGGTAACAATTTTATCGAGTTCTTAAGATTTTTAAATGCTTTATCTTCTTCAATATTTATTATTATTCTTTTATGCTTATTTTTCTATTTTAGAATGGCTGTCTTCAGTGTACAAACAGCAGTGGCTTGCTATGCTCCGGGCAGAACAAGACAGTGAGGTGGGGTAAGTATGTTAGATGATAGCACTGTTGGTAAAAAGCAAACAGACCCCAAACAGGGTTTTTCTGCTGTGAAAATTTTTTTTTTTTTAAGATTTTTATTTATTTATTTATTTGACAGATAGAGATCACAAGTAGGCAGAGAGGCAGGCAGAGAGGGGCGGGGGAGGAAGCAGGCTCCCTGCTGAGCAGAGAACCCAATGTGGAACTCGATCCCAGGACCCCTGCTGAGCAGAGAGCCCGATGTGGGGCTCGATCCCAGGACCCTGGGATCATGACTTGAGCCGAAGGCAGAGGCTTTAACCCACTGAGCCACCCAGGCGCCCCGACTCTGCTGTGAATTTTTAAATGCATTTATTATATTGAAAAATTGAGAGATGTTAAAGTAGAAAAAAGATCATTAATCAATTTTTATTCTTATATTTCTGTAACATCAATATTATTAATAATCTTTCTGGGCAATTAATGGACTGTTTGAATAGTCATTTGCTGTATTTGTAAAAATTGAGTAATTCATAAACTGTTTCACCTAGTGTTGTATAATGATTTTCTTTCAACATACGGAAATATAACTTGGAATAATGCTTCCGCCAAGCCTGATTTTCATATTTCTATGTAGGTAAAGCTACTTTTATTTGTGGTAGTATTATAAAATTCTAATTCTTACTAATTAGCTAATAAGTGTTTTGAAGACCTTTGAGTCTGAAATGAGTTGACATAATCGAGTTATAGATGCCCCCCTGAAAAAATATTTCTGTGCTTTTTTCATCTGAATAGAAAGCAGATTATCTGTTCTTTTGATGTGCTTTGCAGGTCACAGACGTGCTTCCATACTCATTATTTGATCTATATACTGGCTCCTTGGTATAGACCGTGTGAGCAGACAGAAAATCCAAGAGTGTATGTGGAAGAGGCCTTAAGGTTGATTTTTGCCCCAATCTCTTTTGACCCATTTTTATACACCGAAAGACCTGCTAAAATATATGACCTGTTATGTTTATATCCAAACAGTGACTGTATGAAAGTGTTATACAAACTCATGGTAATGATTATGAGGTTATTTTCCAGGATTCTTGGTTTCTGCTTTATTGATAATTTATTTTTGATCTTTTTCCAAATATATTCACAGCACTCTTATCCTACATAAATATAGTAAGATTGTTGAAATAGAAATAATAAAAAAACAACAAAAAGAAAGTTAATTATTTAATGAAATTCAGATTTGAAGCCTTTTTAATATATGAAATATTTTCTTTTTTTTTTAAAGATTTTATTTATTTGACAGACAGAGATCACAAGTAGACAGAGAGGCAGGCAGAGAGAGAGAGGGAAGCAGGCTCCCTGCTGAGCAGAGAGCCCAGTGCGGGACTCGATCCCAGGACCCTGAGATCATGACCTGAGCCAAAGGCAGCGGCTTAACCCACCGAGCCACCCAGGCGCCCCTATATGAAATATTTTCAAAATCATCCTCATTCTTTTGTATATTCAGTTTTTAGATGTTAGGTGTTCTTATTTTTCAACATTTCCCTCATCTGTATCTATGAACTGAACATAGAATCTGACCTAAGAAACTGAGCTGGACTGAGTGGGTTTCCTCCCCTCAGAAGTGTATGTAGGATTATAGCACTGTGACAAAGTGCTCTGTTTCCATAGATACTGAGCCCCTCCTCATTGCTGCAGGGCTACTAAAGTGAGGAAGTGTGTTTCTGGGGTGTTAGGTTATAATGTGGTGAAGTCTACCTCCAGGGTTCTCCTCTTCCTTGCTCTTCCACACTGCCGACAGGTTATCTTTCTGAAGCAGAAATAGAATTGTGTCACTTCCCTGCTTAACTGTGTGGGGATCTGATGATAGGGACAGTTGTTATTCTTTGTGTGTGATATAAGCATTTTTAAAAATTCCTCATCCTTAAGAAATTCATACTGAACTATTTACAGATTAAAGGATATGTCTGGAGAATTAGCCTCAAAACAATCAGTCAGGAGGGATATGGGGAGAAATGGTCTTGGAATAAAACTGAAACAAGATTAATGAAGCTAGATGGTTAGAACATTAAGCCTATTATACTGTTTTTTCCACTTTTAGGTTTGAAATTTTTCATAATAAAAAATGTGAAAGTAACAGAACTAATGCCTGGAAACTCTCTACCATCTACAGGAAAAGTTGAAACTCTTATTAGCATAGCATGGGGGGGCCCGTCCACAGTCCATCCCAAATGTCTTTCACTTCATCCCATCACATGCTCATCTTAGGCTCTAGCCATACTAACTTCATACATTTGGTATTTTTTTATGCTCCAGATTCTTCTTACCTACTATACCTTCTACCTGGAATGCCCTTCACCTGCATAGAATCCCACCCCTGACCTCTACCCCAACAAACTCCTTTTCAGGCACAAGTAATACCTCCTCTGTGATGAGCCCCCTCTAATCCCAGGCAGTAAATCTGCCTTCTTTGTGCTCCTAACATCACAACACTCTCCACATTATTTTAATTATTACTTATATGTCTAGTTCTCTACTAGACTAAACTCTTGGGTATCAAGGACATGTTTTATTAGTTTTATATACACTTATGTATTTTTTTATATATTGTATTTCAGTATTTTAGTTTGGTGATGATGATGTCCCCAGTATCTAGGCACTTAATAAATGTTGTATATGATGAATATATTGTATTACTTTTATCATTTGGAATTCCAAGCTAATAATAATGCATTTTTTGTTATCATAACTTGAAACAAAAGTGTTTTTCTAGATTGGTTAAGATTTTTAAAGTAGGGAACCAGTTCTACAGCTGTTTCTATTAAATCTTGAGTTTGCATGGTTATACTACGTAAAAGATGGCTTGGATATGAAACAGTAATGTCCAATGGTAGATGAAACTGTCACATCTTAAATAATAGATTTTAACTTACTTTACTTAGTAGTTAGAATTTTGAGTGTTTTATTTCCTTGATCACAGTTTCTCATAGACATTTTTCCCCTCTTCTCTGGTTTGGCCAAGCCCTAATAAAAAGTATTCTAGGGGCACCTGCGTGGCTCAGTGGGTTAAAGCCTCTGCCTTAGGCTCAGGTCATGATTCCAGGGTCCTGGGATCGAGCCCCGTATCAGGCTTTCTGCTTGGCCTGGAGCCTGCTTCCCTTCCTCTATCTCTGCCTGTCTCTCTGTCTGCTTGTGATCTCTGTCTGACAAATAAATTAAAAAAAAAAAAAAAAAGTATTCTAGAAGTCAGGGCAATAAATGAAACATTAATTATTTTTAAGCAAAGGCAATAGGCTAGATTTAATCCATGTATTCTTATTATATCTATAACACAAAAAGGTATTTTTAAATCTATTAGCAAGTTTTTCTGTTCTTTTAAACTAAACAATTATTTTTAAACTATTGCCTATTTTCTATGAGATTCACATTTTATGTGTATTTCTAGGCCTCAAGAAATCAATAAAGAAGAACTAGAGGGAAATAGCATGAGGTGTGGTAGAAAGCTTGCCAAAGATGGGGAAGTAAGTATGGGTTATGACTCTTAACATTCTCATGCAAATTGTAATACTATTAGTGCAAAATACACTTTCAGTAACAATCATTCCTTAGAAGAGCTTTTCTGGTAGTTTCTATAGCTTGATCTCCTGGACAGGAAGTTAGGTGCTCAGTTGTGTTGCATGAGGCTGTTGAAGTTTTTTTGTCCCACTAAGAGAAAGAAGAAGATCCCTTAGCAATCCAGAAATTAAGATAAGTAAGAAATTATATGGGAGCTATTACATAGTTAAAAGTGATTCTTTCTATTTTACAGTTACCTTAAAGATATTCAAACCCTTTGCTACCCACATTTAGACTTCTGTTTTTCATTATCACCATATATAAATGTATATAAGTGAAATAAAAGTACTGTGAAATAGTACTTAACTGTTGCTGTGTCCAAAGGTCCTATTTTGTATTTAATTTTTTAAAAAAGCTTATTGTGACTCATTAAATTGATTTTAATGGGACATGAACTACATTTTTAAAAATCCCACTCTAATTGTAGTTTTCATCTTAAAAAATAATTCAGCCTGGGGTGCCTGAGTGGCTCAGTCAGTTAAATATCCAACTCTTGATTTCAGCTTAGGTCATGACCTCAGGACTGTGAGATCAAGCCCCTCATCAGACTCATGCACTGGGCATGGAAACTGTTAAGGTTCTCTCTCTCTTCTCCTTCTGCCCCTCCCCCTTTAAAAAATAATAATAATTCAGCCTAATTTAGACAACCATTCATTATTTTTCTCCTAAATTTTCCCTTATTGTAACTTCTTTGTTTTTAGAAGTTAATTATGTTTGTATTCATAATTGTGATAAATGTTAGCAGCATATGAAAGGGGAATACATAAGTGTCTTTATTTCTTAGTCTTACTTGTTTCTGCTTCCACAACTTGTTCCTCCCTCACCCTTCATTGAGCCACAGCTCCTTTGAAGCACATGCTTCTGCTACACCAGTCACGACCTTTATTGTAGCCATCATTCACAGGGCTGTCTGTATTTATCACTGTTCTTGTCACCAGTCTTGGTGATTTCAGCATCTCTGTTCCCTGACCTTCCTCCCCACAGTGATCTTATGCTCTATCCTACCTCCAGTACCCATTTCCTGGACACAGATCCTCAGTTTTTGCTTTACTAAATAATACATCCCCTTCAGAATCGCCATTTCAAGCATATCATTTTCAGACTCTAATTCTTTTTCCTTCTAGCACTCTCTTTCTAGAACCTGGACTCCCAGCAATTTTTTAACTCCAGTGGGGTGCACAATACATTGTTCTTATTACCTTTTTCCCATTATCCTCTCACCACCTTGCTACTTCTTTCTTTACTTGACTTACATTTTATGTTCCATCTTAAAATTGGTCCTTTGCTAATACTCTTAACTTCTCTTTTTACTCTCGTCAAGCTCAGCTAGCTAAACTCCAATTCTTATTAAATCCTGACTTGATATGCACTCTACGCCTGCTTCCAAACAGATGGCTATGACTAAAGAAAAACAGTGTACCCCCCCACCAGGAGTTACTTGAATGTTTGTAACTGTAAACTTCAAACAGGTGCTGCATGGGGATCCTCCTGTATTTCCCTAGTGAATTCATCTGCCAGTCTTTGAGTACCTCTCAGACCTTCTTTAAAAGGGACAGTGCCACCACCCTCATTCTTGTCTATGACCTTGTTTCTTTCATCACTCAGAAGATGAAAGCAATACGAAGAGAATCTGCGTATCCTCCTACCCAGCAGTTCTGCCATCTACCTGCAGCTATAGCTGTGTGCCGTGCTTTTCCTCTTACTGGAATGGATGAACCGTCTGCTACTGTCCTCGTCCATCCCCTCCCCTCATAAAAAACTCCATCCCTTCTCACCTATTCAGAAGCTTTGCTCCTACAGTTTTCACCTCTCTGTCCTGCATCATCAGTTTTTCTCTTCTACTGGGTCATTCTCATTGAGCATATACCATACCATACCACCACCCATCTGGAACCACACCCCGACTCCACATTCTTCTCTCGCTACCACTCCCATTTCTGTGCATCTCTTTTAAGCAAAAAAACTCATTGCAAAAGTTACCCATATTTGTCTATACTTCCTGTTTTCTGATGCTCTCTTGAATTCACTCCAATTCATTTATCGCAGTGAACTCCAGTGAAACTGCCATGCTGTTTTCACAGTGATTTCCACATTGCCAGGTCAGGTAGTTAGCTTTTAGTCTTCCAAAAGTTCTTGGTGACGTGATACATCTGCACTCACTCTTTATTAGAGATTTTCTCCATTTGACTTCCAGGACAGCATATCCTGCTGGTTTTCTTCACAATTCAGTGGCTTCTAAGTCTTTGCCTAGATCCTTCTCTTTCTCAGCAAATGTTGGTATGACTAGAAGCTCAGTGCTTGGACTTCTTCCCTGTGGAAGCTCACTCCAGAGTGATATCATCTAGTTCCCATGACTTCACACTGATGACTTCTAACTCCAGATTCACATATGTAGCTATTCACTCAACATCTTTCATAGAATCCTAGTGGCATCCTGGATAAAATAGTCCCAAGCTGAACTCTGATTTTCATCCCCAAACTTTCTCCTTTCCAAGTAATTCTCTAACCCATAAATGGCCCCTCTGTTAATCATTGAATAAGCTCCAAACTTCGGATATTTCTTTCTTAAATACCACAACTGGTGTTCATAAAAAATTCTTCCAGGCTCTACTTGTGAAATCTATTCTTAGCTTGTCTGCCACTACCATCCAAGTCCAAGCCAGCATTATCTCTTGCCTGGGCTGTGGTAATAGCCTCATAATGCTCTCCCTGTTTTCACTTTTGCTCTCCTACATGTTTTCCATATAGCAGCCAAAGTCATCTTTTTTAAAATGCAAGTTAGATCATGTTACTTCCCTCCCTAAAACTTTCCATCAGCCTCTTACTGCGCTTAGAAGAAATGCACGCTCTTCCTTACTTTGGACTTCTAGGCCTTAACATTTTCTGACCCCTGACCGACTCTCTGAACTTATCCCCATCTTCTGTCCACCCACGTGACTGCCCTAGTCACATAGCCCTTCTTATTGTTCTCTTTGCCTAAGTCACCCTTTTCCTAGATAGTTACTGGTCTGCCCCTTAGTTGACTCAGCGCCCGGCTCACCTAGTATCTCCATGGAGAGGCTTTCCTTGACCACCTGTCTGAACCAGCAGGCTTCCTAGCTAGGCCCTCCTTCCCTATCCTGTCACTCTTCTCCTGACATTTTATTCTGTTTTGTTCTCTTTCATTCCATTCCATCTATTCCTTCCACACAAACATATACACATATTAAAATACACATTCTACCAGGGCAGAAACTTGCTGTTGTTCTATGCCTAGAGCAGTACTTGGCACATGTTATAATTCAGAATGTCGACCAAACACTTGAAGCTCTAACTTTCCTTTACTATACTATACCAGCTTGCTTAATATTCCATTAACTATTGGGTTATAGATGAAACAAACATGTGGACCCCATATTAGTATTTAAAATAATTCAATTGTTAGGTGCCTCGCAGACTCAGAAGAGCATGCAACTCTTGATCTCAGGGTCATGAGCCCCACATTGGATATAGGGATTACTAAATAAATTTTTAAAAATAAAGTCCCCATGTGTATGTGTCAGTTAGTTATTTAAGGAATTTAGAGTATTTTTAAAGCAAGGTGGGTTTTAGTGGGATCTTCCTGTCTCCTTATAGACTCCTAGCCCCCTAAGTTATACCTCCTTAGAGTTGCAGTGAAAAGCCTTATTACTTACGATAGAATTGTGTAGAGACATAACAAAACAGATCACAAAGAGGTGATAATAAGAAAGTACCTTAAAGAATGTCAATCATAAAGGCTGCTTTTCTGGCTCTGAAATATACTGTACCCATGTGGTAAACCTTTATATATATTCACAGATATAGTGTGTGTGGTAAGCCCTAAGGGAAAGGTAAGCATGAGAGATAAATATTTGGAGTGAGTTAAAGAAAGAAAAGACATTTTGAACTTTTTATCTATGACTTGCTAGTATGATAAACTGAAGTAAATCTTTCTCTTTTGTATTTCTTAGTACTGCTGGCGGTGGACAGGTTTTAACTTCGGCTTTGACCTGCTTGTAACTTACACCAATCGATACATCATTTTCAAACGCAATACGCTGAATCAGCCGTGTAGTGGATCTGTCAGTTTACAGCCTCGAAGGAGCATAGCATTTAGGTAGGATGAAATTTCCCTACCCCACTCCTCCTCACTCCAGAAAAAAATACAAGAAGTAAAATAAAACCTGATAATTTATGCCAGCAGCAGTAGAGTTTTGGTAAGATACAGTATACATGAAAGTGCAGGAAAATAGTAAGGTTCTTCTCCTGTGAAATGTTAGTAATAATCAAAATCAAAAAGTCTGGATCTAGTGTGTCAGAAAGAATAGGCTGAATATAAATGATGTAAGATGGATAATAGGCTTGAAGCTGTTGCCTTGCTGCTGTTCTTGCAAATTAAAGGTCCAGAATGGAAAGACAGCAAGATATTTTTCTAGGAAAACATGTCTGGGATTGTCCTTCACTTTCTGTGGGATTTCATATGTCCACCTTCGCCTGGTGGTTGAGCTGGCTATCTTACTGGAGAGGATGCTGACAAGTTGGAAAATAGCTTTATGAGCAGATTTTTTAAAGTCATATATTTATTTATACTTACCTTACACCATATGCAAAAATTAACTCAAAATGGATCGAAGACCTAAACATAAGAGCTGAGACTATAAAACAACTCTTGGAAGAAAACATAGGGGGAAAGCTTTTCTTTTCTTTTTTTTTTTTTTTTTTTTTTAAGATTTTATTTATTTCTTTGACACAGAGAGACAGAGACAGTGAGAGAGGGAACATAAGCAGGGAAAGTGGGAGAGGGAGAAGCAGGCTTCCTGAAAGCAGGGAGCCCGATGTGGGGCTCGATCCCACAACCCAGGGATCATGATGTGAACGAAGGCAGATGCTTAATGACTGAGATGGGGGAGAACTTGACGTTGGATTTGGCAATGATTTCTTCAGTATGACACCAAAGCATAGGCAACAAAAGAAAAAAAATGAATTGGATTTCATCAAAATTTAAAACTCTTGTGTATCAAAGAACACTATCAACAAGAATAAAAATTAGGCAGTGGAGAGAATGGGAGAAATTATTTGCTAACCATGTATCTGATAAGGAGCTAATATCCTGAATATCTAGAGAACTCCTCTAAAACTCCACAACAAAAAAGCAAACAGCCTCATTCAAACATAGGCAGGGGATTTAAACATTTCTCCAAAGAAGATCTGCAGATAGCCAATACACATCTTTTCAAGCATGAAAGGATGGTTCTTGAAAAGATACTCAACATCACGAATCATTAGAGAAACGCAGATCAAAGTCACAATGAGGTGCCACTTCAAACCCATTAGAATGGTTATTATCAAAAACAAAACAGGGATGCCTGGGTGGCTCAGTCAGTTAAGGAGCTGCGTTGAGCTCAGGTCATGATCCTGGTGTCCTGGGATCGAGTCCCACATCGGGGTCCTTGCCTGCCTCTGTCTGCCATTCTGCCTGCCTGTGTGCACTCTCTCTCTCTCTGACAAATAAATAAAAATAAAATCTTTAAAAAAAACAAAAAGTGTTGATGAGGATGTCAAGAAATTGGACCTTTGTTCGTTGCTAGTGGGAATGTAAAATGGTGTATCTTTTGTGGAAAATGAAATGGCATTTCCTCAAAAAATTAAACATAGAATTACCATATGATCCAGCAATTCCTCCTCTGGGTATTACCCAAAAGAATTGTAAGAAGGGGGGCACCTGGGTGGCTTAGTCAGTTAAGTGTCTACCTTCAGCTCAGGTCATGATCCTAGAGTCCCAGAATCAAGCCCCATGTCAGGCCCCAGCTCAGCGGGGTGTCTGCTTCTCCATCTGCCTTTGCGCCTCCCCCTGTGTTCTCTCTTGCTCACTCAAATAGATAATAAAATCTTTAAATAAATAGATAGACAGATAAAAGAATTGTACAGAAGGACTGGCAAAGATATTATTAGTACGTTCATTTTCGCAGCAGCCTTCTTTAATGGCCAGAAAGTGAAAGCAACCCAATTGTCCATCAAGGATGTCCATGTAGATACTGTCTGTACCTACAGTGGAATTTTATTTAGCCTTGAAATGGAAGGAAATTCTTATACATGCACCAACATGAGCCTTGATGACATTATGTTAAGTGAAATAAGCCAGTCACAAAAGAATAGATGCTACATGATTCCACTCATGCAGTACCTCAGGTAGACAAGTTCATAGAGAAAGTAGAATGGTGGTTGTCCCAGACCAAGGTAGGGGTAATGGGGAGTTTGTGTTTGCTGGGTACAGACTTTCAGATGGGAAGATAAAAAAAGTTCTGGAGATGGATGGCAGTGATGATTTTAGAACAGTGTGAATGTATTTAATGCTGAGAATTATACACTTAGAGATGGTTAAAAGGGTAAATTTTATGTATATTCTACCATAATAAAAAAGACACAGATGAATTAATTTATATCCCAAATATGTATAATAGCACACCTTACAAATCTCTAAGGGGATCAGTTTAGAATTGGAAAAGACTTCTAAAATCTTTTATCGAATTAAAGAATTTGGAAAAGTAAATATTAAAGTGAGGGAGGTCTTGTTTAAATTAATCTGTGGTTCAAAAATCATATGTTTAGGAGCATGAGATTTTTTTTTTTTTTTAAGATTTTATTTATTTATTTGACAGAGAGAGATCATAAGTAGACAGAGAGGTAGGCAGAGACAGAGAGAGAGAGGGAAGCAGGCTCCCCGTCAAGCAGAGAGCCCGATGTGGGGCTCGATCCCAGGACCCTGAGATCATGACCCGAGCTGAAGGCAGCGGCTTAACCCACTGAGCCACCTAGGCGCCCCAGGAGCATAAGATTCTTGATCTTGGAGTTGTGGGTTTGAGCCCCAGGTTGGGTGTAGAAATTACTTAAAAATCAAATCTTAAAAAAAAACCCATATGTCTGTTTTTTAATTTGTATTTTTTTTAATCCTAGATTACGTTTGGCTTCTTTTGATAGTAGTGGAAAATTAATATGTAGTAGAACAACTGGCTATCAAATACTTACACTTGAAAAAGATCAGGTATGTTTGATTACTTTTCTATTGTATGGTTATAAGATTTGTCCTGTGAATCCTCTTTTGAGAATTCTTAAGTAGAATTAACATTTGATTTAAAGATTGAAAAGTTTTTTGTTTTTTTAAGATTATTTATTCAACAGAGAGAGAGATCACAAGTAGGCAGAGAGGCAGGCAGAGATGGCGGGGGCGGGGGGTGGGGGGAAGCAGGCTCCCTGCTGACAGAGAGCCAGATGCGGGGTTCTATCCCAGGACCCTGAGACCATGACCTGAGCTGAAGGCAGAGGCTTAACCCACTGAGCCACCCAGGTGCCCCAAGATTGATTGAAAAGTTTTTTGAAGGTAGAGATGGAAATACCATGTTCACATATGCATAATTTACCCCCATTTTATTAAAAATAGAGCTAAGACAAAAAAAGAAAAAACAAAATATGATTTGAGGGGCAGGGAAAAGCTGATAATTGGTAAATAATTGTTTATCCTGAATAACTTCTTTAAAAAGTTAGGAATCTTAATTGCTTTATCCATTGTGTTCATAAGTGCATTATTTATAGATTAATAGCAAACACTTTGAAGATAATCCAGTATGTCTGCAATAGCTCCTGAATATTAAGAGAACATTGTCCTCTAGCACAACAGATTTCTAAAGTAGCAAGCATCTGTGATGTTCCCAAAACACTCTCTAAAGCTGTTTAATTTGTTTCTTCATACATCACATGCATGCTGAAGTTCCAAAATGTCATGACGAGAAAGTAGACCATTTTTGAAAAGTAATATGAGAGCTGTTAAAATATTAATGAAGTTTAAGGGCACCTGGGTGGTTTAGTTAGTTAAACACCTTCAGCTCAGTCCTGGGATCAAGCCCCGCATGGGTTCCCTGATCAGTGGGCTTTCTGCTTCTCCCTCTGCCTCTCCCCGTGCTGCTCATGCTCGCTGGAACACAGGCTGTGTCTTGCTCACATGAGCGCGTGCTCTCGCACGTTTCCCCGCCCCGCCAAGTAAATAAATAATCTTTTTTTTTTTTTTTTAAGATTTTATGTATTTGACAGAGAGAGATCACAAGTAGGCAGAGAGTCAGGCAGAGAGAGAGGATGAAGCAGGTTCCCCGCTGAGCAGAGAGCCCAATGCCGGGCTTGATCCCAGGACCCTGAGACCATGACCTGAGCCGAAGGCAAAGGCTTAACCCACTGAGCCACCCAGGCGCCCCTAAATAAATAATCTTTAAAAAATATTAAGGAAGTTTACTTCTATTAAAACTAATCACCATTCCAAGGGACATACTGTTTTAGTAAAGCATTCAGAGCCCATAGTTCACATAAATTATTAGAAATTAGCTGTTTTCTTTAGACCAAAGAGCCCCTGACAGAATATCAGAATTTAGCACTGCAAGGAACCTTGAAGTGATAGTTCTAACCTCACATAGCCTGTATGAGAACTCCTTTAATCACATTCTGACAGAGGATCCTCCACTTGTTGCAATTCTAGCAACAGAGCAGACTCTCTCACATGGTAGATAATATTTGAGAAGGTAGATATATATAAAAAGAAAAGTTCAAATCTGCCTTTAGTAGAACTCTGTTGGTCCCCCTGGCACCCTCTGGAGCTGCATGAGCAATAGCTGTCTTTACTTTCTACCTGGAACTTCATAAAAAGTTCTGTCGTGGCTCAAAGCAGCCAGAGACTTGGAAACACCAGGCCAAGATAATAGTTGTATTTCAAGTGTTTCTTGAGTTGTTCATTCAGAAACATTGGAGTCCCTGCTGGGTGCTAGGTTCTGTGCCACCCAGGCGCCCCTGATTTTTGTATATTTTATGGCTGTCTGTCTTACAGAACTATGCAGACTAGATTTGCATTAGATGAAGGATTTCAGCAATGTGTGTGAAGGATTAGAGACATGGTAATAGGTGAAAGATGATTTTGAAGCTATTGCTATAATCCAGATAAAGGATGAAAACCTTAATTTAAGGAAGGTAGCAATGGGGCTGAAGAAATGTTGATGGGTTCTAGAAATAAAGCGGTGCAGTTGATAGAATTTGGTCCCTAATTGTGTGAAGGTAAGAGAGCAGTTAAAGATAGTTCCTAGGGATGCCTGGGTGCTTGGCTGGTTAAGGATTTGCCTTCGGCTTGGGTCGTGATCCCAAGGTCCTGGGATTGAGTCCCACATCGGGCTCTGCTCATCTGGGTGTCTTCTTCTCCCTCTGCTGCTCCCCCTGCTTGTGCTCTCTCTCTCTGACAAATAAATAAATAAAATATTTTTTTTAAAAAATGTTCCTACTGTCTTGATTTATAGTAGTTTTTCCTTTGATTTGAATTATAGGAAGGAAAATGAACATGACCGAGTACAGGTGAATAGATGATGAATTCAGTTTGAGCCATGTTTAATTTGAGGGCATTGAGGTAAAAGTGTGTTGGGTGGGGGATAAATGCTTCTGGGGTTTGCAGGCATTTCCTGGGGAAGAAATAATGACTGAATGAGATAGCTTCCAGGGAATATGTAGGGTGTCTAACAGGTCAGAAACATAGGGGACACTGGTACTTGAGGGATGGGCAAAAAAAGTAACCTGGTGAGACATTCAAGAGTTGGGATGGGGAGTCAAAGTCAAATTGCAAGAGTGAAAGTAGAGATGACCCATAAAGAAGAGGTAGTAGCCAGTAGCTGATGATTTGAATTGGAGCTGCTTTATAGCTAAGTGAAGACTTACAGTGGAGAGTTAGATGTATAGATCCTGGAATTCAGACCTAGATGAAGCATGTGGAGCAGTAATAGAGCTCTAGTACAGAATAGGTGGTGAGCCTCAGAGAAGCAGGGATTTGTGAAGATGGAGAAGTAATTAGTCTGGAAGTAGAAATGGAAACCTAGGAAGATGCTGCCATTCTGTCTGACGCTGTTGTCTATGGGCTTCTCAGCTTCCACTCTGTGGTGGAGGAAAGAAAATGGAATTTAAGGCGCTTCAGTGCGAACATAGATGTAAATTGAGCTCTCACGTGGAATTAAAGGTTTAGTAAAGCCAAGATTAAATCTGTCTAGTTTGGGGATAGGGATTGGGAATTAGTATAACCTAATACTCAGAAATCAGTTTGTCCTTCCAGCTCTCAAGTAATGTCCACATGGCTCCCCTCTTATCCAAAAGTTGGCACTTAGACCTTCCCCTACCCCCAGCCCTAACTATATTGAAATACTAGAATCTTCCTTGGAGTTTTTGTTTTGTTGTAACACTGAATCTTGGTTTTTATCATCAAATACACAAATTGACAAAACAAATGTCCTCAACAAATTTTGTAAGTGTGCCTTCACCTGGGTTATAGCTACAGACTTTGTCTAGGCCAGGCTGACTCAAGGTTCTAAAGACCAGGATGGGGGCGCCTGGGTGGCTCAGTGGGTTAAAGCCTCTGCCTTCAGCTCAGGTCATGATCCCAGGGTCCTGGGATCAAGCCCCGCATCGGGCTCTCTGCTCAGCAGGGAGCCTGCTTCCCCCCTCCCCTCTCTCTGCCTACTTGTGATCTCTGTCTGTCAAATAAATAAAATCTTAAAAAAAAATAAAAAAATAAAGACCAGGATGACTCAAGCTTCTAAAGACCAACTATGTTTGACATCATTCCTCTCTGCTAACCCTGTTAATACCATCAGCCCAGGTGATTGCCTCACTTGACCCATCATCTCACCCTTTTCATTCACTAACATTTTTCTTTAAACACCACTTTCCCTGTTTGGGGGTATATGGAGATATCGTGTGTGTGTGTGTGTGTGTGTGTGCGCGTGCACGCGCACCTGTGTTCCTTACCTTCTTTATCCAGTTTATCTTGTATATGGAGATACAGCACGCACATGTGTGTGTGTTCCTTACCTTCTTTATCCAATTTTTCTTGCTTTTCCCCCAATACAGAAGCCATGTCCAATTAAGCCTACATCAGTCATTCACATGTTCCAGTGTTAATCTCTCTCCATTGCAGGAGCATCTTCTGTAGTAAAAAATAAAAAATCAGTGTTTAATATTTAAAGTGTGTTCTTCAAAATACATAAAATAAGGCAAAACTAATGTAAATTACTGCCGAAAATGTATCTAAGGATTCAAAAGGTAGAAGTTCCAGTGCTGCTCCTTTTACTCTAAAGACTCACTCTTTTCACCAAATGCTGTTCATATAGGGTTCCAAATGGAGATCTGTAGAATGAGAGATGGTTATATTTGTGGCTCTCAGGTATAGGATCAAATCCTGTCTCTGTGAGATTTCAGGGCATTCTCTTGTGCACTGATGTAACTGAGCCTGAAATTTTTACAGGATAATGTGTTTTACATTCCAAGAGACAAATCATATGTTTGCATTAGAGATAGTGGAAAATCTCAGACAAGAGTGAGAACATGGGAACCATGCTTGTTGGTGCTAATAATGGCTTCCCACCTTCCTTCCTTTTATTTGCTCTACCTAAAGGCCATCAGGAAATGAAGCCAAATTGCCATTTATTTCTTGACTATATCTGTTCATGAAATATGTAGGTACTTGATAGAAATGTTTCAATAGTGAAAATAATTTCCATTACTGAGTATTTCATACTTGGCCCGCTTTGCTGAGTCCTCTGTGTGCATTGTCTCATTTAATTCTCACTATAATCATGTGAGTTGGGTAGTTTTATTTATTTTACAGTAAGGAAGCTGCAGTTGACAAGTCACTGACTTGCCCAATGTCACAGCTAGTTGATGGGAGTTTCAAGATTAGAACAATGACTTTGAGACTTGAGATGCAAGCTCTTAACTTTGTTTGAGCTCAGTTCAACAGTTTTGTTTACTCAATTCAACAGTTTGGCTTTCTGTTTTCTGTTTGTCTTGTCATTAAAGCTATACATTTGTTTTATAGGAACAAGTAGTGATGAACTTGGACAGCAGACTTCTGATCTTCCCTTTATACATCTGCTGTAACTTCCTGTATATATCGCCAGAAAAAAGAACTGAAAATAATCGTCATCCAGAAAATGCAGAAAACTGAGGGTCTCATCAGTTGGAAACAGTAGCACTTTCAAAACTTTTTCGGCCAGCTTTAATTTAATGGCCCTACTGATATTCACATCTAAGGTGACTAACAATGACAAAGGCCTTATGAACTGTACAGATAATACAGAAGACTATTCTTATGCTCATTACATTTCTATGCATACATGAAAAAAAACATTTTAAAGCCAAGAAAATATCTGTCGAACCATTTGTTACAAAGATGTTGACTCATGCTTTTCATTTTTAAGCATCAGTAGAAAATCGCTGTAGGTACATTTCTCATTGCAGCCTAATATAGGGTTAATTTTTAGTTTAAACCTTGATCCTGCCTAATGTTAGTGAATGTCAGTTTTCTATCTGTAAATTTATTTTTATTTGGCTAAAAGAACGCTAAAGGAACAATTGAATGGCGAATTATAAATGCTCTTTCAGTTGGTGCATTCAGAGCTGTCCTTTAATTTTTTCAAATGCTCTTTATGATTCCTCCTCATATTCTGATATCCCTCCAAGCTGTACTTGTTTTTAATCATTAAATACTTTTTTGTGGTTTTGGAGACGAAGCTGGGGAATTTTTTATTTAACGTAAGCATTTTCATGCTATTTTATTTTGCTTTTAATTTAGGTTTTTTAGGATTTTTAACAAAATCAGCTTTAGACTTTCAAATGAACTTGAATGGGGGAGAAAATCAGCTGGAACCTGAGGATATTTCTTTGCCTTACATGGTCATTTCTTTGACATTCTGTACTTTATTCTTAGGTCATGGATTATTTATATACCAAATACTACACTTTAAACATTTTCATATTCTCTAATCTTCAGAATTATTTATGTTCAAATTTTGGTTGGGAATCCTATTTCCCACTTAAGCTCAGGACCTTATAACCTCTGAATTGAGTGCCTTTGAGTTATACATGCTAATAGAAATTTCAGAGTATATGTAAATAAGGTCAGAGGATCTCATATAGAAGCTTACAGTAAAGCATGAATGTAAAAATAGAACTTATTTTTGTCAAAAATGGGATGTACACTTGTCATGATTTATATGTTTCCTTCTTGTGTTCACTGCTATTTTGCAAATAGCCATGCTCCTCTTCTTTCCAGTGAGAGTAAATGCTTTTTGTGGTTAATATATATTTGTAGTATGTTTTAAAAATTGGGAATCATTTTTATGTGTCTGTACAAATAATAAATACCCATTTGGAAAAAGAATAAATAAGCTCTTATATAAAATGGACCAAAAAAAAAAAAAAAAGAAAAAAAAACTTCTGTTGAAAACAGAGTTTTTTTCTTTCTAGTTAGATTTTTTCCCAATTAATTTAACTTCTAGAATTTGATAGTTTTTCTTCCTCAGTAATGTGTCCATAGGTTCATAAATTACTTTTCTCCTTTCAAAATTAATCCTCTTTGACTTAAAGGAAACTTTTAAATGCCTCCCCCTCTCCCACCCCCAAACTATAGCTTAAATGTTTTATTTTATTATTTTATTTTTTTTAAAGATTTTATTTATTTATTTGACAGAGACACAGCAAGAGAGGGAACACAAGTAGGGGGAGTGGGAGAGGGGGAAGCAGGCTTCTTGCTGAGCAGGGAGCCCAATGCGGGGCTTGATCCCAAAACCCTGGGATCATGACCTGAGCGGAAGACAGACGCTTAACAACTGAGCCACCCAGGTGCCCCTTAGTTTAAATGTTTTAAATACAATAATTTAGCTGTATCAAGAGGCTGCTTTTCTTATTTTTATATTTGGCTACAACATATCTTTCATGAGATGCTTTTTTTCTGTCTTATTCAAGCATCAGAGGTTCCTCGCTAAAAAATACAAAGAACCTTAAATTGAATTATGTGGTTAATTGAATTTTTAGAAGTACTGGAAGTAAAGAGAAAGTTTGAGTGTATTAGTGAGTAAAATTAACTACTTCATTTCATTATATAAATTATCCAAATTTGAATTATATATGGTTCCTGTTCTTTGGTTCTTTCCTACCCAAATTGCTTACGTCGTCCACAAATAAGAGCTACTTCTTCAATCACAAGTAGGTTGTGTTCTCATCTGAGAAATTGATAATTTGTCAGCTGCTGATAGTAGAAATTTGCTTTTGTTTTTATTTCCTTAGCAGGAACTTTTCATTCTTTTCAATGGGAATATTTTCCATAAAATATTAATAGTATCAGCTGAAGTATCATATAAACCATTATATGAAAGCTTTTGTGTTTGACTGCCTTTTGCCTCATAGCCATTGCCAAATCTTTTTTTTTTAAGTTACTAAGGCTAGAAAACGATATTTACCCATTGGTAATTATTATCAGTAAATTGGTTTTTAGCATCAGTTTACTCAAAGTAAAATAGCGGTCCTTAAGAGAAAACATTCTAGAGCCTCATGCTAAATTATCAAAGAGGAATATGAATATATATATATTTTTTTAATGGATTTCCCTTGAAACTTAGCAAGGTACAGTCAAAATTAAATGAACAGTAGTAGTCACTAGTTTTAGTAACTGTTCAGTGGCTCACATTTTATCACATTTTAAGTCTTTCAATGGGATTACCAGTATATATTAATAATTTTCAGTATCAAGTGCAAAAGTGAGGTTACCAAGGATCACTGTGGTTATTTTTTAAAATTTATTTAAATTCAAGTTAGCTAACATAGTAGTATAGTATACTATGAGTATAGTACTGGCTTCAGGAGCAGAATGTAGTGATTCATCACTTACATAGAACATACAGCACTCATCCCGTTTTTAAGGGCTTGAACTCAAGATCCTGAGATCAAGACCTGAGCTGAGATTAAGAGTCAGATGCTTGACTGACTGAGCCACCCAGGAGCCCTCTTGGCTATTTAAGTTAATAAAGATTAAATAAAAGTTAAAATTTACTTCCTCAGTCATACTAGGTACATTGTGCTTAGTAACCACATGTACCTAGTGGCTACAGTATCAGTTGGGATAGATACAGAATATTTCTGTTGCAGAAAGTTCTGTTGAATAGTTGGTCCACAATATTGAACTATTAATGTTGAAACTATGTCAAAAGTTATATTCCCTTAAAGATGAACCCATGTTAATAATAGCTATTAGAGCCGGGGTGCCAGTGGTAGATCAAATACTTGAAATGATAATGTTGGTTCATAATTTCAAGCAATGCGAACCTAAAAAAACAAAAGACCTGGTACAATTCCTCCTCAGCCAGAGAGTTTGACATTTTTTCCAAGGTCCAGATGCAGGGGTATAAAAGCAAAAAGCCTCAAACATCATCAATCACTGTTAAGTAGAGGTCTGACTGCATCTAATTTAGGGGGAAGATTATTGACTCAGCGGCATGCACCCACATGTAATGATAAAGTACAATACTTTTGTAAAAGCTGGTGATTTTTTAAAAATAGGACTAGCAAAGTAAAACAAAATTTAACCAAGGCTAGAGAATAGTACATTTGCGGACAATCACAGATTATTAATGTTGGTTCTTATGTAAGGTATATGCATACTTTAAATACAGTTTGCCTTTATTGGAAAACTACTGTCTGGTTGGGGAGGGAACTTAAAAGCAAGTGTGGTCACAAGTGTTGATCCTACCCCACTTGAATTCCATTAAAATGGAATGAAGGTACCTCAAACTGTTTATCAGAAATATAAAGGATTTTCTTCCAGGTACAGTGCTGAAAGATACACAGTGCTGGATAACCTACATCCTGAGAGAAGGCAGTTTGATCAGTAAGTAAGGAAGCCCTAGCAGAACCCATTTCTGACCCACAATTTAAAGGGGAAGGAGACTTTTGGAAACACACCATTTCTTTTCCCAGATAAGGTTTTGGTTTTTGTTTCTTTTTTTTAAAGATTTTGTTCATCTATTTGACACACAGAGAAATCACAAGTAGGCAGAGAGGCAGAGAGGGGGAAGCAGGCTCTCCGCTGAGCAGAGAGCCCAATGCGGGACTCAGTCCCAGGACCCTGAGATCATGACCTGAGCCGAAGGTAGAGGCTTAACCCACTGAGCCACCCAGGTACCTTCAGATAAGGTTTGATCTCCTTTAGGGAACTTACTCCTTTGGTTTTCCCCTTTCTCTTCTGTATCTTTACTTTTTTTCTCTATGCTGACTCATTCATACCAGTATTTAAATGTGGTTAAGTTTCTCAACATCTTTGAAAAACCTTCCAACATTTACCTCCACCCACTGCCATATTTTGCCCTGCGTCAGTTAAACTACTCATAGGGGTTCTCCAAATTCTGTCTCCACTTCAAAACCCATGCACAAGTCAACTCCACTAAAACTTGAGTCAACAAAGACTTTGTTGCTAAATTCTATAGGTTAGATGAGGGTTTTTTTTTTTTTCATTCTTTTTAACGAACACTTAAAATTTACTACTTTCTCCTCCTTAAAAAGCAGCCTTCTCTTAAACTTCTCTGACTTCACACCTGGTTCATTCTGTTTCTCTGCCCACTCCTTAGTGTCCTTTTGGTGACTCATCTGAGTCTCCTCTGGCTGTCTCCAGGCCCTTTTTTGTCCTGAACCTGCACCAGATTTCATGTACTCCAATGGCTTCAAATGAACATCTGTATTCTGATGATTTTCTTTCCTTTTTTTTTTTTTTTTTAAGATTTTATTTATTTGAGAGAAAACACAAGGCAGGGAGAAGCAGACTCTGCGCTGAGCAAAGAGCCCAACATGGGGCTCAATCCCAGGACCCTGGGATCATGACCTGACCTCAAGGCACTTAACCGACGGAGCCACCCAGGCGCCCCTCGGATTGATTGTTTTTCTGTAGTTCCAGCCTGGATCTCTCCAGTGAGTTTCAGATGCACATCTAGTTGGCATCTCCTCCTGAGTGTTCGTAGAGGCACCTCAAATTAGCATGTCCCGATCTGGATATCATCTTTCTCGTGAATTTTTCATGTATGTCTTAATCTTAGCAAGTGATGCTACCATCTAGCTATTCAGTTTTAACAAGCCAGAAACCTGGATGTCATTCTTGAATCTTTAATTGTCCCATCATCTGTATCCAAAATCATCAAGTTTTTCCCATTTTAGCAACTATTTCTCAAATGCAGCCACTTTCCACCTTACCTACGGATACCCTTTTAGTACATGCCAGTAATTTCCAATCTAGATTATTTTACCAGCCTCCTATTATATCTCCCCTCTAGTCAAGTATCCACATCAGTAGTTCTCTGAATAAACTCAAATCTGATTCCCTCCCATCCTTAAAATCCCTCAAAGACTCCTTGGTGCCTTTGTCTCACAATAACTCTTCATCACAACCCCAGTTTACAAACCTACTCCAGCCTTTACATTTCCTTTCCCTTGCTTCTTGTCTTCACACATTCGGTCTCTACCTGGACAATCTCTTCCATCTCTCCCCACAAATGTCACCCCATTCTCCTGGCTAATTTCTACTCCTTCTTAAGGTCTTGTTTGGACATTATTTCCTCTTAGAGACTTCTTGCCAATCCTCCCCCTCGAAACCGTTAGGGACCTGTCCTACAGTATCTAATTCTTTACCTATAGATGCACTTGCACACTATTTAGGCGTGTGTATCCCTCGCTGGACTGCAAATTACTCAAGAGCAGACTTGTGTCTTTTTCACTGATTAATCCTCTGGTACATAGGTGTGCAACCACCTTCTGTATCAAAGTTTCACAAGCCAAGGCAATACTGCTCTGCTCTAATGACCCCAGGACCAGGTACCAAACAACTTGGGATAGCCCCTATGTCCCAAAGCTCACTGAAATTTTTCTAGCCAATCTTAAATCTCTTACCTCGGGGTACCTGGGTGGCTCAGTCAATTAAGCTTCCAACTCGATTTTGGCTCAGGTCATAATCTCAGTGTCATGAGATGCAGCCCTGCGTCAGGTTCATCTGGGTGTTGGGCACGGAACATGCTTGAGATTCTCTCTCCCCCTCTTCCTCTGCCCCCCCCCCAAACAAAACCTCTTAGGCTTACCCTGCCTCTGCTATTCCTGTGTGCAAAAACCACAATAAAGTCTCTCACCCATGTTTTCCCCTTGCTCCTTCTGACTCCTGACCCACCCTAGGGCTTCCCTGTATGGACATAAACTTTGTGTATGGTATGTCTAGAATTGGTTTGGTATAAAATATTTTATGCGTGTGGGCAAGAACTAGAAAGAAAAATGGGAAAATGAGAACTGTATCAGGGTGGAGGATATACAGCTTTTACCAGGCCTTTATATAATATCAAGTAGATATTAAGATATTTAAGATTTTATTTGTCAGAGAGAGAACAAGAAAATGAGCACAAGCAAGGAGAACAGCAGGCAGAGGCTGAAGCAGGTTCCCTGCTGAGCAACAAGCCCGATGTGGGATTTGATCCCTTGACCCTGGGATCATGACCTGACTCAAAGACAGACGGTTAACCGACGGAGCCACCCAAATGTCCTTCAGTAGCACATTTTAAAGCCCATCATGGATGCAAAGATGGGAAGCCACTGGAAAGCGGGGCTAGAGGAGCAGAGATGATAACTCTGTTCTCACCAGAATCTTGTTACCAAAATGGAAGGTTTTGTTCTTTGTTTTTCCTACTCAATACCGTTTGCCAAATAACCAAACAGTATTTGAGGGCAAGCAGGTAATTTATTCAGTAGCTAGAGAACAGAGAAGGAGAGCTCATGCTCTATAGGCACATTTTTCCTATTAGGTCTCATGGTCAGTGTTTTATGGGATTAAGGTAATTAAGGGGCTGGTAAGCAAGTGGACCTTGGGGCTTTGGGGGTGGGGGGTGTGGAGAGGAGACGTCTCAGAATGAGTGCGCCAATTCTTTTCTTCCCTTTAAATGGGTGCAGTCAGGTCTATCATGGCACTGATAGCTGTGTTCTCTGTTAATACAATTAGATGTCACTGAGCCGGAGGCTATGTGTGGAGGGTTAGCACGGCAGCTTGAACTGAACCAAACCGGTGGAAAACTGTGTCATGGGGTCTTGTTTGGAGTCTATGGCTTCTGGTATCTGGCTTTAGTTTCTGGTGGCAAGCAGCATCTGCCAGCAGGACTCAAAAACTGGGCTATGTAGCTTGTATGATGGAGCTTGTTAGTCTCAGGTGACAACGTCCACGCTCAGAAGTCGTGGCAGCCTGGCAGTCTGCACGATTCTAGGCGGGCTCAGCGCAGCCTCCCTTCTTTACAACCGGAACCCTCCAGAGTCGTGTCTACATTTTCCAGTCGGCGGTGAAAGCTCAGTACCCGATCTTCCCGGAAGTTGTTGCTCAGTCGCTTCCGGGGCAGGGTGAGGCGAAGGAAGATTACGAATGGGTCGCAGTCGCAGCCGCTCCCCTCGGAGGGGTGAGTCCAGAAGGAATTTGGCTGGTCTGGGGCTTGGTCGGAGGCGTGGCCCCCCCCTCCCTTTCTCACCCCAAGTACGATCGCAGCGGAGAAAGGGGCTTTTTTCTCCTGAGGTGGAGAAGAGTGGGGTTGGATGGGGGTGGGGGAGTACGAAGACTTGAGCCCTGTACTTTTCAGCCCTCCGGTGTGAAAGCAGTTTTCCCTTCTCTGAGTTAGAGTTTCGCGGACTCTCTGTCAGACTCATACAATAACTTGTTTATACTTGTGACTGAAGGATTTAGAATCAGACCACGGTTCCCTCACTAATTTCTGGGTGGCTTTGTGCAAGTCATCCAGCCCTTCTGAGGCCGAATTACCGTAATTAGACATTGGGGTAGTACTATCTATCTTTAAAAACTGACGTGAGAATTAATGTCACATTCCATAACACTCAGCATGTGGTAATGGCTAGTTCTTGAATGCTCATTGTTCGTTTCCTTCCCAGTTTATGTAATAGGAAAAGCGATATTTAGCATTTTGCGTCCAGGGAGCGCATCTCGTGATATCTTCTGGCACCCACCCCCATAAATAAGGCAGTGGGAAGTAAAGAACAGGACTTCGATCAGGAGATCTCACTTAGACCCTCTGTTCTTCTTCCTCTGGTTGGTTTTTATCACTTTCACTAGTCAAGACCCTAAAGTTGAATGAGGCCACGATCCACATACGGCTATGGAGCACTTAATATGTGCTCAGTCCGAATTAGGAACTGCTGTTTAAGTGTAGAATACACTCCAGATTTCCTATTAAACACCAAAAAAAAAAAAAAAAAAAAAGTCAGTAATTTTTATATCGCGTACATGGCGAAATGATAATAGTTGGGATATACTGGGTCAAATAACAATATTAAAATTAATGCTACCTGTGTCTTTTAATTTTTTTAATATGACTCCTAGAAATGGCTGGCATTATGTTTCCATCGGACGGCGCAGCTCTAGAAATTTGAAGTAATGTTTTGCCTCTGCAAAAAGATTTTGTGTGTTTGTATTAGAGCGCAGGCGGTCCCGGTCCACGTCCCGTGAGCGAGAACGCAGGCGCCGAGAAAGGTCCCGGTCCCGGGAGAGAGATCGGCGAAGGAGCCGCTCTCGATCCCCACACAGAAGACGCTCCAGGTGAGTGCAGAAAAAACCCAGAAGTTGTACCGGCCCCAAAGAAACTAGTCGCTGCCCTTGGATTTGTTTTTATCACTTACAGGGAATTTACAGTTTCATGAAATGAGGGGAACTTAAGCCCACCTTATTTTAAACTGAACATTTACATTGGTAAGATGGGGTTAATCACACACTATGCCATAGAGTTGCCTTGAGGAGGCAATGAGAAATAATACATGAAAAACACTAGCGTGGTGCTTGGCAGGAGTAGGAAGTAAAGGTTTTGTATTTTGGGGTTTTTTGGTTTTAGGGTTTTTTGGTTTGTTTGTTTAAGGTTTCATTTTTATAAGTAATCTCTATACCCAGTGTGGGCTCCAACTCGCCGTCCTGAGATCAGGAGTCGCATATTCCATGGACTGAACCAGCCAGGTGTCCCTGTTTTGTTTTTACTAACTTTTCGGTGATGAGGCTTTACTCAAATATATAAACAAGAATGTGACATCTTGAAAGAACCTTAGAAATGGACTCTTGATTCTTAAGTATCAATTGCTGTTTAAGTCAGCTTTTTTGTGTATTTGTAATTGTTAGAAACTTATTTTTCTGCCTTACAGAAAATTTTTTCAGCCCTAGCTGTACTGAGACTGATGATTAAAGCAATAAATTACATTTTTGGCTTTTTGTTAACAGTGAGGGCCTAGGCAGAACCTTCTTCCTTGTTCTGCTATGGGGAATGGACTCCTCGTTCTCTGGAACCTGGCTTTTGTTCAGCCTTAACCTTTTTGGAGCTCATGTACATGTTTGCCAGTCAACACAAGTCATCAGTTATATCTCTGCTTCTGCTGTCTTTACTTATTGAATATTAGGTCCCCAAGACGACATAGATCCACATCTCCTTCCCCTTCTCGACTGAAAGAAAGAAGAGATGAGGAAAAGAAAGAAACAAAAGAAACAAAGAGCAAAGAACGCCAGATTACTGGTAATGTTATTAGATAAATAACTGTAGGAAAAACACAGCTGTGTTCATGTAACTTTAGTCATGATAAAATTATAAAAGTATTATTTGGGGACATTTAAGTATTAGATTTTTTTATAGTGTTCATTGCATATGGTATTGAGATTTTGTTATTATTGTACCTTAGTGAGTTGCTGGTTTTCTGTGGTGCTCTTGGTATAAGAAGGACAGTTAAAAATGAGAATATTCTATTTTGGAAGTACCTTTAAAAGTAGTGTTGTATCTGACATTAAAAGTGGTCCTGCCCAAAGGCTCCAAGCATGTCCTTTTTTTTTTTTTTTTGAAAGATTTTATTCATTTATTTGACAGAGATCACAAGTAGGCAGAGAGAGAGAGGAGGAAGTAGGCTCCCTGCTGAGCAGAGAGCCCAGTGCAGGGCTCTATCCCAGGACCCTGGCACCATGACCTGAGCCGAAGGCAGAGGCCTTAACCCACTGAGCCACCCAGGCGCCCCAAGCATGTCCTTTTTTAAGCATTCTCTTCTGATGGAGGATGGAGAGCATATTCCCTCCGTGCATCTTAAGTTACATTTTGTCCAAACTGAGGAGGAATTTTTTCCAATTTCCAAGTCTTTAGCTAATTGTTTGTGTGTTCTCTGTTGCTGAGATGGAATAACTATTTTTTTAAAGATATTATGTAATTTTAGAGAGAGAGAGAGAGAGAGGGCAAGCAAGAATATGAGCAGAGAAGGGAGACAGGGGAGAGGCAGAAGCAGACTCCCCGCCTAGCAGGGAACCCTGCCAGGACCCTGAGACCATGACCTGAGCTGAAGGCAGACGCTTAACCAACTGAGCCACCCAGGCACCTTGAAATAACTGTTAATCTGTTGCCACCACCCTTTTTATACAGGTCATGTCCCATGTCGTTGGACCCTGCCCCTGGGTACAAAAGTTGAGCCTTCCTATGAAACCTTTCCTAAGCCAAAATGGCATAAAGCAAAGAGTCATGCTTTCTGAAAGTTTGTGGTACACCACTTTGCTTTTACAGAAGACCTACATTAGGGGACGCCTGGGTGGCTCAGTTGTTAAGTGGCTGCTTTCGGCTCAGGTCATGATCCCAGGATCCTGGGATCGAGCCCTGCATCTGGCTCCCTGCTTCTCTCTTTCCCACTCCCCCTGCTTGTGTTCCCTGTCTTAACTGTGTCTCTCTCTGTCAAATCAATAAATAAAATCTTTAAAGAAAAAAAAAAAGACCTACATTGGTACAGTAATTGCTTTTTTCTTAAAAATAAAAATCCTCTTCACATTTCTTTTGGTTAGCAAAAAAAGTACTAACATAGGTCTTTTTTTTTTTCTTTTGAAGTATTTATTTTAGAGAGTGTGTGTGTGCGAGCAAGCACAAGCAGGGAGGGGAAAGGGAGAAAGAATCTGAAGCAGACACACACTGAACGCAGAGCCCGACATGGTGCTCGATCCTACAACTGCAAGATCATGACCTGAGCCAAAACCACGAACTGGTTGCTTAACTGACTAAAACTGACTAAGCCACCCAGGTGCCCCTAATGTAGGTCTTTTCTAAAAGCAAAGTGGTACACCACAAACTTTGGGCAGGTGGGATGCCTATATATAAAGTGATAGGAGTTAAAAAAAATTTTATTTTTGTGTTATTTTTTTGCAGAGGAGGACTTAGAGGGCAAAACAGAGGAAGAAATAGAAATGATGAAATTAATGGGATTTGCCTCTTTTGACTCCACAAAAGTAAGTAAAACATGTAGCCAGTTAAACATTCTGATTTGAATTAATCCATTCATACTGCCACAAATTTCCATATTATTTTACTGTAGCTCATAATTTCTTCCATTCACACAAGTTTTTTCCTTTAGAAAACGTGAAGTATCTGTGTGAAGAGCATTGAGAGCACAGAGAAGGAAGCACTAAGCTGCCATTAGAATTTGGGGAGTGTTTGCCTGATGTTTAATTTTTATCTTCAGGGTGATCAGATGAAGAGGAGGAAGATCATTTGAATAGAGGGAAGAGCTCATGAGAATGTATGTAGGTATGAAGGAGCATAGTGTGTTGTGGGAATTTCAAATTCAGTGACTAGTAAGAGGTGCTGATGGGTTAGGAGTGAGGTTAGAAAGTGAGATAGAGAGCAAATTGTGGAAGCTTTTGATACTCTTAGCCATGCTAAGGAACTTAGAGTTGATTCTTTAGGTGCTGAGGAGAAGAAGCAATGATACGTGCATTTAGAAAGATGAGCCAGGGGGCATCTGGGTGGCTCAGTGGGTTAATCCTCTGCTTTCAGCTCAGGTCACGATCTCAGGGTCCTGGGATCAAGCCCCACATCAGGCTCTCTGCTCGGCGGGGAGTCTGCTTCTCCCTCTCCCTCTGCCTGCCTCTCTGCCTACTTGTGATCTCTCTGTCAAATAAATAAATAAAATCGAAAGAAAGAAAGATGAGCCAGGACAACATGGAGGACAGATAGGAGACAGATTAGGTTGGAGGCAAGGAGAACTGTTGGGTCATGCAAATGAAAGATGATGAAGGCCTGAACTGAGGCCAGAATATTGAGTCTACTCAGGAGCCAGAGTTGGTGGTGGTGGTGGGAGTGAGTAGTCTTTGAGGACTCCAAAGTGATAGGCTGAAACACCAGGAAATGGGGTTAACCAAGAAAGGGTTCTAGGACAGAGAAATGCTGTTAAACAAGAATGAAATTCAGCTGCTGAGAAAGATGACATTGGGTAGCTGTATATATATCTCAAAGCTCAGAAGAGGGGAGAATTGGAAAGTGAGTTTCCTAGCCTTGATCATAATACTGAAGAGAATAAGGAACTGGGGGAGGAAAAGGAGGGTTTTTTAAGAAGATGATGAAGAGAAGGGATTATAGGTTGGGGGGGGTGGGGTAAAGAGTAGAAAGAGATAGGGAGATGGGAAAGAAAGAGAAATGGGGGGGAGGGGAGATAGAGGATGTGGAAAAAGGAGAAGAGAAAGAAGGAGCTAGTAAGAATAGAGAGTATGTGTGGAAGGAATATATATTTTCTTTGAGAATATAGTTTAAAAACATTCTCTAGAATTTTAAGTCCATTTAGTTTTATAAATGGAAATAGGTTCTTAAGAAAAAATGTCAAAAATAATCCAAATCTTGTGAATGGATTGGGATAATCTCAGAATCTGTAAAAGTTTCTTACTAATGGTTGTGATTGTGTAGAGCTCATGTTTTTTTTATTTTATTTTAATTTTTATTTTTAAGATTTTATTTATTTGACAGAAATCGCAAGTAGGCAGAGAGGTAGGCAGAGAGAAGGGGAAGCAGGCTCCCTGCCGAGCAGAGAGCCTGATGTGGGGCTTGATCCCAGAACCCTGGGACCATGACCTGAGCCAAAGGCAGAGGCTTAACCTAATGAGTCACCCAAGCGCCCCTAGAGCTCACATGTTTTTAAAATGACAGTGTATATATAACCTAAGAGGAATACTGAGGCATGACTGTTCTGAGGTAAGAAAATTAGGAGCTCTTGTTCTCACAAATGGTTATTCCCCATTTTTTAATTTAATGCAGTTTATGTATCTGTTTTTTTTCCTTGAGTACACCAAATCCTTATTTGTTTTGCCAAAGAGTATTTTATAAGTGAAATGATTTATTAATGTGTACACTGAGTGAACAAAAATATCTCCAAAGTAAAGCAACTGTAATTTTGCTGTTGTTAGAAGAATAGGGAGGGGAATCTATCAGAATTATTTTTGGGGGGCTGGGGCTGGAGCAGAGGGTTTCTGTTGTTTGATGTTAAGTTCGAAATTCTGAGAATCAGATGTAAAAATGGAACCATACTTTTTTTTTTTAAGATTTTATTTATTTATTTATTTGAGAAAGAAAGAGCATGAGCAGTGGGGAGGAGCAGAGGGAGAAGCAGGTTCTCAGCTGAGCAGGGAGCCCCACATGGGCCTCAATCCCAGGACCCTGGGATCATGATCCTGGAGCCATACTTTTAACTGTAGTCTGTGCTGAAGGTGTCTATTTATAAAAGAAAAAAATAGTGGCGCCTGGGTGGCTCAGTGGGTTAAAGCCTCTGCCTTCGGCTCAGGTCATGATCCCAGGGTCCTGGGATCAAGCCCCACATCAGGTGCTCTGCTCAGCAGGGAGCCTGCTTCCCTTCCTCTCTCTGCCTATCTCTGTCTGTCAAATAAATAAATAAAAAATCTTTAATAAAAAAAAAAAAAAAATAGGTGAGAATTCATACATCCCGTAAAAAAAAGGTGTACCATGAGAACAAATGATGTCATTTGTTTTCTTAAGGACATCTACAAGGATGTTAATCTAGTTTATATGCAGTTAGTTTCATGGCCATCAGTTGTAAAGCTTCTCTGTTCATTTGCCTTTCAGTAATGTGTATCTTGTGATATTTCATCATAGGTCTATGCTACTTTTTCATGTACCAGTGTGGTCACTTATTTTCCCTTAAATTTTCACATTCTAGAATGTTTCAGAGTTCGGTTATGTTTGTTAATGGGTAATTTTCTATTTTAGCATGTAAATCAAAACAGGCTAATAATATACAACTCTTCAAATAGCTTTCAAAAACCGGTAATCCTTTAGGAATTGAACTTAATAAAATAGAATCATTACTTTTTTTCTAAGCCAGTCTTTCGAAATCCTGCCTGCTTTCTGTTTTTGGGAGGGTAAAATTATACACCTCAAGTAATTTACCCAGTATTGTACTCTCCGCACCCTCCCAACAATGTAGTGAAAACAGGAATAGAAAAGTAAAACCAGATACATGTATTTATTATTTTTATAAGATTTATTTATTCTAAGTTTTGGAGAGAGTGCAAGCAGGAAAGGGGCGAAGGGAGAGAGAGAATCTCCAGCAGAACCTCCACTGAGTGTGAAGCTCGACACAGGGCTCAATCCCACAACCCCCAGATCATGACCTGAGCCGAAATCAAGAGTCAGACACTTGATCAACTGAGCCCGCCAGGTGCCCCCAAGTGCATTTACTTTAGCTCCACCTCAAATATATACCTGACCTGTGCATCCCTTTAAGGCAGTGGAAAAGAATCCTTTTTTTATCCTAACAGAGATACCTAGTAAGTGTGCTATGCAGATAGGGTATACTCTCATGAGTAATGGTGGGGGAGGGAGGGAGGGAATTGGAGGTCACATGTGTATGAAAGAGATGGCATTGATCGCTGGTGTTCATATATTTAACAGTCATTTTCTGAGCACCTGCAAGTTCAGTGTCCTAGGGTGTGAGAATGCAAAGGTAACTGATATCCATATCCCTCCATCAAGAAGCTTTCAGTCTCAGAGAAAGTAACATCATGTATATACATCATGAAAATGCAAGGTAGAAAATGGAAGGTATTATGAGGGAAGCACAGTTAACAGTCTGGGGAAGGGTAGTGGGTTTCTGCCGGCTGAACCACTGGAATTGGCCCTTGAATGGTGGATAAGAACTAGGTGGTTGGGGTTCTTGGATGAGGGTTGAGAAGGCAGTTTAGACATGAGAAACAGCAAATGATGAGTTAACTTGGCCAGATCAAAAGACCCATAAAGGAGTTAGTGAAAAAGAAGGTAGATGCCACATAAGAAGGGCTAAGATAAAAGTGACACTTAACATTAACACCTGTTATTCTGCATTCTGGGTTTTTAAAAGATTTATTCATTCATTCATTCATTCATTTATTTTAGAGAGGGGAGGTAGGGAGAGGGGCACAGGGTGAGGGAGAGAATCCCAAGTAGACCCCCAGCTGAGTGTGGCTGTCTCATGACCCTGAGATCACGACCTGAGCCAAAACCAAGAGTTGTATGTATAGTCAATCAACTGAGCCACCTAGGCACCCCTGTATTCTGATTCTTGATTGAAAAATCAAAATTTTAAGGCCTGTGCAAGAAAGGAGATCTGAATGAATGGTGACTGTTCCAGCTGTGATTTGAGCTGTGAGCTTAGGTCATAAGTTAAATTTTCCTAGAGAAAATAGCCGTAAGTGGTATTTGGTTTCAAAGAATTCTTGGACCAAAAAAGATTAAGAACCTATTTCTCTGCATGCCTTGCATATAAATATATATACCATGAATGTTTGTTGGCTTGGATATTTGAATATGTTAGATTATGTGTGACTGTAAAAATGGGAACAGAGTTTTAATACATGGGAGTTCATGGAATATCATCATTATCTGAAAATTCTCTCATTGGGCTTCACCATTCTTAAATGAATTTTGCCATTTGAGTATGTTTAGAGGATCCAGCTCTTTGAGGCATTTAATATATCCTTCCCATTTTTTATATTTGTTTATTGCTTTTCTCTAGGGGAAAAAGGTGGATGGTTCTGTAAATGCCTATGCCATAAATGTGTCTCAGAAGAGGAAGTACAGGTATGCTTAGCTCCCATGACTATGTTTGAACTAATGATAAAAATTAGGTGCTTGGGAAAGAATTTATTTATGAGATAGCTGTGTTTGTAGGAAATGTAGCAGTTTCGTATAGTTCCTTGTTTTGATCTTCTTTGCTTATATTCTGGTGTGTTAGAATAATTTCCAATTTACATGTGAACTAATAACTATTACAGAGAAGGCTGTTGGCTTAAATTTTTTAAAACTCAACATTGTTCTTTTTTCAAAACAGCATATTCTCAAGTCTTCAGGCTTTAATTTTATTACATTTACAGATTTAAATTCGATCCCTCCTGAATTATTAACCTAGAATGATTGTGTAAAGATTTCAGCTACAAATATATTTTTCTGTTGAGTATCTTAAGTATATTAAGGCATATTTTATCAATACCACAGAAATAAACAATCCATACCTGAAATTTCACTGAATTCATAATGACATCTTTTTTTTTTTTTTTAAAGATTTCATTTATTTATTTGACAGAGAGAGATCACGGTAGACAGAGGCAGGCAGAGAGAGAGAGAGGGAAGCAGGCTCCCCGCTGAGCAGAGAGCCCCATGCGGGACTCGATCCCAGAACCCTGAGATCATGACCTGAGCCGAAGGCAGCGGCCTAACCCGCTGAGCCACCCAGGCGCCCCATGACATCTTTAAATGCCTTTCTCTCAGCCTTTACCAATGATAAAAGATTAGTATTCCAATTAGCTTAGAATATGTATAATGTGATCTGAGAATGCTGTGAGTTAAGGTGAGGACTGGAATCATCATTAACGGCCCTTTGCAAAATTATTTTCAAAGAAAGTCTTAATGGGGAGAACTAGTACAATATGCAGTCATATTTACATGATGGGTACCTATTTTAGAGCTCTTCTCTATTTCCTTATTATTACCTGTAAATAGGGATTTTCAATCTTTTTTTTTTTTTTTTTTTTTTTTAAGTCTGTAGAACCTTTCCAAATAATTTTGGAAGTATATTTCCATCTTTCTGTTTGGATTTTAAAGAAATCTGAAAGGCTTTAGGTTATTTTGAAAATGATATAATATCCTTAATGTGCATTAAATAACCATGAATACTTTTTGCCCTAGACTTTGCCAATTTAAAGATGATTTGTATTATTATTTTTTTATAAGAGGAGTCCAGAATTTTTTTTTAATACACAATGAGTTTTCTCTTCTCATCATAGGCAGTACATGAATCGAAAAGGCGGATTCAACAGACCTTTGGATTTCATTGCATGAAAACTGAAATGATAAAGAATGATTTTTTTTCCTTTACCTTGTTCAGAAGAGTGGATTTTGTATTTCATATTTAATATGCATAAAAAACAGGATCACAGTCCTTCCTCCTTGTAAAGTAAGAAAATTTTTATTTATGATGTATGCAGTTCACATACCCTGACTCACAAAAAGGAAAATTAAATACTACATTTTTTTCTTTTAGGAAATATCATTTGGGGCAATCAGCCCCATTTTTTTGTTCTTATTATTGTGGAATCTGTATATGTTTTCTTCTTGGGTGCACGTTAGGACTTTTTTTAAACACATAAAAGTAATTTGGATATAAGTTTGTCAAATAAAGCAATATTTCTACCCTTTTGTATTTGATAAATATTTGTATTGCTGTATAAAATTTTCCCCCTACACAGTTTTTCTCCCCTACGTAGATTTAGATTTCATTAGTAACTTACAAATAACTGGGGGGTTTTTTGCCCCAATTATTTCCTCCATTTATTGTTTTTCCCATTTTAAAAACCAAATATGCTTATTATATAAAAACTTGGGAGAAACCAAAAAGCAAAAAGAAGAGCCAAAAATCACCTATATCTATCCCCAGAAACAATATTTTGATATATGTCTTTCCAGCCTCCTATGGTATATATTTATTGTCCCTACCCGTTATATCAGAATTTATATGCTGTTCTCTTTTGCTAATCTTTTTTCTCCCATGTACTGTGAACAGTTTTTAATACTTACGTGTTATTTAGAAACTTAACTTTTAGTTAAATTTAGCTACTTGGTTGTACCATAATTTATTAACTGATCTTTTATGAGCAAACATTGGCTTACCTCCCATGACTTGCTGTTTTAATTAAAACTGTGAGTAGTATTCCTGTTACATACATCTTTTTGTACTTGTTGCATTATTTCCTCAGGTTCCATTCTTAGATGTGGCATTGCTGGGTGAGATAAAGGGGTGTGTGTGCATGTCTTAAGGCTTTTGATATATGTATGGCTAGAAAGGTAACAACCATCTCTCACCAGTAAAGTATAAGCATTCTGATTTTCATATGTGGGCACCAGTGTCAGGTGTAATACTTTTTAAAATTTCCAATCTGGTAAACTAGTATTTGGTTTTAATTTGTTCAGTTGCTAAGGAGGATGAACATTTAAAAAATGTGTTGGTCATATATATATATACATTTGTGTGAAATGCTTACTCCAGGTCTTGGAGCCACTTCTTTTTTTTTTTTTTTTCTTAAAGACTTTTTTAAAAATTTATTTGACAGAGATCACAAGTAGGCAGAGAGGCAGGCAGAGAGAGAGAGAGGGAAGCAGGCTCCCTGCTGAGCAGAAAGCCCAATACGGGACTTGATCCCAGGACCATGAGATCATGACCTCAGCCGAAGGCCGCGGCTTAACCCACTGAGCCACCCAGGCACCCTTTGGAGCTGCTTCTTTTGGCAAGCTTTTCTTTTTCTTAGTTGAGGGAAACCCTTTTTATACCAAAGATGACAACCACTACCCATTCTCTTTCATACCTTGCTGATATTTGAGGTTCTGTGGTTAGATTTTATTTTACTTTATTTTTGAGTAAGTAATACAAACACATGGAACACAATTCAGACAGAACAAAGGGTATATAGGGAAGAGCTAATTGTGCATCCTTTCAGAGATATTCCATATATACACAAACGTATGTGTGTACATATCTTTGTTATTCAAATATAAGCAGACTCTACACACTATTCTGCACCTGTCCTTTTTTTATTTACTAGTACATCCTAAAATTATTTCTTTTATCTTTTATTTAAGTAGGCTTCATGTCTAGCATAGAGCCTAATGCAGGCTTGAACTCACAGCCCTGAGATCAAGACCTGAACTGAGATCAAGAGTCTGGCACTTAACCACCTGATCCACCCAGGCGCCCCAGGATTGTTTCTTACCAGTGCATTTAACACTGTCTCTATTTATTAAGGGCAGCAGTCGCGGCTCATTATAGGATGGACTGTAATAGTCCTTATTGATGGGCACGCATATTGGTTGTTTTTTAAAAATAGTCTTTCACTGTTTTTAAAAATTTGGGGGCACTTGGCTGGCTTATTCAGTGGAGCATGTGACTCGGGGTTACGAGTTAGAGCCCCACATTAGGTATAGAGATTACTTTAAAAAAAAACTTTAAAAAAAGGATTCTATAATCACCATCCTTGTATGTAAATGATTTTACAAGCATTTTTAGCTGGATTATAAATCATTATTACATCTAAAATTTGACCACCTGTTGTAGTTCTTTAAAAATTTTCCTGGGAAATTCATTTCCTGCAAAGAAAATAATAGTAGTGTGACTGCACTGCATAATACAGTGCACAGAGCACCTTGGTTTATTTAATCCGTAAGAGATGGAGCAGGTACTACTATCTCCATTTCCCAGATGAGAAAGCTGAGGCTTTTCAAACCATAAAAGCAGGAAATACTGGGATTTACGCTACATCAGTTGCACAGTTTGTAATACCCATTGCACGAATGTCCCTGCCCCCAGGTGGTTAGATTATTTTGCTTGGAGTTTTTTTTTTTAATTTTTTATTTTTTTATAAACATATAATATATTTTTATCCCCAGGGGTACAGGTCTGTGAATCGCCAGGTTTACACACTTCACAGCACTCACCATAGCACATACCCTCCCCAATGTCCATAACCCCACCTCCCTCTCCCAACCCCCCTCCCCCCAGCAACCCTCAGTTTGTTTTGTGAGATTAAGAGTCACTTATGGTTTGTCTCCCTCCCAATCCCATCTTGTTTCATTTATTCTTCTCCTACCCCCTTAGCTCCCCATGTTGCATCTCCACTTCCTCATATCAGGGAGATCATATGATAGTTGTCTTTCTCCGATTGACTTATTTCGCTATTGCTTGGAGTTTTGCCACCTGAGCTGTTTGTCTCTACAAACAATTATCCACAATTATCCACAATAAGGACTATTTCTGACCACATTTGTGCACACTTAAGGAAGGCAGATCCAGCTGTGGTTTTAATAAGGAAGCTAAAACTTCTGGGATAAAATAATATACCCAAGACCACATTACAAATTTTTGGATTGTCATCTTTGTGTGGTGTTAATAGAGATTTGACTCAAGATCCCCAAAGCAGCAAGCTTGGTAAAAAATAACGAGAATACCTCGTAGGTCAATAGGTTTGCTCTCCATGAGCTAACACCAAGAAATGGAAGAGGAAGACATCTGAAAAGCCAGAGATAAGACACCTGTGATCCTAAAGGAAGTCCTGTTTTTGTTTATTCATTTGGGGGTTTTTTGTTTTTAAGATTTTTTTTAAGAGATAGAGCATAAGCAGCAGGGAGGAGCAGAGGGAGAGGGACGAACAGACTGTGCTGAGCGTGGAGCCCGAGGTAGGGCTCAGTCCCACGACCCTGGGATCATGACCTGAGCAGAAATCAAGAGTTGGGTGCTGAAGAAACTGAGCCACCCAGACACCCCAGAAGTCCTGGTTTAAAGAAAGTTTTATCCATCAGATCATCTGATTCTGTAAGAACAAATACGGAGCATCTTTGTCTTCCTCTAGCAAGCTGCTGCTTCTCAGACATAAATTGTACCATATCTTCTCTTTCTAAGTATCTAAATGTTGGAGTGTGTTGGGGTTTAATTCCTGGACACTCCATTCTCTTCCTTACTGAGTCTCCAGTGTGGCTTCCAGCTTATACTTCCAGCCTAGCCATTTTATTGAATTGTAGGCTTGTGCAGTTGTGCAGTTATGTGCCTAGATTATTAGGCACCTCAAAGTTAAGGTTGACTCAGTTCTCATTTCCCTGCCCAGCCTTTTCTGAGGCTTCCCCATCTCAGTAAATGGCCCATCCTTTCACTCCTTTGCTCAGACCAAAATCTGTAGGGTCATCCTTGACCTCCTCTCTCATACCCCACATTCATTAGCAAACTTTTTGGCTCTAACCTCAGTATATTTTGCATCCAACTGTTGCTTTTTTCCCCCCCAGATTTACTGAGGTATAACTGACATACAAAACTTTAAGATATTTAAAGTATACATCATGGTGATTTGATAGACATTGAATCTGACCACCTACCACCTAGACTAACATAAGTTATCTCTCTTGCTTGGATTACTGCAGTAGCCTCTCTTGAAGCAGCAGAGGCAAACCTTTTAAAATGTGCATCAGGTCATGATTTCAACTCAATTCATGATCTCAGTGTCATGAGACCAAGCCCAGTGTCAGGTTCCATGCTGCAGAGTCTGCTTGGGATTCTCTCCTCTCCGTCATGCCTACCCCACCCCCCACCCCCATGCACTCACTCTCACTTGCTCTTGCTCTCTGTCTCTCACTAAAATAAATAGATAAATCTTCTTAAAAAATAAGGTCCAGTCCTTACTGCAGTGTACAACCCTATACAGTCTGAACCCTGGCTTCCCACAGTCTCACCTACTTGCTGCTGCCTTTAACCAAGCTCCTGACCTTGCTGTTCCTTGAGAACATGTGTGAATGTAACTCAGTCTTTCCACTTGCTCTTCCTCCTGGAATGTTCCTTTCTGCTCCCCGACTTCCACCCTGATTTGCAGGGGTGGCTTTATGTCTCTGCCCAAAATAAGGTCATTCCTGACCATCCTATCCAAAACAGCAACCCTGCTTCCCTCTCTATCCCTTTACCCTGTTCTACTTACTTTAACGTTTAAAAAAATAGAGGAGAAATTCACACACCAAAAAATTCACCCTTTTACAGTGGTACCATTTCAGTGGGTTTTAGTATATTCAGGGTTTGGGGGGTTTTTTTGTGTGTTTTCTTTTTTAAGATTTTATTTACTTGAGAGAGAGCACAAGCAGGAGGGACTGAGGGAGAGGAGAAGCAGAGTCCCCACTGAGCCACTGAGCAGGGAGCCCAACATAGGGGACCATGACTTGAGCCACCCAGGCGTCCCTAGTATATTCAGTTATGTATCATCACTGTCCAATTACAAAATATTTTCTTCACCCCAAAGAGATCCCATACCCAATCAACAGTCACTCTTCATCCCTCTCTGCCACCCTCATTCCCACCACCCCTGAAACCACTAATGTACGTTTTGTCTCTAAAAATGGGCCTCTGGCACCCAAAAATGGGCACCCAGGTGGCTCAGTTTGTTGGGCAACTGCCTTTGCCTTGGGTCATGATCCTGGAGTCCCAGGGTCAAGTCCCGCATCGGGCTCCCTGCTCAGCAAGTAGTCTCCTTCTCCCTCTGACCCTCTCCCCTCTCATGCTCTCTCACTCTCTCTCAAGTAAATAAATAAAATCTTAAAGATGTGCCTCTTCTGTACATTTCATATAAATTGAATCATACAGTATTTGGCCTTTTATATCTGGTTTCTTTCACTTAACATGTTTTCAAGGTTTGTTCCCATTGTAGCATGTGTCATTACTTCATTCCTTTTTTAAGTCAATTAATATTCTGTGAATCTACCACATTTTTACAATTCATCAGTTGATGGGCATTTGTACTTCACTTTCTGGCTTTTATAAGTAGTGATGCTAGGAACATTAGTACACAGGTTTTTGTATGAACATATTTTCAGTTCTTTTGGGTGTATAACTAGGAGTGGAATTGTTGGCCCATATACTAATGTTTGACTTTTTGAGGCACTGTCAAACTGTTCTCAAAAGCAGCTGCACTATTTTACATTCCCACCAGCATATGTGAAGCTTCCAGTTTCTTCATATGTTCTGCAAAGTTTCCTTTTCCTGGTAGGAGTTATCACTGCTTGACATACTGTATTCATTTATTACAGTCTGGTTTTTTTTTTTTAAGATTTTATTTATTTATTTGTCATAGAGAGAGAAGCAAGAGCGAGCACAGGCAGACAGAGTGGCAGGCAGAGGCAGAGGGAGAAGCAGGCTCCCTGCCAAGCAAGGAGCCCAATGTGGGACTCGATCCCAGGACGCGGGGATCATGACCTGAGCCGAAGGCAGCTGCTTAACCAACTGAGCCACCCAGGCGTCCCTGCAGTCTGGTTCTTAAAACAGACATCCAGCTCTGAGAATCAGAGCTTCTGTCTTGTTTGCTGCTGTAGCCCCAGCACCACATAGTGCTTGGCACGGATGAAAGCACCCAAAAATATCTGCTCAATCCATGAGAATAGTTCAGTAACCTTTTTTTCATTTAACCACTTCCTTTGATCTTTATGTTAACCTTTAGTTACCCAAGTAATAAGTGGACACATTTTTTTCCTGTAAAAATTTTAAAACTTTAAGACAAAGCTAAACCCCTTTTGAACAGTCCTGGTCCTGTTGCCCCTCTGCAGTGTATCCTTCCAGGCCTTTGACTATATACCTGTATATATAACAAAGTTGCAAAGGAGAAAAGTACATAGTTTGGGTTCTTTTTTTTTTTTTCCCCCCCATAAATCATATGCTATAGGAACATTTTACAGCCTATTTACTCAACACTGCCTTGGAGATCTTTCCATGCCAATATATATACCTCTGCTTTTTTCAACTGCTACCACAGTGTTTTGTGAAATGTACTACCAGTTTGTTAAGCTGTTGCTCTGTTTTTAAAGTCACAAATATTCATGGAGTAACTAATTTTTGGAAAGCAGTAAAGGTTTTTAAAGCTTGTATCATGATACTAGATCATCTGATAATATGATATCAGAGCATCAAAAGTAGCCACAAAGAAGGGGATTAATATTATGGACGTAGCAAATTTCATTCATTTTTATACTTCAAAGAATAAAATCAGTTCCTCAGAAACATACAAAACAAAATTTATTTTAATGTCATAGTGGTTAGGTCTCAAGCTCAGTTACAAGTAGGGGTTTTTTAATTCCCTCTCCCAAACTCCCAAAAGTTTGGAACTTTTTAGATATTTAAGGATTTTAATACCACAGTAATCTTCCTGCCACTCTGAAGGATTCACTGAAGAGGCATCTCTATTACAATTACCATAACATTTAATGAACCTGCCATTCAGCATTAGCATTTACATAGTATTCTATGCAGTCCTGGAACAGAAGCCGCTCAAGGAAAGGAGGCTGGGTCTTAGCCTTTTAAAAGAAGCAGTTAAGATTATCTAACAAGTAAAATACCTTCAGTGTTTATGCTTCCCCATTTTCAGCATTTTCTTTCTCTTTCCCAAGTCTGTTAGTTTATCTTGATAAAGTTGATATCTCGAGCTAGTGTTCAACAGCCCATATTCGTGCATAACTTTTTATTTAAAGTCCTGGTCACAAAGTTTAGGTTCAAACATTCTGGAATTCCCATTTTTTATTTTTGGGTTTGTGTCTAGTGATCAATGCTTTTATAATGCGTTTGAGGGACGAGGTGCCGGGGTCACCACTTATACTTTGTTTTAGGATTTTTACTTCTTTCTACAAAACCTGTACTTTTAGATTATCTTAAGTAGACATTGTGTACATTTGTGTAAAATAATTTCTAGAAAAACAAAACCAAAATCTTTGTTTTGTACTACTTGATCTCCAGTAGATGGCACCAAATACCCTTGAAAATTCATGATACTAATTCCTAGGTGGTGGTACTGGCTAATTGATCATTTCTTCCACCACCACCACCACGGGATAAAAAAAAAAAGTCCATTCTTTCATCTAATTCTGTGATTGTTATATGACTTAGTATTTTGTCCATGGTTTAAGATAAACCTGTTAGTGGGCACCTGGCTGGCTCAGTTGGAAAAGCATGCAACTCTTGATCTCAAGGTTGTAAATTCAAGTCCTATGTTGTGTGCAGATATTACTTAAGAATAAAATCTTCAAAAAAAAAAAAAGATAAACCCATTGATATTTAAAGTATTAATTTTCTATTTCTGACAACCTTTTCTTCCCTTTTTATGTAGTGGTTTTCAATCACATTGATTCAAAGGGAAGGATCATGGTACTGAAATAAAACTGGGCTAAAAAAAAGTTGAGGATAAGAGACAAAGAATAAAGAAATATGCTGAATGTTCATGATAAAGTCATAGAAAATATAAAAGTATGTAAAATCTAAATTTAAGATAATGAAGTGTTTTTACTATTATCAGTTTTAGTACTTTAGTAGGATTGTATTCATTTCATTATGACTTTCAAATTTGTATTACAAATAACTTGCAATTTTAAAATGCTTATTAAATGGGGCACCTGGGTGGCTCAGTTGGTTAAGCATCTGCCTTTGGCTTAGGGTCCTGGGATCAAGTCCCACATCTGGCTCCTTGCTCAGCTGGGAGTCTGCTTCTCCCTGACCCTCTCCCCACCCTCTTCCCACTGCTCAAGTATTCTCTCTCACACCCTCTCAAATAAATGAAATCTTGGAAAAAAAAATACTTGTTAAAAATGTTATATCCCCATTCTCATTTCTCTTTGTGCTTTCTTTAATACATTTATCTTCAGTGTATTAGCAGTCATTAAAAAATAAGCTTTTAGATTCAATTAACCATTAAAAGCAGAAAATGTTTCCTATAGGTCAGGCATGCTTTACTACATTTATTCTACTTGTTAATTCTGTTGACTTTAATTTTAATGGATTTGTCAACCACGAAAAAGGACACGTTTAAAAAAAATTCCCATGATTACATGTTTTTCTTCCTCTCTCCCCAGTGTTTGAGTGTCAGTGTTTGTGACTCAGTCAGGAAATCTCTTTCTTAACTCTTAAGGCATTGGTAGCATGGGCTCTAGGCGAAACAGATCTAGTCTAGGCTCAGTCTCCATCTCTGGCTAAATGGATGACAAGGGAAGTCATTTAGCTTCTCTGGGTCTCAGTTTCCTCGTGTTCAAAATTTAATTATTAACCTATCTAATGGGGTCATATTAAGGATTAGTGATAATGCAGGTGACATATAGCAAGTTATTATTTTCATGTATTGCCAACAGTAAGCTTTTTTTTTTAAGCTTTATGAAATATGTTCAAGCTTACGAAGACATTTATTCCTCCTTTTTAAAATGGAGATGCCAGTGTATTAACAATGTAACTTGGGTTATAAATCTTGATAGGCTTAGGGAATAATCCTTAAATTTTTAGTTCAATATATTTCTACTGGTACCACCCCACACACACCATTTATAGACTTGAACAGAGGAAGTTTTTGTTGTTGTTGTTTTGTTTTTAATGTTTTCATCTAGAATTAAAAGGGAAGGAAAGACCCTGAACGAGATTTGGGTCAAAAAATCTCGGGATCCAAAGCCGGGGATTCTGTAGATGCAGTTAAGTTTTTGAGGGAGTGATTATGCCTGCTCTTGGGGTAGGGGTGGGGAGTGCCAACAGAGACGCGCCCGATTCCGCCGCTTTCTGAGGAAAAAAAACGCTGGGCGGCGAGCATTCAACGCAAGGCAAGCTTTTTCCAAGCCCCACAGCCACGTGGCGCCGGCGGAAGCCCCGGGCCCACCAGGTTGCCGGCGCTGGTCTCGCCTTCAGTGGGATTCGCGGCGGGGCCCACAGCCGCCAGGGAGCTGGGAAGCCTGGAACCTCTGGGACTGTGGCCGCCGGACCAAGGGCTCAGGCCAGGAATCCGAGCAGGACAAAGAGCCCAGGCGACGCGCGGTGCCAGCCTTCCACTCGAGGGAAAACCGGCAGGCTCTCGGAACTTTTCCCCGGGGACAGGTCCGGGCAACAGGTCCGAGGCGGGGCCGGGATGGGCCGGACCGAGCGGAGCTCCGCGGCGGCCGGTGAATCAGTGCCGGCGCCCAGGTCAGCCCTCCCAGCCAATGCCAGATCAGGGGAGGAGTAGCGGCGCCGCCGATCACCAGCCACTCAGGGCTCGCTGGGCCCGGAGGAAGGTGACGTCATCGTAGCTGGGAGGTTTCAGCCGGCTCCACCAATGGGAGATAGGCAAAGTGGCTCGCTCTCTATAGCTCTGGGCCAATACTAACAAAGCAAAAGGGGGTTGTCGGTATAGAACCAATGGAAAACAGGGAAGGAGCACGAGGCGGAGTTGCGAATCCTGTCACCAATTGGACAGGGGGGGTGGAGCCCGGGCCTTGTCAAGCGTGACCAACCAGAGAGAGGAGCGGACTCTAGGGGGCGGGGCCGTAATGCTTTTCCCCAATCGGACAAGACCAGGGGCGGGGCATTCTTTAGGGTGCCCAATGAGGAACGCAGCCGAAGCGGGCCTGTCAAGAGAAGGGCCTGGGGGCGGGGGGATGGTGAGTCGGAGATAAACACTCCGCGGCGGTGGCGGCTGCTGCTCTTCTTCGGGTTCTGTCACGGTGTCGGCGGTGCCTAGCTCACCGGACCCCCTTCCCCGCTTCCGGCGAGCGTGGTCGCAAGAGAGACTCTCTCAACCCTGCTCTGCGGGGTCCACAGCAGGGTGCGGGTGTCCGGCGGCGGCGGCGGCGAGCCCGTGGGCAGTGGGGGTTGGTCCCGTGGCTCCGGCCCCCGGTGCAGAATGGCGGCGGCGGTTCGGATGAACATCCAGATGCTGCTGGAGGCGGCTGACTACCTGGAGCGGCGGGAGAGAGGTGCACGGGGACGGGAGGGGTCCGTCCCGAGCCGGGGCCGGAGTCTCTGAGGGGCCCGGCCGCGGGGTAAGGGCGCCCAGCCGCTCTGGGGGTGGTTGGAGGCGCAGAGACCGCGACCGCGAGCGCTCCCAACCCCTCCAGCTCTCCCCACGCGCGGTCCGAAAGGAGGCCGCTGCTGCCCCAAAGGCAATGAATGAGGGTGGGAAAGGGGCCGCTGCCTCCGGAGTCCCGAGCGCTGACCCCCACCGCAAAGCAAATGGGGTGCCTGGAGTCTTCTCGGCCAGACCCTTGGTTTACCCCACCGGGGCTCGTCCGGACCGGCCCCCAAGTGGGCCCGGCGCCCCGTCTCCCAGCTGGAGGAGCAGCGATTCCCCTGCGCGCCCCCTTCCCCGCCCTCTGGGTTCCGGGTGTTTGCCCCGCACCTTCGCCCGAGGCTGGTCCCACTTAAAGCACGCCAACCTGCTGGACGTTGCCAGTGGGGAACCCAAGCTCCGTGAGCTCAGCGACTTGCTGTGTCTTTCTCAACAATGAGCAGCTGGAATGCTTCTTACACCTGCTCCGAACTGAGGGTATTCACACAATTAAAAAAAAAAAAAAATCATTGTTCTAAGAATTCCACCTTGCATCGTTTGTTTCTTAACACAATATTCTTTTAATGAAAAATAAAATTTAAAAAGGAAATACTGTAGAGGGGAGAGAGTATTGAATGTTCTAGGCTCATTCATTAACTGGATCCTTCGGTTTTCTAGAAGCTGAACATGGTTATGCCTCCATGTTACCATACAATAACAAGGACAGAGATGCCTTAAAACGGAGGAACAAATCCAAGAAGAATAACAGCAGTAGCAGGTAATTTGGTAAATATTTCTCTTTCTCTTTTAGATTATACTGCAGATGATATAAACTGCAGAATGGAAGTTGCCTGTTGTGATTATAACCCAGTAAATACATTAAGTAGCAATCATGATTCAGTCAGGCACACATGGTCTTAAGCCATTGGAGGAAGGAGCCCTTCTGTTTGAGTTGAGGGGACAGAAGAGAGAAATGGAAGTGTTTTACATTTCTTTATGAACTTTTTAACTTTATTTTGCTTTTCTTCCCTTTTGGAACAAAAATCTATGGAAACTTCCAGTGAGATTAGGAACAATGACAATATGTTGCCTTCAGAAATTTCAGATTAAAGGCAGGTTTTTTATAATTGAAAATGCTGGACATTATCCATTTCTTTTACTTTTCATAGTGAAGATTTTATAAACATGCTAAAGTATCCAATTTAGTGTAGGTGGTAAGATTTCATATTTGACAGGTAAATGAAATGCAGTGGTTTGTCTCATAAACTGTTAAATCTGTTTATAATGGCAAAGAGGAATGATGGAGGTTAAGACCTGCCTTTTTGGTGATGGAGGATTAATATTAAAATATTAATATGCCACAACCCTTTTATGTTAGCCTTCTGGTTCTTAAAATCTGTGAATTTCACTGGGAAGTATGTGGTTAATGGTCAGTGAAATCACATTAAAACCCTGAATATAGTTCCTGCTACCTATGATGTACTCTATTAATGTTACTTTCCCCTTTTTCCCTTCTTTGCCCTTAAAATATAAGTTAGCTAGGAAATCTGTTAGGTCTATTTACTTATATCTTTCATTCCAATAGTCATTCACATTTTCATCACTGACTTAGAATCCTTATTCCTGGCTGCAAGTAACTGTATTTGGTTAGCCTCTGTGGCATAATACAGACCACTAAAAGCCAGGAGGTCCCACTTAAACCTAAAACTCACTTGCTCTTGCTGCTGCTTCTGTCCTTGATTCAACCCATTGTACTTAGTGTTGGTAGAACCACAGGATGTGAGCCGCACACATGTGTTGAGCTCTTGAATAAGAAGGCACCTGAGGGATGAACCTGGTAATTAACAACCTCGTGGCTTTTCCTTTCCCTCCCATGTTTCACATTACCTGAAGGTGATAGCTAATAGATCTGTGTGTGGGTATTAAGGGCCTATAAGAAGAATGTTAATATTGACTTGCATTATGCAGTGGTATAAAATGATTTAGCTGTGTTGCATTTTGTTACAGTATTCTTTGAATTTTGTTTGGAAGAACTTTGAAGACTTTTTGTTTATTTTTCCTGAAAAGGGTATTGCGTTTGTTACTTTTATTCTTGTCCACTCATGATTTGGAAGGAATTGTCCACTCTGCTAGTCAAGGCTTAATCTTTAGCACTTTATTTTTCCCTAAGTTTGACAGGAAAGTTGGAAGAGGTTCAATGGTGGGGAGAGGAAGAGAAAGGGATATTGAAAGAGAAGCAGGCTGGTCCTCAAAGGTGATTAGGAAAGAAAAATAATGATAGTTGAGAACTGCAAGCCAAGAAACAGACTCTTTCTCTTTACTATCCAGTGCTATTATGGAAAAAAATAGCTATAACTACTGAGTTTTGGAAAAGCTGTCTTCTGTTAATGGGTTTGGTTTGCTTTCCATGGTTACAGAACGGCTATCACAGTTTCCCATGTTCTTGACCATTAAAGAGTTAGTGTCATATCGTCAGTGGTGCAAGGATCTCTGAGAGAGACCTTAATTAAACCTGGAGATGGCACCAAGCAAACATGAAGCAAGAGTAGGTTGTTTTGTTTAAATGTGATCAGGTAAGGAATGACCCTTACCTGAGGAGTGAGACATCGCCCCAGAGAATGCAGTTTGACCCCTTTGATTTGAATTAGACTTCTCTCCAAGGCCATGTATGGTCAGGATTTTGCACTGAGGTAAGGGCGATGGCGAGATTACTGCTGGTTTATATAACCACCGGATAATAGTTTATTCTTGTTAATTCAGGTTGAAGTGCTGTGCTCTTCGGTTGTAGAGTCAGGGGACTACTTTTACTTGGACAATAAAAAAAAAAATAAGATTTAGCCACATATCCAACTTCTTGGGAACTAAAAATGCAGATTTTAATCCAATTTCTCTAGTTGCTTATTTAAAAAAACAAAAATGAAATTTGAATATTGATCGCTTCAGAATCATCCAGAGAACTACTGGAATACAGGGAGTGAAATCTTTTTTTCTTTCCTACTGATTTTTGAAATGAGTTACTAATTATTTAGAACTGAAATCCAGAGTTTTTAAAGGTCTATTTTGTTAAACTGTAGAGCAGGCTTTGGCACTCATGAAAGGGGAAGTTCAGGACCTGCCTCCTAGCTCTTCTTTGCAACAGGGGTATATAGCTGAGCTGACATGGAGACTCTCTTTGAACCCAAGAACTTTCCCCATTCTCATACACTCTGTAGTTTGGCTTAGTTATCTTTTTGTGAGCATATATATACATATATTCTTTTTTAAGTAGGCTCCACACCCAGAGTGGAGCTCAGTGTGGGGCTTGAACTCATGACCCTGAGACCAAGACCTGAACTGAGATCAAGAGTCCGATGTTAACTGATTCAGCCACCCAGGTGCCCCTTGTAAGAATATATTTTTAAATGGTGACATTACATGTAAGTCCCCTTGTAAAAATCATAATGTGTTCAGTACTTTTAAGATTTTATTTATTTCGGGGCACCTGGGTGGCTCAGTGGTTAAAGCCTCTGCCTTCGGCTCAGGTCACGATCTCAGGGTGCTGGGATCGAGTCCCGCATCGGGCTCTCTGCTCAGCAGGGAGCCTGCCTCCTCCTGTCTCTCTCTGCCTACTTGTGATCTGTCAAATAAAAAAAAAAAAAAAAAAAATCTTAAAAAAAAAGATTTTATTTATTTATTTGAGAGAGAGAGTTAGAGCATGGAGGGGGGTAGGTTCAGAGGGAACAGCAGACTCCCCACTGAGCAGGGAGCCGGATGTGGGACTCCGTCCTGTGACTCCAGGATCATGACCTGAGCCAAAGGCAGACACTCAACCGACTGAGGCACCTAGGTCCCTGTGTTCAAGACTCTTAAGTAATCAGATAAGATCTGTAGTTTCCAAAACTGTTCAAAGTCTAGAAGGAGTTGTCCTCCCTACGGAATTTGTTAAAAAGTTTATCTTGGGGATTCAGAATTTTTCCTGTATGTAGCTTCAAAGAATCCAGAAGTTTTTGGTAAGAGTGCCCTGCGTGCTATTCTCTGTAATCAGAGATGATACGCTTTCAAATATTCAGGCTTCTCCAACACCTTCCTGGGATGGTCCTTGCCTACAATTAGATAGGGAAATCCTGACCAACTGCTGTCATATACTTTCATGCATTTAAAAAATCTGTCAGACTTTGAACTTGTTATTCCCTGTTAAAACTAAAATGCCACGTGCTTTAAAGCCAAAGGTTTGTAGTGCGGGCCCAACTTGTTAACTGTACTATCCTGCCAGCCATTGCAGGAAGTAAATCTTCAGAAAAATGTAACTGAAGAAGGCTGAGGGAAAACCAAGCGAATCAATGTAAAGCTTTTATCGTAACCAATTTTGAGGTCCTTTACCTAGAAAACAAATACTCTAAAACTTAAAATACTGTCATTATTTTCTCAGTTTTCCTCATTAATAAAAATTGGTGTCCCAGGAGCCTTGTGGAAGAGAAGTTTTATTGCTGGATTGGAAATTTCTCATTCCGAGACTACAAACCCCTACACACACCCCACCAGCCTTCTCTGGTGTGAATGAACTTGGGTGTGATTGCCCCCCCCCCCGGGGTATAAATGAGTGGCGGAGCATTCACAGAGGTCCTGTTTCTCTGTGATTACCGTGAGAATTTCTCTGTAGGGCCAGAAGTTTCTGGCCTGAGCCAGGGCGCTGTCTCCTGAACTGGTTAGATTCCAGAGAATTTCCATGAAAAAAAGTCAAGATTCAGCTCCTTTATAATGCTGGGAGTTTCCTCAAGTTTGTAATTAGGGAGGAGTTGTGTGAGGAGGACACTATAGTGGCCATATTGACTGGCTTCCTGTGACTTCTGTGGAAACCTGTCTATAAATTCTTAGACCAGGCCTTATATTCAGGGTCAGCTATAAACACTTTAATAACAGGATTTCACATCCAACACAGCTTTCGTCCAAGGCTCTCTGATCACTTTTACAGTTGCTACCTCATTGATCTACATGTGTTGAGTAGATAATTGGCACTAATTTTTACTCCCATTTTACAGAGAGGTTAATCAAGGACAAGATGGTAAAGGATTTTGTTTCTTCTACAGTACCAGTCAGTGGCAAAGCTAGACTTCACATTTCACCCTCACTGTGGCTTTAAACCAATCCGTATCGTCTTTATGTGGAGCTCAGGTTTAGAAGCCCCTTCCCGAAATCCTCTGGGAGTTGTTCACCAGTAGCGTTTTTCAGGAGGGTGGACATGATCAGATAATTACGTCAGGGAGTAGAAAGATTGAGGGATGAGGGATTATTTTTATCCACTTAAAATTGTATCCTATTGTTAAGCAACTTAGCATAAAAATTTGGTGTATCTACTCACATAGAAAAACTGCACGATTCAGGGGGGTGACACCACCACTCTTTTGCCCTCAGCCTGAAGAAAGCTTCTTCACTGTTCTAGAACCTGAATTCACATCACATGGCACAGCTGTTTTTCTCTTTGTATAAATAGACCCCTTTTATTTCCTTTCTTAAAATGGATTACATTTCCACCAGGGATTGCATGCCTCTTAAGTTGGCCACTTGTCCTTGAACTCTATTTTATACATTTACGTTTATCTAACTCATCAAAGGAACTGATTTGTGTAGCAGAGCCCACTGAGTTTTCCTTCCCTTTCTGTTTTCTCTCCTACCAACTCTGGAGAGAAAAGTTAAACTAATTGTACTGGTGTTGAAGCAGTCCTTTAAGACCAGAAGAATCTCACTCTTTTCTTACTGTTTCTTCTTTCAGATCAACTCACAATGAAATGGAGAAGAATAGGTGAGTTGGGGATTTGGGGGTGGGATGGGGGTCTTTTTGATATGTCCTCTGATTTTGGAGACTTGGCTGTTTTTTCTTGGCTCTTCCCACAAGCAACACCTGATGTAAGACTTTTCCTCCGGTCGGTCGTCTGAGCAGCGCTGCCCCTAAATCACTTAGGTAGACGAAGGGCTTGCAGGTTCCAGAAACCACACCCCCACCCCTCACTCCTGCCACCTTCTTCTCCTAAGGAGCGCCTTCCTGGGTGACTGTTTCACAGGCCAAAGCATTTTAGGTCATGAGCCGTGTTTCCACAAATAGTGTTTTTTAAAAAATGACATGCTGCTGAATATAATTGGTAGTTCTGTCTTAAATCGTGTACACACCCAGATATATATAAATATACATACATATGTGTGTGTATTTACAGTTTACTTGTGAATAAAGATTCTCAAAATTCAGGCAAATATATGCATAGCACAAATTGGAGATGGTGATTCACTAGTGGAGGCCTGCCACCCTCCCTGGGATCCATCTGGCTGAGCCTGAGTTGATCTCTCTCACCTGGATTGCCTCTTGCTGTTTGTTTGAATCTTTATTTTTTAAATTTGGTTTGCCCCTCCTTCAACGATGTAGCCTAGTGGATCTTGACTCTGGTTGTACTTAGTCACTTGCGAAGTTTTTATTTTAATGTTTTCTTAAAAATATTTTTGTATTATATTACATTTATACACTTGGGGAGAAGGAACAGATTTTATTTCTGCCAATTTTATAAAAGAACTTCTAGAAATCTTCAAATACATGAGAACAAATAATGTAATCGAGTTCTGTGTATCCATTACCCAGCTTCAACTATCATTATCATTTTGTCAATCTTAGATAATCAAAACTACCCCTCTCCATGGAGTATTTTAAAGCAAATCTTTTATCTCTAATAAAGACTTAAAAAAAGAAATAACCACTTTTACTATGCTGGGGTGGGGGGGAGAATTAATAGTCATTCCTTGCGGGGCTTTAAAAAAGGAAAGAAACCGATGCTCAGACCTCACCCCTAGCAATTCTGCTTTAATTGGTCTGGGTTGAGACTCTGCTCTAGTATTTTTTTAAAAAGCTCCCAGGTGATTCTCATGTGCTGCCAGGGCTGAGAACCATTGAACAAGCTTCATTCTGGTCTCCGAGTGCCCATCAATTTGAAATACAGGCTACCCATTCAGACTGAGTGGCTTTCTCGGTGCTCTGCGTGAGCGAGATGATGATGGGTAGTGATGGTTCTGCAAATACATATGGTTATTTCATGCAAACCTTCTTTGAAGAGAGAGCCTGCCTCTGAAAGTCAGGATCTGAATGACCCGTTCCGCCGGGAAAGGGCAGACCCGACTTACTGGGAAGGAGAACGTTGGAACAGGGTGAACCCGTAGCGTGACTCCGCTAAGGAATTCTGTGTGTGCCTCACTGCACACGTGCTCCCATCCCTCTTCTTCCCTTTTAATTATTCTGTGATTGGGACTGTGTTTGAAGTCAGAGCTTCCTTTATGCTTTAGGGATTTCCGGCTCATGAATTGGGAACTCAAAAATATCTTTTAAGGTGGAAAGGTAGTCAGATGTGGCCTCTCTTTCTCATCTTTGGATTCTCAGCTTTCTGCCTTGGGGGTGAACTGAGTAAACTGGGACTCTTTCTGCTGAAAAGTCTTCTAGTTCTCCTCCCCCACTTTACTTAGGCATTTACTTTTTTATTATTCCGTTAGACAGTCATTTTGTTATGAAAATTTTACCCCTTTGGGTAAGGGCTCTTGCACTTACCACTACTTTATGCTTTTTACCTATGCAAGAATGCCACACAATGTCATTTTTACTTTTTAGCATTCAGCCATGTTTATTTTTTGCCTACAGTGTCTCCAGAACTTGTGCTCAGTACTAGGTATTAAATGAGTTCACACTGGGGGTATTAGATCAGCATGGTCCCCATCCGTGAGAAATGTAGTCTGTCTAATGGGAAAGACGGAGAGACCATCTCAGTGAACACACTATGTGCTCAGATTGAGGTATACATGAGAGGCTATGGAGGCAAAGAATCTAGAAAACTAGATTTGGAGCCCCCACTGAGCAAGCTGCTTCTAATTCACACAGCTTCTGTGTGACCAGTCCGCTTTTGCTCACTGAAGAGTTATCTAGTTTCCTTACTGTCCTTTTTTTTTTTTGGAATTCGGTCTTTTAAGGTCTTGATAATTCTTTCTCTAGTCCAGAGCATGTGAACAGAAAAGAAGGAAGTAAAGACTCAAATTTCTTAATTTAACCAAACATTGGTTGCTGCAGTCCAGGAGAGGAACTTAAAGTTGCTCCGCTTTTCTCCCCGTAGGAGTGTAGATGCTTAAGAATCTTCAGTTTTGAAGTCAGCTGAGCAGCCGCTGTGGTCATCCTGGTTTTAGTAGTTGGTGCCCATAAGAGAATCCTGCTTTGCCAAGTGCATGTGCACTTTAGCCGTTTTTTACCTTAAAACATCACATAAAAAGATTGACATGACTTCAAAAAAAAAAAAAAGAAAGAAAAACCTTAGGAAAAGAGCTTTCAACAATAGGAATTTGTTTTCCTCTTTGATACTGCAGAGTTGATTATGCTTGGGTTAGATTTTTAAACCGAATCCTTTTCTGTGGCACTTTAGAGATTCTGAGTAATTGGTCTTCATCAGGACTCCACTATGAGGACAATATACTCAACATTACCACTTCACTATCCTTGGTGTTGGTAGGAAAATACCCCACCTCCACCATTCTAGAAGGCTTGTATTTTCCGTTCTCTAGATGAGGCATTCTGGAGGGCTGAAGATGCTGGGTCCTAGGTGCTGGGAATACAGAGTCCGATGAAGCCCACGCTCCTGGGGTGGAGGGTTCAGTTTATCAGTTTAGATGGGAGCAACTGTCACTCCCCCTGTGCTTCCCGGAACTGTGGCTAGGCCTTGTGGATCCACCCTCTTCAGGAAACACTTTTGAGTGTATGGTTTTTCTTTTTAAAGATTTTTTTAAAAAATTTATTTAACGGAGAAAGAGGTCACAAGTAGACAGAGAGGCAGGCAGAGAGAGAGAGGGGAAGCAGGCTTCCTGCTGAGGCAGGCGCCCATGGTTTTTCTTTTTAAAACTAATCTTACAGGGACACCTGGGAGGCTCATCGGTTAAGCATCTGCCTTCAGCTCAGGTCATGATCCTGGGGTCCTGAGATCGAGTCCCACCTCAGGCTCTCCACTCAGGGACAAGTCTGCTTCTCTCTCTCCCTCTGTGATCTTTCTCGCATTTGCTCTCTCTCTCTCTCTCTCTCTCAAATAAATGTAATCTTTAAAAAAATAATAATAATAATCTTACTCAAAATTTTGAGAACTATAGAAAGTCTTTCTAAGAACAATTTAAATCATCCATAATTCTAGCTGCCAGAAGACAGCAGTGGAACTTTGAAGTGTATTGCCACAGTTGCTTTTGGAAAATGACTTAAAAATATAGTTTAGGGGGAGCCTGGGTGGCTCAGATGGTTAAGCATCTGCCTTCAGCTCAGGTCATGATCCCAGGGTCCTGGGATCGAGCCCCACATCTGGCTCCCTGCGGGGAGCCTGCTTTACCCTCGGCCTCTGCCTCTCTCTCTCTCTCATGAATAAGTAAAATTGTTAAAAGTATATATTTAGTTTAGGGTAGAAAATTGGGAAGTTCCAAAAAGCAGAAAAAATATAAAAATCACCTGTCCTAGGTCTTGCAATAGTAACAGCTGCTAATATTCCTACTAAGTTCTGTACCCATCTAGGTTTTGTGCATGCCTTTTTTTTTTTAAATCAACATGGGATCCCACAGTAAATAATATCTTCTTTTCAAGCTACATTATGAATATTTTCCAGTGTCCTCAAGTCTCCTTCTCTAACATTACTTTTAGTGAATGCCCGTGTTCCCTCCTACAGATGGGCGGTAACTCATATAACCAGTCCTCTGCTGTAGGTTCTTTCCTGTATTTGGCTAATACACACAGTACTTCCTTAAACTACGTCGTAGGTAAACCTCTGTCCACCATAATTACATCCTTAAGGTAAATTTATAGTTGTGGAAATAATGATATACACATTGTTACGGTTTTCGATGTGACTGCTAGATGGCCCACCGGGCAGATTATCGGCTGTATTTTCCTTATACCTTCACAAGGTGATATTATAATTTAAGACCTTTATGAAGTTGATACATATAAAGTAAAAACAGACAACTTGTTTCAATTTGCATTTCTTACATCACTAGCACAGTCAAATCATTTTCTTACCTCTTTGTGTTTATGCTGCCTGTTAATAAACTTTGCCCAATTTTCTACTCGGGCATTCTTTTTCCCCTTTGAAAAGATTTTATATGTGAAGGATATATATGAATGAGATTGCCCCTTTGAGTATCCTATTATTGTCCAGTTTATCATTTCCTTTAACAGAATCCATTTTCTCTCACTGTCTGAACTTGCTGCCTCTATTGTATACTAAATCCTTATTTGTGGCTGAGTCCGTTTCTAGACTGGTTCTTCTGTTCCACTGATCATCTGCTCTGCTCTTCCTCTGCCAGTGAATATTGTTTCAGTCATTGAGGTTTTACCATGCACTTCAAGATCTGGTAAAGCAAATCCCTACTCTCTTCTCCTTTTCTTTCTTTCTTTTTTTTATTTTACCATGTTGTTAGCTATTTTCACTAGTTTATTTTTCCCTATGAATTGTATGGTCAGTCCATCTCCCTAACATCCAAATCCTTTTGGGACTTTCAAAATCAAAATCTAATAATTTTAGTATAAATGAACCTTTTAAAAGTTCATGTTCATGGGGTGCCTGGGTGGCTTAGTGGGTTAAAGCCTCTGCCTTCGGCTCAGGTCATGATCTCAGGGTCCTGGGATCGAGCCCCACGTTGGGCTCTCTGCTCAGCAGGACGCCTGCTTCCTCCTCTCTCTCTGCCTGCCTCTCTGCCTGCTTGTGATCTCTGTCTGTCAAATAAATAAATAAAAATCTTTTTAAAAAAATAAATAAAAGTTCATGTTCACGTATTAGCTCTTTCCATCCAGGATTTGGTATGTGACTTCATTTATTCAGATCCATTTTCTCTCTGAAGTTTTACAGTGTTTCCCTGTACATCTTGCATATTTCTTTTAAGAGGTATTCCGACATACACACACACACACATATATATGTATATATATATATACATATATTTTTTTTTTTAAGATTTTATTTATTTATTTGACAGAGATCACAAGTAGGCAGAGAGGCAGGCAGAGAGAGAGGGGAGGAAGCAGGCTCCCTGCTGAGCAGAGAACCCTATGCAGGGCTCCATCCCAGGACTCTGGTATCATGACCTGAGCCAAAGGCAGAGGCTTTAACTCACTGAGCCACCCAGGCACCCCAATTTTTAAATCATTATTGTATTCGCATTGGAATTACTAATTAACTCTTGTTGGAATATAGGAAAATTTTGAATCTTGTTGTTATATGGCTTTGTTGATAATAATTCATCTGTTTTCTGGGAATTCCTCTGGTCTCAATGCCTTTCAGTAGCACTTTAGCAAATGGACACTGACTGCATATAAGCTATAGTTAGTGGGTCAGGAGTCAGGTGCTAGGTTGGACTTTTTTTCAAAAGAAGGCTCTGGAATCTTTAATAATAGGCACTCGTTTTTCTGGAATGGTACATATGCAAGCCTTGCTGGAATTAGGCAGCTAGCTGGTCTAGAGAGATTACCTCTGCTAGAGTCTTCTGACCCCATGACAAAAGATTTTTGTGTGCGCTCTGTGGGGAGGACTCAGCAGCCTGATCTAAGCTATTATTTTCATTTGGTCTAACAGTATTTCAGTGGCTTCTGGTCTGGTATGAGAAACCCCTGCAATCAGGTCTCTTCTGGCAGGATATTCTAATTGATTGCAGGTTCCTATCATTATTTCCACTTTCCAAATGGCCAAGCTCCTCCTATCGGAAGAGGGTAGGGGTATAACATTTGCATTGGGGCCAAGTTGTGGTAGGCATTGCGCCACTCCTACTGTTTCTGAACTTTCTTGACCACATTCAGATTTCACTCTAGGGTGTTGTAACGAATCTGCATTGCTTTGTTGCCACATGGGGCTAAGGGCATGGCCTGGTTATTACAAAGAAGGGATGTAGTTATTGGTGTGCAAATCTGGCCTACATTGATGGTATGGAAGAACACCCAGATTTGTACCTCTAGAATCTGTCTTTCTTGGACTATACCTCTTGGATAGATGGCATCTGCCCTTGGAAAAACTTGGAGAAAAGACCTATGCTGCTTATTCAACTAATTTCCAGTCCCCGCTGGAGCATTGGGGGCACTGCCTTTTTGTCATAAGCATTAATAGTCAAAGGGTGAGAAAGCTAGCAGGTACTAGCCATGATATGTATTGTGTCCATTTTTAAAATTGGTCTCAAGAAAGGACATATTAATGAATATACTATGTATTTCATACTTTTAGTGGAGAAGTGATCTTATAACTTCAAAATGTAGCCACCATGAATTGCTATTTATGCCTTGTTCATCAAGTGACCTGTTCCCATACTGCTAGCATATAGAGCTATCTCTGTATCTTTTATAAAGATTCCTTATCACAGTTATTAAAAATCTTCAAAACCTTCCTAGGTTCTAATTAAGTTGGTAATAATGATGCATCTGGCAATTATTTATAAAGGGAACATTTTCGGGAAAGGAGGAAAGTCCTTTTTTTTCCCCTCAAAGTATGACTTGTAGTCTTCACCTGGACCTTTTGTTTGAGCAGGTAAGACTCTGTTCTTAACCCCAAATCTGGAGGAAAGATCTCTTGTGACCTGTAATCACTTTTAGGGAGTAATTTTTGACCCCATGAGATGATTTGTTTCTTCTTATTCTATACTAAACCTTTTTTCTCACTATACAGCTCATACGTAGCATATCTGAAATTTTTATTAAACCTCCATTTATCCTGTAGAATTTATGAAGCTATTTAATTGGCTAAATCTGTGCCCACACAAAGCTAGGAAATAAGATGGTGAAACTTTACAGTTAAATCAGCTATTGTTTATTGTTTGCTTTTTTCCGTTTGGTGAGGAATATGAAGCCCAGTTTTAATGAAAAGTAGTACTCAGTGAGGTACCATGTATCTTTGTTAGGTAAGGCTTTTCCCAAAGAGAAGGGACATGGATTGCCTAAGATACCAGATTCTACTCTCAGATCAGCAACTGCAGATACATTGTTATTTCTGGGGTCCAGTGGGTTAACATGAAATGAAAGTCTTGATCTTTCCCATTATTTGGTAATGAAAGAACAGTCGGCTATGTAGGAAGTCTTTGTGTGAATGAATGAAGAAATGAATGTGATCTATTTGGAAAGGGAAAAAACCAGGTTCTGGGGCGCCTGGGTGGCTCAGTGGGTTAAGCCGCTGCCTTCGGCTCAGGTCATGATCTCAGGGTGCTGGGATCGAGTCCCACATTGGGCTCTCTGCTCAGCAGGGAGCCTGCTTCCCTTCCTCTCTCTCTGCCTGCCTTTCTGCCTACTTGTGATCTCTCTCTGTCAAATAAATAAATAAGATCTTAAAAAAAAAACAACAGGTTCTGATGTTCTATGGAAGCTTGACACCTTGTAAGTCAAGATATGGGTGAGGGAAAAGAAAGAATAGGCTTTATAGAGGGCAAAGGGGAGCCTGTTCTAGAACTTTCAGTGAGAGCTGCTATTTGGCATAGCCTGAAGGTAGTTCAGATCAATAATTCTTCAATAATTTGTTTACTTTTGTTGTCCAACTAAATTTTAAGAAGCACCAAGGCAGGGACTTGATCTAACTGAGCATTGTATCCAAGCACCTGTGAAAGTAGCAGTACATAGTAATCCTCCTTGGGAAATGTAGTTGGAGTAAATGAATGAAAGAGTCAAGTGCACGTTTCCAGATTTCTACCTGTGAACTTATTTATCTACCCCCTTCACTGGCTGCCATCCTGTACACTCTGTTGTCACCTTCTAATTCTTTGTGTCCTGTTCTATACTTGACTATGAAAGGAAAGCATTTAGTTAGACCTTCAGTTTAAAAAAAAAAAAAAAAAATCTCTGACAGTAGTCCTCCCTTACCACGCAGACACGCACAATATGCCCCGTTGGATACCATTCCCACTCCTGACCACGTTCAAGTCCAGAAGAACTTTTTGGGTAACCTAGCAAATTCAGGAGCACTATCAGATGGCACAGTCTACTTCTGATCTTACTCTTTTCCCAGTTTATTCCCCAGTTGACGAATCTGCTGGCCTGAGAGGGAGAGAAACATGGATAGACTAGAGGGAACTTAAGTCTGGGAGCAGAAATAAAGAGAGAAGCATTTAGAACTTTCTATTTTTTTTTTTTTAAGATTTTATTTATTTATTTGACAAGAGAGCACAAGTAGGCAGAGCAGCAGGCAGAGGGAGAGGGAGAAGCAGGCTCTCCACTGAGCAGGGAGCCCGATGTGGGGCTCGATCCCAGGACCCTGGAATCATGACCTGAGCCAAAGGCAGACGCTTAACCGACTGAGCCACCCAGGCGCCCCACATTCAGAACTGTCTTAAGAGCACGCTGGCTGGCCCGGGTGCCTTCTGTCAGTGCCCAAGCTCTGGTATGTGGCAGTGCCTCAAGCAGCCCAGAGCCGCCTCATTAATGACTTCCTTTCACTTGGGTATTTAGTTTTCCATAATTCATGGCTGACAAGATTTGGGAAAATGGACAACAGTGTGCTATCAAACAGACAACAGTGTGCTAAATATGAAATATAAATATTTTATATTTAAATCTTTAATATATTTGGAATTTATTTTGATGTCCGTCTCCCTACTTCTCTGTTTTCTCAATAATTCATTCCTTTCCCAAGGATTTGCAGTGTTACCTCTGTTATATGTTAAATTCATACCTATATCTCCAGTCTGTTTCTGGGAATTTTTTATTCTGTTCACTTGATTTGTCTGCCCATTCCTGTATTTTTTAATTATTAAAGCTTTATAATACAATTTAGTATCTGGTATAGCACATTCCTCCTCATTCTTCTTTTTCAAAAATCTGGCAATCCCCTGTACATGTGTTCTTCTAGATGGAATTTAGACTCCTGTAAACTGTACATGAGTCCCAGCATTAAGAAGAACACTTAGGAATTTTTTTTCCTGGAACTAGGTTTAATTTGTGGACAGACTTGGGCAACATTGGCATCTTTGCTTTTAAGTTTCATATCTAGGAGGGTGCCACTTTTTTCCATTTACTCAGATTTTCTTATGTATCTCAGCAAAGTTTTATAGTTTCCTTCCAAAGCTGCTTTAAGTTCATTCTTAAATATGCTCTCCTTTCTTCTTGCTGTTGTTTGAGAGAGATTGTAGGTGCTTTGGCTATAGACAGCACACCCAGAGATGTGCTTGGCTTTCCAAGGTCAGTATTTGCAGCTGTATTTTCTTTGGGCTGTTGAAGGGCAGCAGGAGCAGGGAGGGTCGCGTGCTCTTCAGGGCCCCCCGCCCCAGCCTTGGGCTCCCTTCTACCCAACACTCTACATGACATGTGGCCAAGAAGTTTTTTCTTTTGCATGCATTAGCTTTATAAGATCCTTGCTGAGTTTTTGAATTTTTTAAATTCCAGTATAGTTAACATAGTATAATAATTAGTTTCAGGTGTACAATATGACTGATTCAGCACTTCCACACATCGCCCAGTATCCGTCCCAAGTGTCCTCCTTAATGCCCCTTGCCGGTTTCCCCCATCCCCCACCCGCCTCCCCTCTGGTAACTGTAGGTTGGTTCTCTCTAGTTGAGAGACTGGTTCTTGGTTTGCCTCTTTTTTCTTTTTTGCCTTTGCTCGTTTGTTTTGTTTAAACTCCACATGTGAGTGAAATCATACAGTATTTGTCTTTCTCTGACTTATTTCACTTAGCATTATACTCTCTAGCTCCATCCATGCTATTGCAAAGGAAGATTTCATTCTTAGGGTAGAATAATACTGTGTTGTGTGTATATTTATACCGCATCTTCCTTATCCGTTCATCTGTCCATAGACACTTGAGCTGCTGCCATACTTGGGCTGTTGGAGAGAATGTGCTGTTTATAAGTTGTTTTGATTAGTGTTTAGTTGTTTTGCTCCAGTAGTGCGATTGCTGGATCATAGGGTAGCTCTATTTTTAACTTTTTGAGGAACCTCCACACTTTTCCACAGTGGCTGCACCAGTTTGCATTCCCACCAGCAGTGTAAGAGGGTTCCTTTTTCTCCACGTCTTTGCCCCCACTTGTTGTGTTTTTTATTTTAGCCATTCTGAGATATGAGGTGGTGATAAGTGAGGTCAAGCGCCTTTCTATGTGTCTTTTGGCCATCTGTAGGTCTTCTTTGGAGAAATGTCCATTCGTGTCTTCTCCCCATTTTTAATTGGATTATATTTTTTGGGTGGTGTTGTATCAGCTCTTTATATATTTTGGGTACTAGCCCTTTATTGGATATGGCATTTGCAAATATCTCGTCCCATTCAGTAGGTTGCTTTTGTTGATGGTCTCCTTCACTGTCCTTGATTTTTTTTTAATGTAAAAATAGTATCTTTAGCATAAGCAAGATCTGTATTGCCATAGAAAATAGGTTACAATTGTTTTCTTTAAGGAAGACTTGGATTTTTACCAGATAGCCTCTATCTACCTAGTGAGACACTTTGAGTCTCCTTTCGATTTTCAGAGGAATATTATAGTGCTATCCAAATCTGTTTGTTCCCTGTAATTATTTGTCTACAGAAGAAGCTAGAATTGAAAGAATAACTGCTACCACATAGCGAGCACTCCTGTCAGACTCTGGCCAGGGACTTCCATACCTTGTCCCAGTTAATATACCGGTGCCGTCAGGCATGGTGTTCCTGTCTGCTGCTGAGGAAGCTGGTGCCACATGGAGTGAAGGGATTGGCTCAAGGTCACCCAGGAAGTCAGTGGCAAAGCCAAGGTCCCAAACCTTTGCTCTTACATACTACGTTGGCATTTGGTTGTATGGTGACTATTAAAAGAGCTAAAAATAAAAATAGAATTTGAGATCCTTTTCAAAATCTTAACTGAAGAAAAACTGTAGTTTGTATCTAGTTTAGTTATCCCTAGTCACAGGGCACACTGGATTCTGAGCATTACTGATTATAGCTCAGATCAAAGATTGGTCTCTTTATGCCACTGTAGACCAAAGGTGTATCTGTCCCTTCAGAATAATTAAAGCAGTATTTCTGAAGAGTCAGCACATGAAGTTTGTCCAAGTTTATGACCTAGGAACAAAGCAGTTGGATCAGCGCAAACAGAAGAGGCAGCTGGGAGCAGGAGGGAGCCAGGACTCGGCACAACCCTCTTCTCCTGGGGGCGGGGAGCTGGGAGGCAGCTCTTGGCAACCGGAAGAGGACTGGCTGAAGAAGATGGGACAGGAGGAGGTCTCAGTGGGGAGCAGACTGGGGTATGGAGTAGCTTCCTGTTAAGTACGTGTGGCAGAACCTCTGCTGGTTCCCCAAGGGGGAGTTAGACCTGGTTCAAAACGGGACACTGATCCCCCTCCTTGAGGACCACAGCCCTGGCCAGGGGAGTTGTCCGGACTGGGGAGGAAGAGCTGAGGCAGGTGCTTGTGTTACTTGCTCTAGATCTCGTGGTTCCTGGGTGCTCTCAAGGCCGGTTGAGGGGTTCCAGATTCCGGGTGCAGCGTGCCCGTGTGTGTCTCAGGGTTGAGGAGCCTCAAGGGCAGCTTTTACAGAGGGGTCTGTTGGCTTGTTTATCTGGTTCGGGAGTCAAATTTCGCTATTACATGACAGAACTGAGCCCACTCCGTAGACCTCATCCCTCCCCTGTGGTTGGCCCAGGTGCCAGCCTGGGGATGTCTGCAGGCAGGTGGGCAGGGCAGCCATTGGGCACTTGAGGAGGCCAACGCAGGCACTACCAAGGACAGAAGTTGGCTTTGGATCTCGACAAAATTATGGGAAAAGCTCCGGTCTTATTTTCATAGAACCAGGCCCAAAAAAAAACCACTCAATGTACACGTATTATCCTTAGCTTGAATTAGTCAAATGGCTTATTTCTAGTTTCACAACTTGAAATGTTCTTTGGAAAAACCCACATTTGGGTAGTGAGAATTATTCTTTTCTGGGCTAGACTCCCTATAGAACTAGAAATGACGATGCATGGAAAGATGACTTTATTATATTTTTATCAGTAGACAAACTTCCTAAAAAATTTACATACTCATATTTGCAGATAAACCCACATCATAAAATGACTAATAGGACTCTGTTCTGAATCATGCTGTCTTTGCAGGTAACAAGTTAAACTGAAAAATGTCTACATCTAATTTTTGAACTTTTTTTCCTAACTTGACAATTTGTTTGTAAACTTTGGGAGAAATAATTTGGATAACTGTAGAATTGACTCTACCTTCTCATGGTGTTTCTTATATGATCTGTTTTCATGACTCTTCTTGAATGTTATCATCCAAGGTGAACAGGTCCATTTTACACACAGGTTCTGCTTTGCTTTTTCCCTCCTGCAGTGGTAGGTGGAGCAAACCTGTAATGGGACCCTTTGCTTGTGGCCATTCCGCACGGACAGGGTTTCAGGGCAAGTGGAAGTCTTATCAAAGAGTAAGGCATTTTTGTGCCATTAAATCTTCCTAGCTCAGGAGCAAATGCTGTGCTCTTCAAATCTGTCCAGGCTTCAAGGGCCCTCGGAGAGTCTGGGACAGCTCCTCTGAGAGCTAGACAAGGAAGGAGGCTTGGAAGCAGATGAGACACGGGCTCATCAGGATGTCTAATGCACCATTTGTTAGGTCTGCCTTGGGAGGAACATCCTGAAATCTTGGTATGAAGGGTGTGAAGGAACTTCCTTGGTCGTTATCATACATATGGACCTCTTGGAGCTTTCTGAAGCCATTTTTACTTTCGCTAATACGGTCAAAAGTGGCAAGGGGAGCAAATTAAGCTTTAAGGTTGTCTCCCAGTTCAGCTGGTAGCCTCCCAGGCTCCCAGGAACTCTGCTCTGGGTGGTTGTGTGTGGGCTGTGGGCATGTATCTAAAACCCCAGGAGCCAGAGCACTGTTGAAGGAGCAGAGTTGGAGGAGAGATGGACTGTGTCCTCCAGAAGCTTATGGTCTAGTTGAATAGTGACGTAACCCACTCAGCAGACATTTATTAAGGAAGTGGGAGGGGTAGGCACCATAGTAACTCAGCAGTGATTAAGCAGCAGTCCAACCTTCTGAGGAGTTTGTGATGAATGAGTGGTTAAGTAGCAAATACCAAATGATTCCAACAGAACAGTGAATGTCCCCTTGACTAGTATAAACCAGTAAGTACTCAGAAAGTGGAGGAATCACGATGGGTTGGAATGGCCTGTGAAGGCTTTTAGGATGTGGTAGGCTGAGGCAAAAACTCTGAATCCTGGGTGTTTTTCCAACTCGTGGGATCTGCTAGGTTCCCGAATAAAGCACAAAGAAATGAAGTGTTAATTTCCAAAACTTTAGGGACTCTGGTTGGTCGGTGACTAAAGGTCCTTTCTTGAGGGGCTCACTGCGGCTTCCGCCTCCTCTGGGCTTTCTCCCTTCCCGCTCTATCCCACTGCGCCTCTGGGCCCCCTCCAGGGCCCACATGTGGTTATCTCTAGCTGTTCTGCATGGCTGTGTAGTGTAGCAATGCTTACGATGTGCTTGCTCATTTTTTTAAAAAGATTTCATTAATTTATTTGACAGAGATCACAAGTAGGCAGAGAGGCAGGCAGAGAGAGAGGGGGAAGCAGGCTCCTCACTGAGCAGAGAGCCCGATGCGGGGCTTGATTCCAGGACTGAGATCACGACCCGAGCTGAAGGCAGAGGCTCAACCCACTGAGCCACCCAGGCGCCCCTCATTTTCTTTAATGTACTTTTGAACAGTTTACAGAGTTGAAAAGCCAAAAGTTACAAGTCATTCAGTAAATATTACCTTATCCCCACCTCTTCCCTGACTTCTCTCTCCTTGCTGTTAGATTAGTTTCTTACTTATTGTTAAAGATTTTATGTCTATAGGAAAAAACAATTACTTTTCCTCTGTTTTGTCCAGAGATGGCATGTTGTATGCATGGTATGGTATCTTGCTTTTCTTCATTTCACAATGTATCTGAGAGTTCTTTCCTGGTAGTAAGTAGAGCACATTCTGGTTCTTTTCATAGCTGCATAGTATTCTGCCGGATAGCTACACGATAATTTTTTTAACCAGGTCTCCATGTTAGTGACTTAAGTGGATTTTATCTTTGCTATTCTAAAGCAAGCTATAATGAGTAACCACACAGGCCATTCGTGTGTGTTAATGCTACATACAGCAGTGCTCGAGTTCTAGTGGCCCATGAATGGGAAAAGAGGAAGTATGGGTTGAAAGGATTCAAACCCTGGCATGTGCTGTCAGGTCACATCCAAACCCAGAAACTTGGAAATAACCTGACAAATATGCCTAATAAGAGTAGATCTTAGTCCCTTCCCTAACACACCTGTATTATAAGGAGATGAGAAAACCCCAGTTTTGGCTTCTCTGTGGCTTTCACCAGAGTTGTCCAATGTCCAAAGATGTTTGTTTGACCAAAGGTCATTGGTGGTGTTGGCCTGGGCCTGGGCAACTCCTACTCTTTTAGAACTTGTTCTTCCAGAGCTCCTTCTGGCCCACTGTGAAATTCTCAATGCTACTGTGACCTTGTTTTTGTAGGCGAGCCCATCTTCGCTTGTGCCTGGAGAAGTTGAAGGGGCTGGTTCCGCTTGGGCCCGAATCGAACCGACACACTACGTTGAGTTTGTTGACAAAAGCCAAATTGCACATAAAGGTAAGAAGTTCCTTGGGATTCATTTTTAGCTTTACCTGTCCATTAAGGATTTGTCTGTTGATGAGGGGTAGCAAATGTATCATCCTCCAGCCTGCCTCTTTGATGATCTCAGGCATCCCAAACCAAACATGTCCAGAACCCAACTCAGTATTTCTCACCCTTGTGTAGCAGCAGTTAAAGGGTCCTCTAATTGTCCGTTTGATTAAGCCAAAAACTCAGGGTCAGCCTTGCTATCCCTTGCTCTGTTAGCCATATCTGAGTCCTCTCCAAGACCTAAATATTCACAGGCTAACTCCCATTTCACCCTACCATCTACTGCAGTGAACTCCTCAGAGGTCTCCCTGTATTCCTCTAGCTGCCTCTGAGCAAGCTCTGTGCTTCCCAAGAGTAATCCTTCCAAAGCCCAAGTCAGCATGTCACCCTGTTTAAAATTCTTCAGTGGCTCAGGGCAGACTGTCAGCAGGCCTGCCCCAGGCTGCATGACCTGGCCCTCACCTGCCTGTACAGTGGCATCTTGGGCCCTGTGCCCTTTCAGCCCCTTGCACTTGTCATGCTTTCTAACCACAGGGCCTTTGTACGTGCTGTTCCCTCTGGTTGGTATGTTTTCTCCTCCCTTCTTCACCTAGTTAACTTCTTGTCATCCTTTAGATCTCAACACAGGTATCACTAGCTCAGGAAAAGCCTTTCTTGACCTGCTTACGTCCTTCCTGCAACAGTCCAACAGTCGAGCTGTTATTGGATATCTTTCTCTCTCTTAGCACTTATCACAGTTGTCATCTGACTATGGTTTGTGTGACTGTTTGGTTGTCTCCATTGTCGGAGGAGGGGACGAGGTCTTTATGCTCACCTTGTATCCCTAGCACCTCCCAGAGGGTCTGAAACAGTCCGCGTGTAGCACATAGCTTGAAGAGCAAAAGGTGAGAGAGTAAAGTGGTAGTCAGACTGCCGCAAGCCACAGCCGGAACTCACCGTTTAGCAATAACCCTTTAGTCACTGTTGGACAAATGTCTCCTTAATTATGGTTAGTGGCCTGCCTTCTTGACAGTTCTGGAGGGAAAAAGAACCTCTGTCTAGAGCAACATAACCACAGTTAAACAGATACATAAAAACAAGTGGTCTTTGGAAATGCGTTTAAGCTCTTATGTTGGACAGTTTGGAATCAGGACTTGCAAAGACTGTTTCCTGCTACTGAACAGAAGTTAACTGAGATCTGGAATAACTCAGGTGTTGATATCATTAGAACACAGAGCTGACGAACCCTCCTTCTGCACAGCTGTGTCACAGCTCCCGGCCCGTGGTGGGCTGTAGTTCAGAGAGCGGTGCTCAGGGTGTTCCCCACAGACCTGGGGGGCTGCTAGCTCTTCCCCGGCATTAGAGGGGCCGAGCTCAGCCCCCAGATCCCTATCTGTGACCGTGCAGGTAGCACAGCGAGGTCAGTGCCGCGGAGCATAGCCAAAGGCAAGAGGCCCCCATCCTGCCCTGGGAGAAGCCAGACGAGAGACACCGAAGGGCTTCTGAGGAAAGCCGGCCTGTCAGGGGGCTCGAAGGCAAGATGCAGAGTCCTTGCCCATTTGGAAGTTGGCCTGCGGGCTCCAACAGCTCCCCCTTTGACTTGCAGAAACTTGAAGATTGTGACAGAAAAGCCATTCACCAAATAGACCAGCTTCAGCGAGAGCAGCGGCACCTGAAGCGGCAGCTGGAGAAGCTGGGCATTGAGAGGATACGGATGGACAGCATCGGCTCCACGGTCTCCTCGGAGCGCTCGGACTCCGACAGGGGTGAGCACCTGCCGTGTGTGTGTGTGTGTGTGTGTCCCCCCCCAGAGGCCACACCAGGGAGGAACAGAGACCTGGCCCACTTGAGCTGTCGCGATGTCCCTCTTACCTCCTCGCACTCTGGCTGGGGCTCCAGCGCAGGGCCTGGCGGGGCTGGCTTGGCGGTTGGGCCCGAGCATCCCGTGGCATGCCTCCACCTGTGTCTCTTGTCCTCCCCACAGAAGAGATCGATGTGGACGTTGAAAGCACAGACTATCTCACGGGTGACTTGGACTGGAGCAGCAGCAGCGTGAGCGACTCGGACGAGCGGGGCAGCATGCAGAGCCTGGGCAGTGACGAGGGCTACTCCAGCTCCAGCATGAAGAGAATAAAGCTCCAGGACAATCACAAGACGTGTCTGGGCCTCTGAGAGCGCAGGGTCGCCGCGGCTGCCTCCCGAAGGGCTCTGCCGGCCGAGCGGATTAGGTAGCGTATCAGACCCAACCCACAGTCCCCTTGCACGTCAGCCTCCGTGTACCACCTGTACCAGAACCAGCTCTGTAAACGTTTTCCAGGAAGTGCTTAGGATGGTGGGTTTCTGATTACATCCACTAGTTTCTCTTTCTCTCCATAAGAATCCGTCTGCCAGACTGTACATTCCGATCACTCTGAAGCGCCCAAGAATTCTCAGACCGAATAAGCAACTTTCACCACCCAGCGCTCCCCCCTCATTTACCGTCCCCGGGTAGTCTAGCATACCTGTCTTAAAGTTTTCTGGCTATGTTACTCACCTAGCAGGAATGTCCGAATGTGTCTTGTGCTTAGGAAATGGAAGGAAACAAACTTTTAAAGTTGAGATCCCGATCTCAGAACTCCAAAGTAAGCTTTGAAAGCAGCATTTAAGAGCACTTCACCGTGGACCTCACCCCAGTGAGGAGTCAGGAACACCTCCAGAAAACACACCCTTCACCCACCCCCCTGCTCACCCTGCCCCCCCCACCCCCCGCCCAGCCGCGTGTGGATGGGAGCAGTAGTTCTCGCCTGGAAGTGGACACTGTGCTAGAGCACGTCTTTGGGGTCGCACAGCTCATGCAAGCTCCAGCAGCGTTTGTTGTCACAAACAAGACGGTACAATCTCTTTGTGTGCGATGTTCTTGGGACCGCGCTGCGTACTGCTATCCCAAGGCACGTTTTTCCCTCAAAGTTTGTTATGCTACTTGTCTCTGGAACATTTTTTTTTCCTACCTCAGAGATAAACGAGATCTCCATTTCCCACTTAACACAAAGTGATTATGCCTTTTTTCACCCCCAAATAAGTGACATTGGGTCCAACTCTAATCTATTTTCCTATTTAACTTTCAGCAATAACTGAGCTTTGGCGCTAGCTGAGCTAGTGTCCATCATCAGTGAAAGGAAAAGTCCACATTTCTACCCTGTGTTGCAGGTGAACAGGAGGGGATGGTACAGTGTTATTAGAATTCCTCTCCTTATTTTTGGATACACCCAGAAACTTCTTTATGGAGGCTTCTGGGGTTGCTAGTTTAAAAGGCTGATCTTTCTTTTTGGTTATGATTTCTCCCTCAAGTGGTCTCCCACTTTGTAGCATTTTTATTTAAGCTAAAACAGAGCACATGTATATGTACATAAGACACATTAAATCTATAAATACTATTTATTCATTTTATATAAACTAATGTAATGGAAAAAAATTCTTATGACTTTGTGCTTTTATAGATGTTCTAGAAACTTTGTATGTAGGTATCTACAAAATTGGTTCATTCCCCTTAATATTTTTGCATTCATATTTTTGAGGTCGAGGTTTTCAGCCTCTGGCAAATCTTTTTCATTGAATTTGAACCATTTGTAAAACCTGTGACGCTGAAACAGAGTGTGTGTCACAAAGTGACAAGAACATTCCTAAAATCCACAGACGCACTGCAACCTAAGGGCTCTACGGCTGAAGCAGCGGCGGGTGGGTGGCCGCCCCGAGCCCCCACCGCCTGCGGTCTCTGGCCCCCCAGCCTTGCCTCGCCTCCAGCGCCTCCACCTTCTACACGACTCAGAGTTCAAACGTGCTCCACGCGGAAGCTCATTCATTAGAGTGGTTTAAACAAAGCAAGATTACTTTCGTTCTTTCATTTTAATGATTCTAATGTATTAAAATTTTTAATTGGAAATAGTCGATTCTTTAAATGATTCCAAAGTCATCTGTACTTCTGTTTTTGTTTTGTTCTGGTTTTTTTTTCTTTTATTTCAGTTTTGGGGGGGGGGAGGGCCAGGTGACACAGAGGTTTTTTTTTTTTTTTTTTTTTTTGGAATCTTTTCCAATGACCAGCTGAAGATTTGCACTGAAATACAACTTGTATGCCTTTTGCATTTTTAAAGCCTGCTTCCTGAATTTAAGCAGAGTGATAGTGTTCAAAGAGCCAGCTCAGCCTGTAACGTTTGAAAAGATGTATCTGCACTTTGAGGTCCCTTTCGAATGCCATTCGCTAGACCTCTCAAGCGTTTTAATTGCTACATTGAAGCCCGTCACAAGGCCAAGATGCTGGATGCCAAATGGCATCGAAAACTCAAGACTTTGGGCAAAGCTGGTGGGCTTGCTTTGGGGGAGGGAAGGGAACAGAATTTGTGTATTTGTTCGATTTAGAAATAAGGCATCTGAGAGATGCCGTTATTTTCTGTGTTGAAGTTACACTGCATTTTTGTCTTTTGGTTGAAATCTGAAATGTACTGTCCCAATATAAAACAGTAATTATTTGACCTTTGCACTGTTTGTCTGGTCCTTTTCAATTTGACTGCATATATAATGTGGAAATGGATATATTTTTAATGCACTTGTGATTAACTGACACCAGGGTTAGACCTTACTTTGCAAAAGCTTGAGGTGGACCGAATCGGCAGGCCAGCCAGGCCTCTCTCTAACCAAAACTGTAACCTTCAGGACCAGCAAACTCAGCCCGAGGCAGCTACTCCCCTTCCCCACGCGGCTGTCAGCAGCCCTGATTTGCCAACCTGTCCTCTCATTCACTGATCCACCAGCGTGACTGTTCAGAGCTATAAAGTCTTTTTGGTTGTTTAGGGTTTTTTAAAGAAAAATGAAAAACCTTTCTATGAGGGTTGTTGGCGGGGAGGGGATGGGCAAAGATAGAAACCCCAGCCTTTAAGACTTTGACAATTGTACGTAACTATAGATGTGTGTAAATATAGGAACATGCATATTTTTTATGTAAAATTGATTTTAAAAGACAAATCTATACTCTTCACCGATACCATTGCAATGCAGATGGGATAAGAAGAGTATGTAGTCCAGTTTTGTGCAGTGAGAAAACTACGTCTGTGTGCTTCTGTGAACAGCCCAGAAAGCCTAGCTTTCTCCGCCTGTTGGCTTAAAATGGCAAAGCACCCAGGGGATTGTGTGGGTTTTCTGCTGCTGAGCAAAGATCTTGAATTCTTCAAGGTGCTGCTAGTGACCGCTGACTCCTGTGTCTAGTCACAGACCTAATGCTAGTTTGTGATGCCCTTTGAATCACTATTTTGAGCAGGATCTAAATTCCTCTCCCAGTCTACCCCAGACTCAATTTCAGGGTCAATTCAAAATTGAGCACTGTGGTAGGGCCCTGACCTGGCATTCAGCCCCTGGAGCAGGTTTCTTCTAAGGAAAGCATGGTCCTTTAACCTCTGCTTATTTTCAAAAGAAACAAAGGGTCCTTACCTGGGTTTCCCGTGGGCCTCTCTGATCCGTCCCCAAAGTGGCCAAGAGCAGATCCTAGGCTGTGGGGTGGAAAAAAAAAAAAAAAGGGTCAACTAGGTAGAATGGTGGTGCTCAAAATAACTGTCTAGTGAGGTCTTGGGGGGTTGCAAATGGATATTATGGGCTTTTTTTCTTCTTGCCTCTGCCCCATCATTTAAAGAGAAAACTTATTTTTGAAAAGTATATACATACACATTTGGGTTTTTATACCATACTGTATCAGCAAGAATACCACTTTCATTGTGCTTTATAATCTATTCCTGAATCTGTCTTCTCTTCCTTCTCTGCTTGTTTCCCAAGCTGCTTTGCCTTCCTCCTTTACCTGCTGTGTGTCGAACCCCAGGAAGTCAACTGCCACAAGGTGATTTCCTGCAGGTCAATCTGGGTTTTGTTTTTTGGCGTTGTTGTTGTTTTCCTGTGTCTAACATTTGGATGCGGCATGCTTAGGTAGCTGGCTACTGAGTTTTCAAATCCTTTCTGGGAGAAGATGACCCAAAGATCCTTGCAGACGGGGTGGTTTTTCTCATTTAGATCTCTGTGACTATGGGTTGTTTTGTTTTCAAAGCTATCTGGGGATGGGGAGGGGTGTGTGTGCGATATGCGATTTATCATGATTTCCTCAATATTTGTTCCATGGATGCTTTTCTTACATTCTTCTGAAAGAAGAAATAACTGTCTGGCACTTCTAGAGTCAGCTCTTGACTGGCTAAAGAAATTGAGTATCTTTGTCTTCTCTCAAAATCATAAAATGAGAATTAGTGAGGCACCCGATTCTAAGGTTTATCCAAATTTTTAATTTTGATTTCTTATTCTGGGGAGGGTGGTAAGTTAATGGGGCATTCTTCATTTTAGCTTTTACCTGAGAACCAAACTTGCCTTTTACCCCTTGTCCCTGGAATTGGTGCTCTGGGAATATTGCTGTTAACCATCAATGTTGGGGACATCTTCCTAGTAAACACAGCCTAAACAGGGGAGCAGCAGATGAGAGAGTACAGAATTGTTTCCAGATGTTTATTTCTTGGTGTAAATATGAAGCCAATGTAAATCCTGTGTCAAGATCTAGAGAATGGTGCTTTTTACTACAGTTAGCACATGCATTTTTAGAACAACTACATGTTTTAGAGAATCTTTGCTGTGTATATGTAAACTTCTGTACTGTTCCACCGTTAACAAATAAATTATTTCATTATTAAAGAAATTCTGGTCTTCCTGACGTTTTGTACCCTCTTGTGGTTTTTACTTACAGAACTGAGGTGATCAATCAGACTCTTTAATTTCATGGGAAGTTTGCTGGCCAAAAGTTCTCAGCTCTTGGGTTCCATAAGGAGTTGAGATGGCGTGGCTCGGGCACGGATCGTGTGGCTGCTGCTCTCACCTGTCCATGCTCTGCACTCACCCCGGGCTGACTGGTCACCGGGCTGACACCCCTGCTGATGCCCATGTTCTGCTGGAAAAGACAGAGATGTAGTCACAGTGTAACGCCACGTGGTCAGTTATGAACTAAAGCCGGGCAGGGACGTGCCATGAGCCATCACAGCAGTGGCGGCTTTCCAGATGGGCCCTGAAGAAAGCGGGTGTCTGCTAGGACAGGAGCAAGCCTGCAGGGAAAGGGGGCAGCCCTGCAGGGCTGGGGTATGCCAGGGGCAGGGGTGCACAGAGCATGTGGAGTGTGATGGGACGCGTGCAGGGAGGACAGCCAACTGTGAAGGACGCATGTGATCGAAAGGAGAGATGCTTTAAGGGGTTGGTTATTTCACATATGAACCCATTTGGTTAATTTACATTCACTCATTTAACAAAATTGAGCCTGGCTCTGTTGTAGGGCAGAGGGACACACATAGGGACAGATCACAAAACCCTGCCCTCTGATGCCACGTTCTAGGGTCACCCACTGGCTCTGCCCCTCAGACCCTGCCCCGCAAGCCTCTGAGCCCAGCGCCCCCTCAATGGCCTCTTCTTGCTCCCTCAAGAAAGCACTTGTTCAGAGTCAAGAGGAGAGAAAAGGGGGGCTTTCTCCTTCTTGACTAGTGACCTCTCATTCTTAAAACCACCTAAGAAGTGGTTTAAGTTAGGATGGTCTGCAGCCCGCGGGGCTTATTAAAAATGGGTCTTTCTGGTCCTTCTACTTGGGAAAAGTAGCCTTGCCCTTCTGCTTTCTCTCAAAAACAGGGGCCACGTGCCAGGCCAGTTGAGGACCTCGGTGGACAGGCTCCAGAGCAAACCCACCGGAGAGTGCACGGTCCGCAGCAGGGGTTGAAGGCGCGAGGGGCCAGTGCCAGTCCCCGTTTGCTGGGGCGACGACAGGAAGCTCAGGGCTGCAGATAATCACCCAGGCAGCTCGCACAGACAGCCTCCCCCGCACAGTGACAAATCTTACTCCCAAGGTTTCCTGACTTTGCTTGTTCACAGGAGCCCGAGGAAGTGGCCTCGCTTCTGCCGTCCGGATCCACGTCACCCTGATGGTCAGCTCGTGCCCCCTGGGGGCTCTGCCTCAGCGTCTCCAAGAGCCCCAATGTCAGCCCTGGGGGTGACTGCGGTCATCAGCCCTATCTCTGGGGGTGGGGGACACAGGCGAGGTGTTTGGCCCTGAGTCCGCGGCGCTGGGGGACTTGGACTCCAGAGCCCACACTCCTTTGCCTACATTTTTGTAAGAGCGGCGCCCACCCCTAATCGGTTTTCCATATTTGGCATCTTTTCCAAGCCTTTGGACACAGCGATCTAGTTTCCGTGAAGGGACCTTACGGTCCAGGGGATGAGGCAGAAACCGCGAACACACGAGACAACAGCGGGCCGCCATTGCTGAGTCGCCGTCCTCACTTCCATCTTCACGCTCCTCTCCGTCCATTCTGAGGGGCGGTCCCCGACTCCTGAACCTCCTGGGGCTCTGGTGACAAGAACCCAGCACGCTGCTGAGGAAGACCTTCTTACGGGACTTGAAGACATTCTCTCTCCACCACGTCTTCTGGGCTGGGGGCCCTGGGACATCATTTCAGTCAGCCAGTATTTACTTAACACGCTTGCATGTAGCCTTGGCGTTCCCTTGAATCCAGTGACACTTCGGCCCACTTCTTAGATGTCACCAAGACCTAGATGAGGAGGGACACAGCAAGGCTTTCTGCCAAGCATCTCTGGAACAGCAGCCTCTCGTTCCCGTTGCCCACTTGGGCCTTCACATTCATTAAGGGCGGCCAAGGGCCCGCCCCCCGCCCCCCCACCACCGGCCCTGGCAGGGACTCTGCAGGAAGTGTTGTTCTGGGCTTGGCACTGACTGGGTGGCCACTCTGCCCCACGTAGAATTCATGGAACGTTCTTTTAGGGACTACACAAAGCAGATGAGACCTCTCACTGCTGACTAGGGGTGGACATTTTCCCAGAGGAAAAAGCAGCTGCGTGATGGAGGCAAATGACAGACATGCTTTCAGCAGACAGGAGGACAGGCTCTGCCAGGCTGCAGCTTCTGGGGTCTGCCCTCCCTGTGCATGAACACAACATCTCTGGTAAAGACAGGCTGAGGATTTCGTGGGACAATGGAGGCCAGAGCCAGTGCAGAGCCAACGGTGTGGCCCCAAGGCCAGGATGGAGCTGGTGACTGGGGACTCAGGGCTGGAGAGGTTCACCGAGGCCCTGAGGGAAGAGAGAGAAGGCTTTCCTAGGACACTCTTAGCCTCACCTGGGGGCAAAGGTGAGTGGTGACACCCACAGTAGGGAGCTCTGTGTCCGGAATAGGTCTACCTTCAAGGAAGCCATGGGCCTGGGAGAGGAGACACCTGGGAGGGCCTTGGGGACAGAGGAAAAGGGAGAAACACCAGCCCAACCAACCCTGTTGGTCACCCAGATGCCAGGCTGGGTAACACCTGGGGGCCGGCCCCCAACCTGCCTAGCGGCCAGTAGGGCTGAGAGACCCAAACCGTCTGCTGGGAAGGTCATTTAGTTTAAAAACGTCTGACAAATTCTTGCCTTGCTGATATTCCCATCGCCCAGAAGGGAGAAGATGCCGTTATCACGGCGCTGGCGCTGATCCTGATCGACAGTGGAATGAGACATCCTCGGAAGTACCCCAGAAGGGGGTCCTGGGTGACGGGCAAGCACATGGACTCTGGTCGGATGGATCCAAGGCCCAGTGCCAGCTCCACCCACTATACTCTGGGTGAGCTGGGGCCACTGGTCTTGGGCTCCATTTCCCCATTTTGAAAAAGGAGGATAATAATAATATCTATCTCCTGGGGCTGTTGGGAGGATTAAGTGAGAGAGGAGATGGAAAGAGCCCAGCCCGGTGCCTGACTTCCGGGAGCATTCAATACATATGAGCAATCATTATTTTACTACTGTGGTCAGAAATGTATCTTAAGTCTCCAGAAGAAAAAATTCCAACATTCTGAAAAGAAATCAGCCTGGAAGGGAAAATTACATGAGATGGCAGGGAAGTGTTCAAATATGTCATTCTGACCATGCTATTCAGAATGACATATTTGAAGGGCAAGCAGGAAGTGGTTAAAATGACAGGAGAAGAGACAAGAGGGTGACTCAGGGATGGACTGTGGCCAAAGGTGGGGAAAGGGGTGTTTTGTTCAGGTGGCACCTCACCTGCTTGCTGTTCAAAAAGTGAAAACACAAATCCTAAAACCCCTCCATCCTGGCAAAGCAGCTCAGAGCCTCTCAAAGAGAAACCAGGAAGTACAGGGCTGGCGAAGCCAGAGACCCCCTAGCTAAAATGCCTCCACTTTGTAGACATCTCCTCAGAAGAGCGGGAGGTGCCTTGGGTCCCAGCGTTTGCATGGGTCTTTCCAAAAGCAAATTCAGAACAACAGTCACCAGAGCCCTAGCCAGTCAACAGAGACCCCACGTTTCAAGTATAAACCAAGAGGTTATGACAATTCTCTTCAACTTTGCAATTAAAACCATTGGTTAAGGCAGCTGCGGGGCAAGCACAGACCAGCACAGGACATGGAACAGCATGGGGCCCAGAAGAGTCATCAGTGGAGACAGACGACCAGGAGAGGACTCGGGTGGGGCACTGCTTCCTCTTTACCACGCTTACAGCCCTCAATGGTGGGTGAAACTACTTGTCTGGAACTCAGAGCAGGAATCCCATTGCTTTCGCTGAAGAATGGGTGTGTGTTTCCTCAGGAAAAAGTGAATCATTAAATGGGTCACCTTTCTCTTATTGCTTAGGCTGCCAGAAAGCTCAGAACCAAATTCACACCTCACTGTTAGTAATTATGTGAGACCCTGATTTGTGCGTGTGGTGTGTGTGTGTGTGTGTGTGTGTGTTTAAATTCCCCCTACTCCTTTTCTTGACCTTGATTTTTATTTAAAATTTCTTCTATTTTAAGATACATAATTTTAGAAGTCACTTCAGAATCACCTTTGTCGAGAACAAGAACACAATTATAAAGAGGGCAGCCTGTGTGTTAAAACAAAAAACACTCTGGTCCCTTCTTTGGCAGCAGAGGGCAGTGAGCTTGGCTAAGCAAGGGGAAGGTAACTAGGGTCGAGAGCATGGAGAGGGAAGGCGAGTGTGGAGTTGTTTAAAGCAGTGGAAATAAACTTGCCAAAGAATAGAAGGGAGCTGCCTCAGGGCTGAAAGTATCCCTACTTGTCTAGAGGAACTGGGGCTCCTCTGGGGGTTTCCACAGAGGCCAGGGGCAGCAGCAGAGCTGGCCTGGGTCTGAGTCACCTGTCAGAAGCAGAAGGAACACCACCCTTTCTCCCCAACTCAAAGTTTATCAGATTGTAAGTAAATGAGAATATTATTTTCACGGGACTAGCCTGGACTCTGCTCTGTTGTATAAAGAGAAAATCACTTGCAAATTCTGGTATTAATAAATTACTTGTGGTCCCTGGGGCGCCTGGGTGGCTCAGTCTGTTCAGTATCTGCCTTCGGCTCAGGTCATGATCCCAGGGCCCTGGGATTGAGCCCTGAATTGGACTCTCTGCTCAGCGGGGAGTCTGCTTCTCCCTTTCCTTCTGCCACCCACTTGTGCTTGCTCTCTCTTTCATTCTAAAATAAGTACCATCTTTATAAATAAATAAATAAATAACTTGTGGTCCCATGAGATTAGATTAGTGGATACTGGCCTAGCTACTGGAAGGCATCCTGTCCTAGTCAACATAAATACACTAATTTGGACTGAGGTATGGATGGCACATTCCCCACGTCTGAGGGTGACCCCAAGGTGGTAAGATGACACCCTGATTGCCTAACAGAATCAGGATCCAAAACTTCTTGACAGCTAAAGTGAGGGGGCATCTCAGACAAGATGCATTTTTCAGAGATGAGCGCACGCCCCCGTCCTTGGCTATGGACCTGCCAGTCCCAGAGGGGAGTGCCACCCACTGCCATGGCTCAGAGAGAGAAGGGGGCTCAGTGGAAAGTCTCCAGAGTGAAGGGGCCACCATAGAGTGAAGCCCCTAAGTCACAGGAAGCTGGTCTCTCCCCTCTCTGTCCCCAGGAACCCCCCCCATACCCCTCATTATCTTTTTAGAGGGGCAGAGGGGCAGAGACAAAGGGAGAGAGAAAGAGTGTTAAGCAGACTCCACACCCAAAGTGGAGCCCTGTGCGGGGCTTGATCCTGCCACCCTGAAGTCACCACCTCAGCTGAAATCAAGAGTCAGACGCTTAACCGACTGAGCCACCCAGGCCCCCCTCCCTCTCTTATCCTTTTTAAACAGCCATCAGACCCCAGCCTTCCTCAGGACAAAATATACCTGTGGAACTCCATCTCTCAGCACAATGTTAGATCTCTACAGTGGCAAGTCCCCACCTGAGCTGGCCTTGGCCACCCTCCTGGACCTCCGGTCCTACCACCCCACCCCATGGACTGTTCCCTGAACACCCAGGCCCTTTGCACTTGCTGCTACTCCTGCCCAGAATGCCCTCCCCCAACACCTCCATGGCTTTTTCCTTGCTCCGCTCGAGTCTCTGCATAGAGGTCACCATGCCCACAAGGTCCCCCGACCCCCTCTGTACAAACTACACAACCCTCCTCACTTTCTACCCACTCTCCCTCTCATCCTGACTCTTTCTTCTCATCACAGGACATTCTGTTTTGTCTGTTTGATGTTAAAAGGGGGCTCTGTAAGAGCAGAGACAGAACTCTCCAGAACAGTGCTGCCCCAGTGCCTAGAACCATGCCCAGCACACGGGATGTTCAGCCATCCGCGCTGGTAGACGGATGGACAAGTGAGTAAACGAGTGAACACAAGCAAGAGACAGACTTCAGGCTCACAGCTGAGGCAGGACAAGGACTCCAGTGTCGTGTACCCCAGATGGCCGGCGGTGAAAGCCAGTGAGTGAGGCGTTTATTACAAATGAAGGACCTTAACACTGGCAGAGTTGTAGGCAGGCAGGCCAGTGGGCCCCGAAAAATACCTGGGCTTTAGAATAATCCACATGACTTGGCACAAACAAAAGCAATTTGATAGAAAACAGTCTGGATGAGAACAGGGGAGGAGACACACTTCAGCCCAAAGGACAATTTGGTCTAAAAATACAGTCCACAAAAATAAGAAATTGTGCAGAGGATCATAGGGGATGGGAGGAAAAACTGAATGGGAAGAAATCAGAGAGGGAGACAAACCTTGAGAGACTCTGGACGCTGGGAAACGAACTGAGGGCCTCTGGAGGGGAGGTGGGCGGGGAGGCGGGATGACCGGGTGACAGGCAGGAAGGAGGGCACGTGATGTGAGGAGCACTGGGTGTTCTATGCAACTGATGGTTAACTGAACTCTACCTCTGAAACTAATGATGTGCTCTATGTTGGCTAATTGAATTTAAATAAAATAAAAATAAAAATAAAAATATAGTCCACATTTTTCAAAAATTGGGATTTTGAGGTAGTATGGAGGCAGAATGCATCTTTTTGTGCCTCAAGTATTTTGCTTAAATTTCAGAATAGTTTTGCCCTCTTTTAAATTTCTACTTAATAGGGGCGCCTGGGTGGCTCAGTGGGTTAAAGCCTCTGCCTTCGGCTCAGGTCCATGATCCCAAGGTCCTGGGATGGAGCCCCGCGTCGGGCTCTCTGCTCAGCAGGGAGCCTGCTTCCTCCTCTCTCTCTGCCTACTTGTGTTCTCTGTCAATTTAAAAAAAAAAAATCTTTAAATTTCTACTTAATATTTCTGCCACCTATCTTAATTCTGCTCATTTTTAAAAGTGTTTTGTGAAATGCCACGCACACAGATGAAGTTGCGTAGACCATCCACATTCTGCCTAGTGAGTTATTGCAAAGTAAATACCCACACCAGCCCCACCCGTCACGAATCAAGACACTGCTGGCCCCCACGTGTCCCCAGATGCCCTTCCTGATGCACCATCCTAGCTGCCCTGCGTCTGTCATAACCGCATATCTTCCCTTGCCTCCTGACTGCATCTCTACGCACAGTGGCTGAGTTTGCCTGTTGGTTTTAGGTTATGTGCATGGACTCACACTGGCCATGTTTGGGTCTGTCTTCTTTCATCTGACATCATGGCTGTGAGATCTGTGGTGTGTGTGGCTGGAATCCCTTCCTTTTCTTCACTGTAAGGTGAGGTTCGTAACAGCAACATGCTGAAAACAATCTGCATGTCCTAAATAGGGCATTAGTTACATAAAGTATGGAAGTTTACGAGGAGAAAGTACTAAGAAGGAAGAAAGAAATTTTTTTTTCTGAAAAGGAAGAAAACTAAATTTTTTGCTGAAATTTTTGCTAAAAAGGAAGAAAGAAAAAACAATAGAGGGAGTGAAAGGATGAAGAAAAAGACACCCATATAAATGTCCATAGAAAAAGGTCCTGGGAAAATGGGCCATGTTTGACCTCGGGAGGGTGACTAGGTAGAAGGTTCTTCAAGAAGTTTCTTTATCTATTTTTGGGTTGACCTAATTTTCTGGTTTTCCTGTAATGAGCACATGCTGTATTTGTAAAAACAACAACAACAATTACTAAAAGGAATGTAAACAATGACAAATTAACCAAGCAATGAAGTAACTAAAGGACCCTGAATTTGGGGGAGGTTTTCGGGAAGTTCTACCTCCCAAGTTCATTCTCAGCCAATCACGTCTCTTCTACTCATTTGGTAATTTTTATAGATTTTTAATTTTCATAAATTGAACGGTGTCCAACCACAGTGAACATGTTCAAAAATTTTACAAATACTTTACATATTGCTTAGTTCACCAAGGCCCATTTGTTGAACATTTCCACTTTCCAAATTCGTTTCCACCCACTTTGTCTTCCTGGGTCTATTTATAATAGATGAAAACAAATTCATTCTTGCCAAATCTCTGCGTAGACTGCCCCAGCAGACTGAACTGCACTTCTGAAGGCAGGCAGGCTTACACTCCCAATTCAGCCATCTACCATTGAACAAGGCTGAGCCAACGGAATTCCCCTAATGTCAGTTTTCCCACCTGTTAAATGGAGATAAAACGTACATTCCAGAAGTTTTTTAAGACTTAGAAATTGCCAAATCAGCAAACTATGAGTTACCTCAGACCAGTTCCTCAGCCTTGACTGCTGTTGACATTCAGGGCTGGGGAGTTCCCTGTTGGGGGGCCACCCGTGCACCGTGGGAGGCTGAGCTGCATCCCTGGCCTCTCTCTACCCCCTAGACACCAGTGGCAACCCCCTTCTCCCCCCCACCTCCCTGAAATCTGTGACAACCAGAAAGGTCTTCAGACATTGTCAAGTGTTCCCTGAGGGGCGAAACCACCCCTGTTACCTCGGGAACTGGTCCCCCTTCACCACCAAGGCTGCTTGTCAGGCTCTTCAGCCTGCACCCCAGCCAGCGCAGACACCCCTCCCCTGCAGACAACCCCTTTCCATCCAGTCTTATGCCTGTTCCCTGTCCACAGGACCCTGGAATGCACATCAGCGCGGGACACGAAAACACCAACGTGTGGGCTTTTTCTCTAGATTCTTGCCCTGACTCTTCCATTTCAGACAAGTAATTTAGCCTTTTAGGGTTTGCTTCTGGTCCTGGGCTACCAGCCAGCGTTGACCAGAAGACATGGTACTTTTGTACCTGCCCAAACCCGCAATGAGACTTTTTTCGAGGGGCGCCAGGGTGGCTCAGTGGGTTAAGCCTCTGCCTTCAGTTCAGGTCATGATCTCAGGTTCCTGGGATTGAGCCCCGCTCGGCCTCTCTGCTCAGTGGGGAGCCTGCCTCCCTGCCCCTCTCTGCCTACTTGTGACCTATCAAATTAAAAAAAAAAAAAAATCTATTTGAATGCCCCAGCCAGGGAGGTGCAGGGTGGGCTCCAACGCAAGGGAGGGGATGAGGAAGACACGGTGGCTGGAGAGTCCTGGAGAGAACAGGCACCAACACACCACTCAGTGGCCCCGAAGGTGTCAAGACATCCCAGGGAAGGGCTGCCTGGTGTCCCTTGGAAGGCAAGACCTGAGGCCCTGGCTGTTCATGCTCCTGCGTGTGGCAGAAAGCAGCACAGCCACGTAGCCTAAAGGGATCACGTGACCAGGGACATGGTCCTCTCCATGATAATGGTGCACGGGGTGTCCATGACTTATTGCCCTTCTCCTCACAAAGCTTCTGTGCTGTGTCAGAGAACCCATGTGGATGATCTCCAAGAGAAATTTCAGCCTTCCTTCATATTGTCTGATCTACGGCTGAGGTCACTCCTGATGTCACTTAGGAGGGACACCTGTTGAGTCACTACCTTGCTCATTCAATCACCTGTCAAGTCTTTCAACAACTGTTTATCAAGGCCCAGATATGCACCAAGCCTGCTGGGGATTTGGGCACAAAAGAGCTCTTTTCTGGAGCTTACATTCTAATGAGGAGAAACCTATCAACGTATTTCCCAAATTTCAGTCATTTGCATACTGCTTCCAAAATTTTGGCCTATATGCCCATTGCCCGATCATCGTACTGCCTCTTCCTATGGCTTATGGATGGTGGAGTCACAGTTTTATCTACTTTAGGCCCAGTGCACCCAAAATGTTCACAAAAGGACAAGCTATTAGTATATGTATATTTTTTCCTCATACACATTAAGATAAACCTGTAACTTTAAACTTTAAAATAAATTGATAGTGTACTTTTTAAAGGAGTGCATCTTAAAGCTGAAAAAATCCACCATCAATTATCTCTGGCCTTCTGGAGTCACCTCAAAAGTCATACAAGACCCTCCACACTGGCCTTCTGTCTCTCCCCACCCCCAATCACCCCACTAGCCAGCCCCACTGGTCTCCCCTTCCTACCTCTCCCCCTGTCCCCCACTTCTTCTTGGGAAATAACCACTTGTCTTCAGCTTAAAGATCCACTCTCTGGAGCCCTTCCTGGCCCCGTGCAGAGGGCAGTGGGGAGGGGGCACAGTGCTGGGCTGCTCTAAGGCCTGGGGTCCCTTTGCAGGGCTGCCTCCTTCCTCAGACTGCAGATCCCCAGAGGGCACAGCTCAGCTCTCACACACTTCCTAGGGCAGGAAGATGCTCTAACAGGAGCCCAGAGAAGTGAGGCAGGGCAAGGCTGGCCCCAGACAAGTCCCACGACAGCCTGTGCCCTGGAGAAGTGCCCCCGTCCAGGCTTCGGGAAAGCTGGCCCATGGTATCCGAGCAGTCAGAAGTTGAGAGCCAATATGCGAACCCCTAATGAGGACCAGAACTGCCAGGAGAGGGGGTGAAGGCCTGACCAGAGTTTGCCCTCCTGGCGGCCCAGCCAGTGAAGGCACCTGCATTACCGGGATTGCTTGGCAAGAGTGGGCCCTGAATCTCACAGTGACTGAAGGGACTAGAACGTGTGGTGGCATCAGCTGACAGCCGCCTCGGTGTCTCTTCAGTGGCGGAGGACCAGGTGGGCAGGCCAGGTCACCAGCGTGGGGCACAGAGGCCGGCCACGGCCTCAGCACTGCCACAGGAGAAAGACTTATGACCTCGAGTCTCTCTGACTCCAGCGGCTCGCCTGACGAGCACCTTGTGTCCTCAAGACAAACTAAAACCTTCACGCTGGCACCCAGGGCTTTACACACCTGGGAGCCTTGGCTCTCCTTAAGAGGACTGTGGTCAGATTTCATCATTTCTTTTTCTTCTCATTTGCTGCCAAGGACCACCCACACTTCCCATTGAGTAGGTGATTAATAAGCGGTTGCTCGTGTGTTTGTGTTTCATAGGCACAGGGTTAGCAATTCTGAAACTACTTTCTGGGTATGCCGAGACTGAGCAGATAAGTCACCTGCAGCTAGATTTCTCGTTGGAGAAAGAAGCTGCGAAGACGGAAAGGGAGAAGGTTAGAAAAAACCCTATTGTCCTGGGTCGGAGTTGGAAGGATCAGTATGAACTTACTGTTAATACACAGAGAGACAGATGTAGAAACATAAATGGACGAAGCAGGTGTTTTTTTCTTAGATCTGACCACACCAGTGATGTAAGGACACCCCAGTAACAATGAACAGGCCAAACACCAGATCCTGGTTTCTAAATATCAGATTCCACAAGAAGGAACCAGGTTCCTTGGAGAAATGGCCGATCCCAAGGCTGGTCCAAGGAAGATACAGATGAAGCCGAAACATCTCATGACAGAAAGGAAGGGCTCAAATTATGACGGCGACATGGCCCGAGAAGACCAAAGCCAGTCTGAAGCGGCTCCCAAGACCAAATCTAAAACATCAGTATCAAAATAATGGTAGTAAAAGAGGATCACTCACTGAATACAAGAAGAGTCCGAGTCTACGGGGACACGAATAACCAGCAGGAAGGCGGGTGGCCTGGCTGGCTCAGTCAGCAGAGGGTCCAACTCTTGGTCTCAGCTCAGGTCTTGATCTCAGGGTTGTGAATTCAAGCCCTGCACTGGACTCTATGCGGGGTGTGGAGCCTACTTAAGTAAATTAATTTAAATCCAATTAATAAACAGGAAGGGAAAGCTCAGAATTGAGTGCCAGTTAGTACACACGGGGAGTAGAACTAGAAAATCGCCATTGGCTGGTAAGGATCATCAATGGATCCAGTGGGTAAGTCCGACGAGAAACAGGCTGTTTGTATGGTCCCACAGCATCTACTCCGAAAAGGCTAATTGTACACGACGGAACAGTCTGCAGTAGAGAAAGCTGGCAGACCCTTTGACCAACTGGTGAAAGTCAACAGCACCAGTAGTGGGACCAATAGGCAGCCTGATGCGAACAGAGGAGGACACATCATCACTGTCCTGCCAACTCCTGCCAAAAATGCAGAGCCTGAATCTGGTCACAAGAAAGCGTCAGTCGCCCAAGTGTAGATTTACACTCTACAAAGTCACTGACCTGGCCTCTTCATCAATGTCAAGGGTGTGAAAGACAAAGACAGACTGAGGACTGTTCAGGTTAAGGAGGCCAAAGAGACATGGAACTAAATGCAGCAGGTGGCTGGACTGAATGCCGGATGGAAAACAGTGGTTTCTTTTGCTCTAAAGGTCACTATTGGGATGATTGGGAAAATGTAATAAGGTCTGCAGATCAGGTAATAGTAGTATGCCAATGTTAGTTTCCCGATTTTGATCACTGTATTGTGGTTGTAGAAGAGAATTCCTGGGGCACCTGGGTGGCTCAGTTAAGCCTTTGCCTTAGGCTCAGGTCATGACCCCGGGGTCCTGGAATCGAGCCCCAAGTCAGGCTCCCTGCTCAGCTGGGGAGTCTGCTTCTCCCTCTCTCACTCTCTCTCAAATAAAAAAATCTTAAAAATTTTCTTCTTAAAGAATTCCTTGTCTTTTTGGAAATAAACACTAATGTCTTTAGAAGTAAATGCGTATTTGCAATTTTCAAACAGTTCATATACATGTAGATACAGTCCAGGGGAGAATGAGAGAATAAGGTTAACTGATAAAAATCCTACTATATTTGGGGGTGGGGCTGCCTGGGTGGTCAGGCAGTTGAGCTTCTGACTCTTGATTTTAGCTCAGGTCCTGATTCAGGGTCATGAGATCTAATGCCGAGGGCTCTGTGCTCAGCAGGGCGTCTGCTTGTGCCTCTCCCTCTGCCCCTCCCCCCACTTGTAATCTGTCTCCCTCTCTAAGAAATAGAATCTTAGGGGTGCCTGAGTGGCTCAGTGGGTTAAAGCCTCTGCCTTCGGCTCAGGTCCTGGTCCCAGGGTCTTGGGATCAAGCCCCGCGTCAGGCTTTCTGCTCTGTGAGGCGCCTGCTTCCTCCTCTCTCTCTGCCTACTTGTGATGTCTGTCAAATAAATAAAAATCTTCAAAACAAATTTTAAGATAAATAAAATTTTTAAAAAAGAATCTTTAAAAAGTGACTATTTAGGGAACTAGGTAAAACGGATGGAAATTCTTTGCAGTGCTCTTGCAACTTTTCTGAAAGTCTGAAATTATTCCAAAACAAAAGCTTAAAAATAAAATAAATGCGGGATAAGGGCATGAGGAATTATCCAGCGTAGTCTGGGGGAGTTAACAGCTCTTGGGGGTGTGGTGGTCATGCATAGAGAAATGGGTGCCTTGTGGGAGCCATGAGTTGCCCCGTAACTAGAGGATCAGATGTTCTTCGCCAGAGCTTTTCCAAACTTCACCTGGAGAGGGCTTTCTGTTGTTTTGTTCTTTCCACACACACCCACCCACCCACCCACCCCGGTGGAGGCTCTCCTGCAGGTCTAGGTGGGGTAAAGCCTGCGTTTCTAATAAGCTCCAGGTGACACTGATGCGGCTTTCCTGCCGGTCCGGGTATTGCCCTTTGAGTCACCGGGGTGGAGGGGGGGGAGGGGAAATACAGCTGCGACGCTGCCCACAGGTTCTCCAGCCTGGCTGCCCCTAGGGACCCTGAGGAACCTGCTTTCATTGCTCTTCCCAGTGGATTCTCCCTGGCAGCCAGGATTAAATCTTTACTTTGATGCCCCTGCCTTTCCATCATCTCAGATTGAGACCCTACATCCGGGTATCACCCTGGCTTCCAGAGTGGCATTGTCTGCGGCTGCTGCCTCCATCAGACGCCCAGGAGCCCGAGGACTCTTCCTGGTCGACCACCACGGTTTAAGCACTTGCACACAGGTCATGCACGAACCCTTCCCCAGGCACCAGGCCCTCTGCGATGGGTCCACGACCTCCCTTTCCTAGCTGCTCTCCAGGGCTCCCCCCTGGATGCTCCGTTCCCAGCAGAGCTGTTCACCCCCCTGCAGCCCAGGCTCCATGTGCACCTGTAACCACCTCACATGCACACAGCGTTGATATCTGGTCTCACTCCCGCGTGAGAGCCGTCCTTTGGTTCCTTCCTCCTGCTTAGGAAGTCACAGGGCCCCCACCCCCACCGGGCCCACCCCAGGGCTTAAAACAGAGGAGCCAGCGTCTCCGCCACTGGGCCACAGGTCACCCTGTTCCTGTTCCCATAGGACAGGGCTCAGCAGCCTGCCACATGTGGGCAAGGGCAGAGAGGGGACAACCTGGGTGTCACCCTGAAATTCTGTCCGGGCACCCAATTCCCCATCCCCGGGCCGCCTCCCCACCCTCCCTCCTTCCGAGCCTCCGACCTGGAGAAAATACGTCACAGGGAGATGCCACCAGGGTTGTCCCCTCAGGGGAGGGTTTGGCCCAGGAGAGAAGCCTACATTTGTTAGGAGCTTGAGAAAGGGACCCGGGAGGCACAAGAAGACCGTCCCCTTCTGCAGTGTTCTCCTACCTCCTTCTTGGCTCCTCCCACCGCCGCAGCTGGGCCTCTCCAGGCCTCACTTGCCCTGAAAAACACTTCCTCGTGACCCAGCACCACCCACCACCCACCACCCACTGCCCCCGTGCACGGAGCCTGCTGGAGCTCATTCCTATTAATGTGCTTGGCTGCCTAGGGATGGGCTGCGGTAATCATGAAGATGAGGAGCTGTGCCTGGGCCTCAGTTTCCAGGAGAATCACGGCTGGAGTCGGAATGGGGAGCAAGGGCCCTGGGCTCAGAGCAGCTGCGGGACAGCCAGCCTCAAGTCCCCAGAGGCTTCTGAGGAAGACGACTCCACCATGCCTCTGGTGCCTGCCCAGCTAGTTGTCTCTCCTTTGGGGACATCCAGGCAGAAACTTCCAGGAGAGGCTCATCCCACCCTCAGGAAAGGAAGATGTCCCCTTCCTCCCATTAAAGCTCTTGAGGCTTTGCACTCTCAGTTTCCCTGCAGATCCTTTTTGGCTGAGTGTTTCCATTACTCAGGCCTGCTGAGTTCCAAATGGATAGGAACTTAGAAGTGGATATGAGGAAGCCCCCTAACAAAGAGTAACACCCCACTCCCAAATCTGGGAATGTCCTTCCCACTCCATCCCGTCTCTCTAGTCTCAGGCTCCACGCCCCTCCAGGAAGAAGCTGTCCTCATGGTGCCGGAGCCCCCACGGCCATCCCCCCCAACTCTGTCCTCCAGACTCCCGTGGGCTGCTCCGTGCAGGTCAATACCTGCCCCCTGCCCGGTCTGCCTGTCTCCCAGGCTGCTGTAAGAGCTATTTGCCATGAACGTACTTTCCCACTTGTTTACAAGAACCATCAATTTCCAGTCCCCAGTCAGTACCTCACAAATAACGTTAGGGTCACTTTTGGGTAAAAGAGGCAATTTGAGTGTGAAAATATTGTAGTTTTCAGTTATAGAGGAATTATGGAAGAAATAAGTAAAAATATTTGAAATCGATGCTAAGAAAATCCGAGACATATATACAGGCACTGTGTGTATATCCTCTTACATCTCCAGGCTAATCACCCGTGGAACCCTAGGAGCTTCCCTCTCTTTGACATTTGCTCCCCGTTTTACCCAGTCACTCACATCCATTCCATTCATCCCCAATCAACACATTATGTGGTTTTTTTTCCATGAGTCAATTTTTATTGGTTTTTGAAGTAAAGAATTATGGGCATAAGGCTCAATGAGTTTCAGAGCAAATGACAGAAGGAAACTACATCATACAGGTAGGTGGGAAGACCCAGCAGGGAAGACTCCCAGGGCAGCTGTGACCCTCACCCACAAGAGCTGGGTCTTGCTTATGAGGACCTTGTAGCCCGGACCCAGCCCAACTGAGAAGGACCGCATGGAGCTGGAAGGGACTGAGCCACATCTCAGGGGATCTGAAGAGGTACCCCAGTCCTCTCTGAAAGACAGTCATTTCTAGTCATCTTGGAACCTTCCGGTCTTAAATCTTTGCCACCAATAGCAGCTTGACCACTATGCGGACTCTTCCCTCCCTCTGAGATAGCCAGCCTGTTCTCCCTCACCTGTGCCAGCTCAGATGGAAGCCTCCCCGACCAGGGACAGAAGAAGGCCCCTGCACATGGAGGAGGAGGGAGAGGAGGAGGCAAGAGTTGGTTCCAGAAGGCTGGCAAAACCCAGTGACCCCTGAGGCTATATGCCCTTCCCTTCCACTGTGGTGGGTCCTCCCACCGATGTTTGGGGGGTAAAGGAAAGGGGACTTCTCAGTAGGAGAGCTCCTGTCCCCCCTCCCCCGAGGAGGGCTCCTCCTCTATGAGCTCCAGGTCGAACTCATCTTCCAGGGACCCTCCAACAGGCAGGAGGCGGAACTTCTTCCCCTTCAGGGTGCATGTGCGATGCTCGAAGTCCAGGACGGCGTTGTGGTCCTGGAGCACGTCAGTACCAATGATGGCTTCTTCAGCACTGGCATCGGCCACTAAGAACTCTGCCTTCAGCTTCAGCTTCCCCAGGGACACCACTGTATCCCAGATGCCCAGGATCTTCATTTCAGCCCCATTGGCCACTTTTACCACATTCTCAAAGGGCCGCAGGGTGTCCAAGTCACCATCCGTGACCTCCTCCCACAAGCTGGGGTGGACCACAGACACCTGAGCCCCGGAATCCACCAGGAACCTCACAGGCACCTTGCCAATTTTCCCCTTGAGGTAGTAGCCCTTACCCATGCTGTTGGCAAAGACGATCTCCTTGGGCAGGTGGCTGCGGGAGGCCCCAGGCCCACCGAAGGCTTTCAGGAGGGTCTCTCTCACAGCACCATAGTCTTCCTGGTCCTTGGGGCTGAGTCCACTATAGACCTCCAGGGCATCTCCCCTGAGAGACTCTTTCAGGAACCTGAGTTTGGTGGCGCGGTCCCAGTGGTTGAGGTCGTTGATGACCTCGAAGCGGTGCAGCCAGAGGTGTGGGGCTATGTTGGCTCCATCAAAGGGCTCCGGAACAAAGGCATGCTCCCGACGGCCCTCCTGGCTCCTGGCTCCGCTCCCCGCCATCCCTCTGCCCTCCTCTGGAACTGCAGCACCGACCCACGCCAAGTAGAGAAAAGCGCAGAGCAGTGTGGGCGCAATCACGCTGGAGAAGAAGGCCTCTCGGAGCGGAGTGTTGTTTGCTGCCCGTCTGGGGCAGGCAGAGGGGGCCCGGCGCGAGCTGTCCGACTGACTGCTGGGCACGGAGGCAGGCAGCTACTCTGACCTGCTCAATCGGCAGAGCCTTTTTGATGCCTAGCCTAGGCCCCCAGGGCTCCCCATTCTCCTTTGTTCTGGAAGCCACGCCCTTGCTCAGCCCTCCCTCCTGCCAGCATCCTGCCCAACGAGCAGGATCAGTGCCTCACCCTTCTGCATCCATCGCTGGGACTGGTATAGGCCAGCCCACGGTGCAAGAAAGTCCAGCCCCAGTCAGAGGGGACCCACTCAGGTACCCTCCCCAGCCCGTGTCCGAGAATAACAGAGGAGGACACAGAGTATGTGATGACATCCAGGTGTCTGTCATCAGCTGGAGAAGGAAGGGGGAGGCAAGGACCAAAGGCCCACCAGCTTCCAGCCTGGGGAAGCCCCTTTGCCCCACCCCCAAGTGGCCACTTTGAGGGGCTAAAGGAACATCCATTCACCACGTACCTACCATATGTGAGCCTGGCATGGGTGTTTCTCATTCTAAACCAAGTGTGGAATACCATGAGATTCTCTAGAGGGAAAGATAGAGGACAGTCCCGAAATCAAGAATGCACAGAAATTGTTTTTTAAGTGAGGGGACACACATACACACAAGCATTTGCCATGAACTCGATGGCTACAGTCATTTTTCCCTCACTGATCACATCTAGTTCAGAGTCAGCACTTGCAGGAGGGGGGCAGGCCTCAGCCAGAGAACCCTCATTAAGGCCCTGAAGTGGGTTGGTGCCAACCCTGAACTTCTGGGAGTGTACGCCAAGATCCGGATGGGCTCCAGCTCCAGCGCTGGGCGGGCCGACCTCTGAGCCACTGATGTTGTCTCCTCCCCTCCCGTTCCCTCTCACCTTCCAGGAAACTCCCAAGAGCCCCTTCCCCAAGCTCCGCAGCCCTCTTTCTCCCAGTTCCGTCCTCATTCATGGAAAGAGCAGTGAGGGAATCTCACTCGCTTATGTTCTCAGAAGGGGACATGCCCGCCATGTTGGCGAAGCCAGTGGTGAGGTTCTGGGAGGATTTGGATGGAGGAAGTTGGCTGTGTGACCTCCTGCTGGGGAGTGCAGCCTGCCTTGGGCCACCCCGTGGGTTCCCAGAAGGCAGATCTGTGAGTCCCAGGGTTGGAGCCTGACTTGGGCCTGTATAGAGAGACTGGGGCTGTGGGGGGGACCCACTTTCATGACATCCTTCAAATGTCACCCCCTCAATGGAGCCTTCTGTGGCTCTCACACGCGTGCCCACTCCCAGTGGAGCGTGTGTTGCAGGATGGTGTACTGGTTCATTCATAACTCTGTCTCCAGCAATGAACCGGACTGTGAGGTTCACATAAACCAGACACGTGTGACCGTCTCCAGCCCCCACAGAAACTTACTCTCAGGTCAGCAGGTGTTTTCTGCCGGGCTCCAGACCCGGTGGAGTGCTGTCACCAAACAAGAGGGATTAAGACAGGAGAGGAGCTGGAACAGCGGCACACCTGCGGCTCTCAGCTATTGTTCCTGGCCCAAAGCCTGTTTCTCATTCGTACCCTGTACCACTCATTCCCCCAGTGTCTGGCTGACTCCCCGACGATCCTGGCCCCGGTCCTGCCTCTGGATGTTCCCAGGGTCCCTGGCTATACCGAAAAATCCCTAGTCCCTGCTGCTGTGTCAGCCCCTTCCAGCTGACACAGTGGGCTAGCAGAGACGCAGCTGGGTCAACAACTCTCATCACAGCTGCCTGGCTAAGGTGGGGCCCTTGTGCCATTCCAGAAGCCCGGAGGAGGGGGAGATGGAGTCACTGGGAAGGTGTCAAGTGCAGGTGGGTCTCCAAGAAGATTGCACCAGGAAAACCTGCACCCAGAGAAACGCTCTGGCCACCCACAAGACCAGGAAGCCTCTTCTGCAAGGGAACTTTGTGGACAGACTCCAAGCCCCTGAGATGGGCATTGTGTCATTCTATGGTCCAGGGAACTGACCTAGCAGTGGCTTCCTTGTTACCTGGTATTCGTCACCGGGCTCACCTCGTCCCTGGAAGTGGGAGGGTATGAGGAGGCTGCGTGTGACAGCGGGAGGTGAGAGGCTGGGCAGCCCATCAGCAGGCAGACTGCTAGCCGCTCCGGACCGGGGCTTGTCAACCCACAGTGACACATTGAGTCAGACCTCCCCATCGCTCCGTACTAGAGATAGTAGTCACTGGGACTTGGGCACTGCACTGGGTTTGGGGTTCGCTTTGGCAAAGCCATTTCATACCTATTCCCTCCGCAGTTCCGCAGTGACCCGTGAGGCCCACCCACCAGCCTTCCCCCAGGACCGCAGCACAAGGAGTGTGAAGGGCCACGCGGGCCTCAGGCCCAGGCTCACGCACTGTCCAGTGCATGGATAATGGTATTTTGCAAATACAGGCAGGGAAGTGGGAGTTGGGGCTCAAGGAGGCATGTGGGTGGGCCCTAGGGGCTTGCATGGTTGACGGCCTCTGGAGGGGACAGCGATCTAATGGGCAGTGAGAGCTGGTTGTTAAATGTTTGAGAGTTCTGTAAGTCAGTTCCTAAACCAGCTGGTAGCTTGAAATTGGACCTGGTGGGAGTACAGACACCACAGATAGTAGCAAATTCTTTTTTTTTTTTTAAGATTTTATTATTATTTATTTATTTGACAGAGAAAGAGAGAGATCACAAGTAGGCAGAGAGGCAGGCAGAGAGAAGAGGAAGCAGGCTCACTGCTGAGCAGAAAGCCCGATGCGGGGCTCGATCCCAGGACCCTGAGATCTTAACCTGAGGCTTAACCCACTGAGCCACCAAGGTGCCCCGATAGTAGCAAATTCTTAACCAGGACTTTTTTTTCCCCTGGAAAGCCAACTGGACATCACACCCCTGCGGGGGTGGGGGGTCCTCGGTCACTCCCTCTCTCTGGGGCAGGCTAAGCCCCATCCCCAGTGATTAACAAATTTATCGATATCTCCACTCCTGACTACCTTTCTTACCCACCTTGCCCTTTACATTTGCCATAATAACCTTTACACTCCTGGTCCTTTGGCTTGAGGTGGGTGGCCCTCCTCAGAGCAGACTTGCAGGTGTTCTGCTCGAACGCTCCCCTCTGGATCCCCAGACAAAAGCACACAGCACTCTCATCTTTATGGAGAGAGCAGGAAGGCCTTGAGTTTAGGAACTGGTCTCAGGCTAGGATCAGGAACATGGTGAAGTAACTTCTCAAGGTCCCTTACCCCTTGGGAGAAGCCATAAAGGGAACATGCTAGAACCATTCAGGGACCTTGGAATTGGTATGCTAATCCACAGTAATGAGCTAAACCAGCTGGGGCAGGCCAGGGGCTGCTGCCTCCTCCCAGAACCTAGGAAATCATGGTTAATTATTGACAAGTACAGGTATCAGGGCGGGAACACCCTCTTCATTACCCATCAGCATCTCCTGAGTGTGCTCGGAAGCAGGTACACCATACTCAACCGGAAAGGAGGCAAACCAGGACAATAAACAGGAAGGACCGAGGGAGTCCCCACCCTCCACACCCCCTCACTGAGAATCTGGGGCTGCCTCTGGCTAGCACCCCAGCCCCCAAATCAGGGTCACCCTGGGAGCTGGAGGGGGAGAGAGCAGAGGGACTTACCAGGGCAGCACAGGAAGGCTGAGTTGGGGGACAGGAGGTACATGTGCTCCAGCCCAGGAGGCTCCGTGGGCAGTTATCACCCGACGTCACTCGGGGCTCTGTGCTCAGAAAGGCCAAGCTGGCTTTGGCCGGCCGCTACGGCTGTCCTGAAATTCCCAATAATTTTGAACAAGGGGTCCCACGCTTTCATGCTGACCCAGGCCCTAGGGAGTACACCGCTGGTTTTGTACCCACCTGATCCGACGGGGGCTTCTCAGCCACATCCCCATCCACTCGGACATGCACCTACCCCTTCACACCGCACTCAGATCGGCTGTGCTCCCTGCACAACTGCACACACCTCCTGTACGTGTAAGACCTATGCCATCCATGCAAACACGGTCACCCTGCAGTCCTCAGTTTGAAACGGCTCTGAAATTGTGCAACTTGCGCACAGACGTCAGCTCCCACCTTTCATTTCCCAGGTGTGTTTGCACGCACATTTACACGCACATTTACACGGACTATTAAAATCTGATTTATTGGAGGCACCTGCTGTTTATCAGCCTCTGGGCACACTTGTTGGCTCAGAGAACTAGGCAGGTCCCATCACCATGGCGGACAAGCTAATGAAAACAGGACGCAGATGTTTAACAGCCTTTTGAAGAGTTGCAGACAGACATGCACGTGCAGACTGACCATGTGAAGCAATCCCAGTCACAGGCCCACAGCTCTGAAAGTGGGTCATCCTGCCCTCTGCCTCCCCCCTCCCCGACTGTGTGGGGCCAAGGACACCACGGCCTCCCATCCTCCCCTCTCTGGGCACTCACCACCACGAGTAAGGTCCTAAGTGCCATCCCCTGTCCCATACACTTCCCCCTGCCCGTGCAGAGGCCCCAGTCCTAGGGCTTGGGTGCGTGGGTGGGTGTGCAGGGTCGATGGCATGGCTCCTACGAGAAGGGCCCACAGTTGCTTCTGGTGTTCTGCTTCAGTGGGGCATGGCATCAGGTCTTCCAAATGAAAAGAAGGGCAAAGAGGTGAATTCTACACAAAAATCCAATTAGGGATTCAGATCAGAGACCAAGGTGGGGCTGGCGGGCTCTGACCAAAGCAATGCTTGTGGGGAAAACCAAGGCACCAGCAGGTTCCCTATTCCCAAACCACAAAGCCTCTGACTACCAGCACTGCCGTTCCCAAGCAGGAAGTACCCAGTATTCACATCAGTCATGGCCAAAGGCATTAGCAGAGGTAGCTTTTCCTTAACTGGTCCCCCTCCTTGATCCCTGCCACTGCCCTGACTGAACAGGCACTTCTGCCCATGGGGCCCTTCCCCAGTTATCTACTGTTCCCGAACCTCTCTTTGCCCATCTGGATTGCCCTCCACCTTCCTTTACCATCAGTTCAGAACCCTTCTATCAGGAAACCGCCGAGCACAGCCCACCAGCTGAACCCACTCCGTCAGCAGGCAGCAAGATGCCTGGGTGCCCACTGTGGCCCTGGAGGATCCCAAAGAGCCCTAGAGGTGTTTCCGGAACAGTGATCTCAGGCCTCAGTGCCAGTCCTCCAGGCCCGGGGTCAGGGCCACAGCCAAGCAAGAGTCAGAACACATTACTAACTCCCTACAAGTCCAATAGGCCAAAAGGGTTTTTTTCCCTATGTTCATCTTTCAATCAAATATGAATATCACTTAAGGTGTTCTGAAGGCCTCCCTTTGCCCCTTCCCATAGCCTGCCCTCCAAATTGGGTTCCCACCTTCTTCCCAAGACCTGATGCCCTTACCCTAGACCAAACCCTCATCTCTTTCTGCTCTGATTTCTGCCACCCTCCCCCTGGGCCCAGGGGTTCTGCCTGGCCAGAGGGGCCTGGCAGACCCCTTTCTCCTCTCCCATCTCCATGGTCCCCTTCACTTAATGAAGGGTGGGAGTGAGACTTGTAAGACAGTCTCAACAGCTCTGGGGACACTGACCCACTTGTGGAAAACACTCCAGAAATTTATGAAAGATTCAGGCAGTCAAAATATACAGATTGGGTGTTCTCCAAATACAAGTGGGCTTCTAATGACACCAGGAAACTTGGCTTAGAGCTAGACACTTTGGTCCAACTTAAAATACCTCAAAGGCAGCTTTGAACTGATCCTGAGATAGTTTTAATTGCTGCTAATGATAACTGGTATTGTGAGCAATGCAAACATATAAAATAGCCTCAGAGCAGGGAACGGCTTCTTGTGAACCCACTGCCAACTTAGATTTGCTCCTTACTTCCAGAAGACAGGGGGACAGAGGGGGGACACCTTCCCTCTGGCATGTCAAAGTGGTGTCTTTTCTTTACCATCTGGGAGAAGTTGGGGGAGGTGGGAAAGGGAAGGAGGAAAAACAGCAGAGCCCTAACATGTATAGAAATCCCCAAGTTATTGGTAGTAGCAGTAACAAACATTTATTGAGCACCTACTGTATGCCAGACACCACGCTGCTGGCTGTAAATTAGTGCAAGGCAAGAGTCTGCAACGTAGATGGGTATGGGCAATACCAAATAAGTGGGCTGGCTGATTCAATTCCATACATATTTCTGGAGGCCAACTGTGCCTCACGTTTAGATGAATCAGTGGGGCCCTACCCTCACGGAGTGCTCAGGTGAGCTGGGGAGACAGGCTCAGACACAGATGCCCCAAATCCAGAGATGAGTGTGGAAGGTGGGCAAGACGGTGATCCAAGGAGCACTGGGCAACTCATCCCACAGAAAGCAACCTATACTACCCAAGAAAAAACAAAAATGAAAGGAATGTTATGGGGAAACCTGCATTGGCACTGAAACCAAGGAATGTGAGTGGCCACAAACCATAGATTTGGATCAATGGTGGTTGCTCTCTGCAGTCTCTGTGGAGGGCTTTGGGGGTGAGGGCTCGGACTGAGCCAGATCATATGGACACACCAGACAGGAAGGTTTTAGGGGATGGGGTTATTTTCTGGATTAAAAAGTCCAGTTAGGGACACTTGGGTGGCTCAGTCGGTTAAGCAGCTGCCTTCAGCTCAGGTCATGATCCCAGGGTCCTGGGATTGAGTCCTGCATCAGGCGCCCTGCTCAGTGGGGAGCCCGCTTCTCCCTCTGCCTGCCACTCCCCCTCCTTGTACTCGCTCTCTCTCTGACACCTAAATAAATAAAAATCTTAAAAAAAAAAAAAGATCCAGTTAAAAATATGTACATAAAAGCACAGGAAAAGGACTAGGAGGAAATATACCAAAATAGTGATAGTACTTATTTCGGGGTGGTAGGATCATGAGTGATATTAATATTCTTCTATATACAGTCTGAGAACATATTCTCTAATAAGAGAAACATGTAAAAATACAGAAACTTGTTCTTGCAATTTCTGTAAGCTTAAAGTTATTTCCAAATAAAGTTTTCAACCAGGGATTATGTGGGAAATCTCTCCATACCTTTCGTTCAATTTTACTGTAAACCCACAACTTCTCTAAAAAATAAAATCTATTAAATGATTTTTTATAATGTTTCCAAAAAGGTACTTACAGGGGGAGGTCATACAATAGCATTGAAAATCATAATACTCACTAAAGGTTAAGGATAGGTATAAGAGGGTTCATTTGAGTTTCCCACAATTTTCGGGTGTGTTTGAAAATTTTCCATAATCAAAGTAAGATAAGCAACTAAAGCTCTGTGCCAAGACCCTCTCCAGCCTGGTCTGCCCAGTTCTAGGCCCAAAGCCTGTGAAGTCTAGATGTCAGCCAGTCCTGGGCTGGAAACGTGGGTCACCCAGGACTGGCAGTCTCAGCTGTGTCACTGTGTCCCTGCTCAGCATCTTCTCCCGGGCCCTGGTGCAGAGATTCTCAGCTAACTCTTGCCAGTGGGACTGACCTGCACACTGGGCCCCAGGCCCTGGGCTTGGCACACAGCCATGCTCTTCCTCAGTCCCTGCCCCATCCCCATGACAGCAACACCAGCCTTGCCCCTGGCACACCAGAGGCCTGCACCTTCCTGCCTGGCTACCCACTCCACTGCTTTTTCCAAGTGTCCCTGTCCTATACTTGCTTTTTTTTTTTTTTTTTTTTTTTTTTTTGGTGGAGGGTTCCCCTCTATCAGCTGAGTCAACATGTACCAGTATCTCACATTAAAAAAAAATAACTCCCTCACATGGTCCAGCACTTCCCTTGGTCAATGACTCCTTCTCTCCTTCCTTTCCATTGCCTAGAAGGGCTGAGGACAGCCTGTGGCCTCCGGCATTTGCATCACTGCTTTTCCTCCTAAGTCTTTTCTGTCCCATTGGCTCCTGGGACCCAAGCTTCTGGATCTTGTGCCTCCAAAACCACTGTCCCCAGTTTCCTGTGGCACCCTCGATAGCACCCTATGTCTCTCTCACTCTGCGCTCTCCTTGGGCTGTACCCCAGGCCTAAGCTCTCTGCTCTGCTCCAGCTGCCCACTGCCACATCCTCCTACAGCTGCCTCTTCCATTTGGTTTTAAGTTTGTTTTCTGTTTTTTTAGTTATCTCTACACGCAACGTGGGGCTCACACTCATGACCCTGAGATCAAGAGTCACACGTCGATCACCTCAGCCAGGCAGGCGCTCTTTTCAACAGCGAACTCATTAGATCTCCTCCTCAGACCCTCTTGGCCCCCTGTGTTCCTTTCCTGGGCAGAAGGTGCCACCACCCAGCCAGTTTCCTGAGTCAGCCACAGCAGGGCCATCCTCACCGCCTCCCTCTTCTCAGGGCCCAATCCAGCCACAGTCGGCTGGATCCCCCTCCTCAGTCTCTCTGCCCCTATACCCTCACTGCCTCCCTTCAGGCCCCACCACTGCAGTGACGGAGCTGCAGAACTCCTCACATTAATCCACTCTCCTCACACCCACCCGAGTCCTGAGATGAAGTCCACTCATGTCATCCTTTGGCTGCTCATGCCAAAATAAAATCTCAACTCACAACATAGCACGTGAAGGCCTCCTCCCTAATTCACGCTCCACATACCCCAAGTGCCTCATGGTTCCCCAAACATGATGCGCTTGCTTGTGCCTTCTCATAAGCCATTCACCTGACCAGGCTAGCCTTCCCCACAGGCCTGTTCTTCTGGAGAACCCCAACTCTTCCCATCTGAGGCACTGCCCCCTCTGGGAAGTCTCTCTCGATTTCCTTGGCAGACTTAAGGGCTCCCCATTGAGCTCCCATCACAGGGCCTGGAACCCTTATGCCACCTGCGAGGTACCAGTGGCATGACCCAGGCCCTCTTAAAGTTGGAGACACCATCTCAGCATGAAAGTCATGGTCTTTCTGACTTGGCTCATCCTGTTCCCTCTGTTCATCCATAACCGGGGCATCCTCCAATCACTGCTCACTTTCACCTTTTTCCCAAGAAGTCATGCTCTCCTCTGGACTTGGGGCGTCAGGTCTGGTGCTGTGGTCCGTATCTGCAGGGCAGTGACATTCAAACATCTGTATTTACTGGGAGTGTGGAAAGACCTTTTTCACCATATGCTAGTAAACATATGCAGTATACTACATGAAATAGATAACTGAAACAAAAGTGCCTTTTCTTTTTTTTTTTTTAATGCTGATAATTACACATTCAATTAAATTCCACAAACTGGTCCCCATCCACCATTTGAAACCTCTCGTACAGCCAGTGGGAATCACTAAGGGTTTCTAGCAGGGGAGAAATGGGGTTAGAAGAGGGGGCTAGAGGGGCACCTGGTGGCTCAGTTGGTGGAGCATGGACTCTTCATCTCAGAGTTGTGAGTTTGAGCTCCACATCAGGCACAGAGATTACTCAAAAATAAATTAAATAAATAAATAAGGCTTAAAAATAAAATAAAAAATAAATTTAATTTAATTTAAATTAAATTTAAAATTTAAAAAAAAAATAAAATAAGGGGCGCCTGGGTGGCTCAGTGGGTTAAAGCCTCTGGCTTTGGCTTAGGTCATGATCCCAGGGTCCTGGGATCGAGCCCCATGTTGGGCTCTCTGCTCAGCCGGGAGCCTGCTTCCTCCGCTCTCTCTCTCTCTGCCAGCCTCTCTGCCTACTTGTGATCTCTGTCTGTCAAATAAATAAATATATAATCTTTAAAAAAAAATAAAATAAAATAAGGGTGGGTTAGAACAGTGCTTCTCAAATATTCTAAAGGCAAGGACCAATTTTGTAAGTTCCCAATCTGTCATGCACTTTGTTTTTTAAAAATATAATAAAATGAATTATTAGAAAATAAAGTAACAAAGGTGTTAAAAAAAATGCAAGCCCCTTTCATTATTATTAGCTTCCAGTAGACACTGTTGAATGGCACAGCAAGGATGTGCTGGGAGGTAGACATGGGCCTGGGCTGCAGGCTGAGGAGGCTTTGTGGGAACTCTGATGCCTGTAAGCCCTTGGCATGTGGCCACACCTACCTGCTCATCTCTGCCCTGAAGAAATTTCTATTTGCACAGTGTGAGGGGTTCTGCCAAGGAGAGAAGTGCCACCATGCAGGTCCTGCCTTGTCAAAAGAGCCTGGTGCCTGAGTTCCCTCCTGACTCAGCCACTAACCGGCAGGGTGCTAGGGATAAAGGACTTAACCTCTCCCAGACTTGGTTTCCCCTAGGATTGTCCTGGAAGATAATACAGCAGTCCTCACAGCAGGGCTTGGCCCATGGCAGGAATCTGGTACACACCCCATCTTCTGGCCCTCACAGTTACACATCTGTGCTGTGGTCTCTGCTGTCTTCCTGAGTCAGCCTCATCCTCCCAGACCCCCCTTGGTGTTCCTCACTGCCTACTTCGGCCAAACCTCCACCCAACCTCACTTCCTCACCCATCTGCCTCTCACTCTCAAGACATAGTTTGCACCCTCCTTGGCAGAGGAAAGAGTGGGGCCCAGCTGCTTCCCACCCCAGGCTCCCTTCACTCCTACAGCCTTTCTCAGAACTCTCTCTCCAGCCCAGTCCCTCCACCTGAGCCTCACTTACCTGCCCCCAGTCTCTACACGGATGGAACCTTCTTTCCATCCATGATTCCCTCCCTCTTCTGGGAATCTTTCCAAGGAGTCCAATCTGGTCTCTGGTCACTCCTTAGCCTAAGGCAATCTGCCCACTGGTGTGCTGGTAAAAAATAACAACAGGCCCTCTGGAGGGGGAAAAAAAATGAACTCATATATGAGTTCATTACAAACTTAACTGACATTTAAAGATGTTTAGCAATTTATAAGTAGTAATAAAATATACAGTAGTCTATACTGTAAATTGCATATAGCAAATTGAGTCTTACAGAAAACTTTCATTGATTTTTACCAACCTGCTAAATCCACAACTAACCTATAATTATAACTGACAAATGAGTGTAGTTCTAACATGAATATTGGTTGCTATTTTTGCTTGTGCCGACTAATAAAAAAAAGTGAAACAATGAAGATACATGTTGCAACTTCACTCCTTTGTCAATAAGCAACTTCTTTACTGAATCAGGTAATACTTATTGAATATTGGAAGACCTTCTGGTCAATTTCTCTGGGCCATTCACAACATAATGGCTAGAGGCACAATATATATATAAGTTCAAAGTGCATTATTAACATTTTCTCCATAATTTTCCTAAGTCTAGGCAGTCAACAAAGCAATACATCAGGCCCCCATGTGTAGTGTTTATCAGTTTCCATGTTACAATTATTCCCACCATGGCCAATTTCATGCTATCAATGTGATGCCACTGAAGGCATTAGGAAGAATAGCAGAGTAACACAATGTCATATAGTATTTCCAGAGACCTAACAGATGTAAATAATTAAAGCCATAAACAATAATATTCTGAAATTCTTAGAAGTGATGAGTTGAGTACCTTTGTTTTTAATACAATTTACTTAATTGTAATTTTATGAACTTAAATGTTTTAATAATAGGCAGATTTAACTACGTTCTTGCAAATCCCTGAATATTTAAGATCAGCTCTTGGGAGCTAGTATCTTCTGGGCACACCTGGATCTGAACCCATCCCCACAGATCTGCCTTGAACAGGGACCTCAAAAAGCTCTCCAAACCTGATGGCCCCTTCTTCTGTACAATTTTCAGGTCTTTTTTTTTTTTAAAGATTTTATTTATTTATTTGATAGAGAGAGATCACAAGTAGGCAGAGAGGCAGGCAGAGAGAGAGAGAGAGAGAGGAGGAAGCAGGCTCCCTGCCAAGCAGAAAGCCTGATGCAGGACTCGATCCCAGGACCCTGAGATCATGACCCGAGCCAAAGGCAGAGGCTTAACCCACTGAGCCACCCAGGCACCCTACAATTTTCAGGTCTTATAAGCAAATCCAAACTCATATTCTTGCTCTCAAATCAGCTCCTCTCTGGGCTGATATCTTGGTGAGTGGCTTCGCCAGCCACACAGGAACCCATGCCAGAAACCACAATGTCACCATCCCACAAGCCCCACACCTCCTCTGGCTGTAGGTCACAGTCATCTAAACCCCACTCAAGTCTGCCCCTGCTCTTTGTCCCCTGATCTGCTTTGGCTCACCCCCCATTGCCTTCTTCCAGTCCCCCATGGCCTGCCACTGCCCATTCCTGCCCACCTTCCTAGTGGCATCAAAAGCACTCTCTATGTCCTGCTCTGTCCTATACTGGGTAGAGTCAGGCTTCCCAGATCCCGACAGTCACTGTCCCTTGTCCTGTCCCTCAGATCCATCTCTGGCATATCCCACACACTCACCTTCTGCTTCAGCTACAGAACTAGCCATAGCTTCCTTAACACATCCCATTCTCCCAAACCTCCATGCTTCGCACCTGCCATTCCTTGTCCCAGAAATTAAAATTCCTGCTTCACAAATTCTTAGTCATTCTTTTGGACTCAACCTCAGATATTATCTCCCTAGTGAGCACCCCACCTCCAAGCAGAATTCATTCGTTTGTTCACTGATGCATTCCTTCAGTACTGATCTTTACTTATTGCTAACTATGTGCCATATTCTACGCTAGGTACTGAGGAAGCAGAAATGAGCCAGGCTTTCAGAAAGCTCTATAGGGGAAGCAGAACTAGGGCAACCAGCCCCCTGACAGACATAGTTCTGTGGAGGGTGCTGGGGAAGAGCAGGAGGGGGATGCCCTTATAAAGGCTCCTGGAGGCTGTAGCCCTTGATCTGAGCTTTGAAGGATGGGATGGAGTTGGCTAGGTGAGGAATGTGGGAGAGTGCTCCAGGAAGATGGTTCAAAGGCCCTGAGGCATGAGAATGCAGGCCACTACAAGTGATTCACTTTAGCTAGCCCTTGGGGGTCAAGAGAAGACCATGAAGGAAGGCAAGACCAGATCTAGAGGGGTTTTAACTGGACCATGGAGAAAGCTTGAAAAACAGTGATTCTGATAGTAATGAAGGCAATGGGGAGCAATGGAAGCCTTCCCAGTCTAGAATTACAGGCCTTGGGGCGCCTGGGTGGCTCAGTCGGTTAAGGGTCCAACTCTTGATCTCAGCTCAGGTCCTGATCTCAGGGTGGTGAATTCAAGTCCCAACTACTTAAAAAAAAAAAAAAAAAAAAGAATTACAGGTCTTTCGGAAAGATCAATTTGAGAAATATAATGGAGAGATACAGGTTAAGAATCAAGATGCTAGGTAATGGACCACTGGCTTCTCAGAGTAGCTATGGTGGCAGTTTTCCTTGGAAGCTAAGATGCCTGAATTGAGATCTGCGGAAGGAAAAGGGTGTCCTAGGTGAGGAGAAGTGGGATCATGAGTGAGGCTCAGAGGGCCCCCACTTACCCACCAAGAGCCCAACCTGCCCTGCAAACTCACCTTTCCTTCCTTGTCACACTGCCTTCCCTCAGGTTTTTAAAGGGGCCTCGCTCCCTTTAACAGAGGGCCTTTGACCATTCTGTTCCTCTCCCTGGAGAGCCTCCTGGCCTCCTCCCCCATTCTTGAGGGAATTGGTAAGTTTGGAAAGCACCCAGAATTACTTGAGGAAAAAGGATCTGTTTGCAGCAGACACATTTGAATTTGCCAAGAAACTGCCACCAGCTTCCCTCACTTAGAAACAGAAGCCAGGTCGTGGTTTTCTCCCTGTGGTCCCATGTCTTCCTGGGTAAGATGTGGGCCTTGACTTTCACTGTGCATTGCACAAAATAAGTGCCCCCAAACTCTCTGCCAAATGAACAGCCAGATGAATGCAAGCTCCTGGCCAAGGTTGCATCTATATGTAGTGTGTGCCTGACCTTTCCCCATGGTCAATGAATTTGGGGTTTTGTTTTTGTTTTTAAGATTTTATTTATTTATTTGACAGACAGAGACCACAAGCAGGCAGAGAGGCAGGCAGAGAGAGAGGAACGGAAGCAGGCTCCCTGCTCTTTCCCTCCCAAGCCGATGGAAGGCTTGATCCCAGGACCCTGGGATCATGACCTGAACCAAAGAGAGGCTTTAACCCACTGAGCCACCCAGGTGCCCCAATGAATTTGTTTTTGACTGGACTGAGCCAGGGTCAATTTCCAGATAGCCTCAGGGTCACAGGCATATGTGTTGGAGACTGCACACCTCAGGGCGCAAAGGGTTATACCTGTTCTTGCTCAAAAATTACAGGAAATTGCTAAATGGACCAAAAGAAGAACCAGCATGCTTGCTGCTCTCTGTCTCTCCCCTGGCCCCCAGCTGTTGCCTCATGGAGGGTCAAAAGAAGCAAGATAAAATCTGTCCGACTCATAGCTCAAAAAAAAACAACAACCAGGAGTTAGAAATGTGACCCAAGCGCAGTTCTGCCCCACCCAGCTCTGTCTCTCCCCACTGTGTGGCCTAGGGAGGCTCTGACCCAGGACTGGCCACTCAGGCCTGCATCTGCACCACGTTCCCCAGCCTTCTGTCTTGAGACTCTATCCTGATCTCTCATGAGATCCAAATCTGGGTTCATTTCCAGGTAGTGGGCCTGGCTTTCATCTTCTCTAACAAAAAGTCCAGTGTAAGTCAGGGAGGGATGGAAACTCATGACCCTCCAACTCCGGAGGCTTGGCCCCCTGGCTTGCTGTGGTAGTACTTTCCCTGAGAAGCCAGGCCCAGCACCACAGTACATCGCTCCCTCCAGTCTGGGCTTGGTGAGGCAGCAGATGGATGTGCAGTCTTCATCCCTATCCCAACCCTGGGAGCCAGGAATCAGCTCCAAAGCCGATGAGATTGAGTTGGGAGCCCTCAGAACCCCAGCCCACAGGCGACGGGACCTGCAGGAGACTGATTCTCTCCTGGACCACAGAGACCAGCCTAGACATTTCCCTGGATACAGAACACATCCTTCCTGGGACCTGACACAGCGCCTTTGCCCAGAGGGGATTTGTTGAATGTTCTCCAGAATTACTTGAGTGAATGAATGACTAATACGGACAATGAATCAGGAGCCTTCAAAACTGGACACTTCTGGGTTAAGAAAACCCCTCATCAGCCTCTTTCTTCTCACCCTGAGACCTCACTTCACCCCACCAGGGGAAGCCATGCAGACCTTCTCTCCCTCCCCATTCAGACGATCCCAGTTAGTAAGATGGCAGGACTTCTTCCCATTTGGGCCTGAGTTAGGTCTTCCCCACACTTCATTGCCACTTTCCTCTTTGTCACTGTGCCCTGTGCAAAGCACATATGGGGCACCCTAACCCAGATCAACCTATGTGAAATTGCCTGAGGACAGGAACTGCTAGAACACCCCATAACCACACACACACACACACACACACACACACACTCACTCTGAAGAAGCACAAACTGGGCAAAAATGTAGGAATTTAATTTCACCAAATCGTTTTTTTAAATTATGGGATTTCCCAGTGTCTCAAAAGAAAATTACAACTCCCAGACAAGCATCTATAAGCAAAAAACATAAAGATACTGGCAGCAAGCCCACTGTGGGTGGGAAATCACCAGCAAGGGGAACTCTGCTCCCCTCTAAGAGTTCTAGAAATTGTTCCAGAGCCAGTGTTCCTGCTCCTGCAACCAACTGTACTATAAGTTGTGTAAGATGCTGTTGAAAGAGCACAGGGCTGAAAGTCAGGAACCTCACGTTCCAAACCCACAACTGCTCTAAGTAGCTGTGTGACCTTAAATGAGCTCCTTAGCATCTCTGGGATGTCCTGTTTCCATCTGTTAAATGGAAGATGGGCTTTAGATCTTCTGTCTTGGATTTCCACTATATTCATAGTGCCTGGCCCAGCACAACCTAGGAAGGACTTAATATGTACAAATGAGAAGAAATGATCCAATGTGATTTTTTTTAAAGATTTACTTATTTAGGGGCACCTGGGTGGCTCAGTGGGTTAAGCCTCTGCCTTCGGCTCAGGTCATGATCTCAGGGTCCTGGGATCGAGCACCGCATTGGGCTCTCTACTCAGCGGGGAGCCTGCTTCCCCCTCTCTCTCTGCCTGCCTCTCTGCCTGCTTGTGATCTCTCTCTCTCAAATAAATAAATAAAATTTTTACAGAAAAAAAAAAAGATTTACTTATTTATTTGAGAGAGAGAGCATGAGTAAGGGGAGAGGCTGAGAGAGAGAGAGAGAAAGAGCATGAGCAGGGGAGAGGCTGAGAGAAAGAGAGAAGCAGACTCCACGTTGGGTATGGAGCCGGACGCGGGGCTTGCTCTCACAGCCATGAGATCATGACCTGAGCTGAAAGCAAGAGTCGGAGACTTAACCAACTAAGGCACCAAGGAGCCCTGTCCAACATGATTTTTGAGTGATATAACCCCAAACCTGGCTTAAGATACCACTTCCCAACAAGTTCATCAGGGAAGTTGGATAGAATGCATCTTTGGAAGGTCACAAGGTCTTGGGGTTTTCTCTTTTTCCATAGCCAATGTTTAGCCCATGGGGTGAAAAGGAGAGAAGCAGGAGTAACTCTGAGGGGACAGTGGAGGGACTGGTGGGCCAGAACCACTGAGGGGGAGACTTGCTTGTGTCAGTGTGAGCTACACCATTCCAGGCTGCCTTGGACCTGCCTCTGCATAATGAGCCTGCATGTGCGTCCCTGCCCTTGGGTGGTGATGACAGTGGCAAGTATCTGCCCAGTGAATGGGTGTAAACCCAGACATCATCGCTCCCACCCCAGCCCAAGAAGGAAGCACGCTGGCGCACTCTCAGACCACCTTTGCATGAACACAACTAGCCAGGCACCTGTCCCAGCCACTGGAGAGGGGAGGACAGGGGCACCTGGGTGGCTCGGTCAGTTAAGCATCTGCCTTCGGCTCAGGTCATGATCCTAGGGTCCTGGGATTGAGCCCCGTGTCGGGCTCCCTGCTCAGTGGGGATTCTCTTCTTCCTCTGCCTCTCCCCCAACCCCTCTGTCTCTCATGAATGAATAAATAAAATCTTTAAAAAGAAAAAAAAAGGAAGGAAGGAAGGGAAGATGGAAGGAAGGAAGGACAGCCCTCTGCAGGGTCAGCATGCAGCCAGGGTCCCGGGCCTTACGTCCAGGTAGCAACCCACCCCCAGAGAACTCTAGAGAGGGGGCTCCCATGCTCCCCCCAACACTGTCTCCATCTCTGCAGGCCCCGGGGAGACATGAGTACCTGGCAGTTGCTTCACGGAGGGTTTTCTAGACTGGTTCTTAGGAAGATCACACAGTCTTCCCAGGACATTTGCCTTCCAGTTCCATCTGCCTCCCTGAGGGAACACAACCCAGTGGGCTAGAAAACTCAGCTTCAGAATCAAGCCAGCTCTGTCCCATACCTACCGTCTTGCTGTGGGAAAGCTACTTGGCCTCTGTTTCCTCTTTCATACAATGACAACAGTAGGACCAACCCAACAAACAGTTACATGGATTAAATGAGATAATGCAGAGACAGCACTGAGCCCAAGCCCAGAGCTAGCTCCCATTTACCATGATGATTACACAGAGCAACAAAAGAAACGATCATAGATCCGACCAACCACAGGCCTCAGGAAAAATCTGTTGGCAATGCTGCTACAGGGGTCATGTTCAGGTCACGTGATAGTGACTACAAAAGACCAAGAAGGTCAAAATAAAAAAAAAGCTCAGCCTTTCTCAGGAAGTATTAACTGTAGGATGGTGAGTGTCCAGGGTTGCTCTAGAGGGTATGAAACCAGCCCCTCACTGCACGGTGGAGGAAACAGCCTCGGAGACAATGCATGACATGCCGGAGGACACAGGTCTGTGACAGTATTTGGGCAAGAGGACATATTTTCCAATTTCTTCTTGGTGTGGCCAGATTATTTTCTCAGATATTAATTTGTGTTTAGAAGGTTGTGGTTTTCCTTTGCCTTCTCATTCCAATAAGGCCTGGGATCTGTCCTCTTGGAGTCTCAGGACTAGACAGAAGCCACCCCTAGGTCCTTCTCCCCTTTGCATCTGTTTTCCTGAGCCTGAGCTCCTTGCAGACTCAGAGGAGTGTTCTAAAGGCCACGCTGGGAGGGAAAACGTGAAAGGGGAGAGGAAGAGGGGTCTTGGGAAGTGGGAAGAGGAGCCAGACTAGTGCTCTGCACCTTCAGAGAGCAGTGGGCCTCAGCGGTGGGGAGGCATGGCCCTGGGGACGAAAGCCTCAAGCGAGGCCTGCGGGCAGAGTCTGAGCCTCACAGGGTACCAGGGCCCATGAGAGAGAGCACAGCCTACAGAAGTGCCCCTTTCCTGGGCAGCACCAGAAGCCTCCTGGATTCTGGGGTGACCCTTATTAAGAGGGGGCCTATAATGACAGCAATAAATTTCCTCCCCGTCAGGTAAGATGTGAGTTCAGGGTTGGAACTGAATCGATCTCAGGAGCATTTTTTGCCCTCCCGGGATGGTGGATTGAGACTCGCACTACCCACATAAGGCACTCCTCAGTCTGCTTCAGGACAGCATCTCCTAGGACTGTACCACCTACCTGTCCAGTGCTTTTCAAAGTGCTTTGCAACAGTCCATTTAGTCCCTGAGATCCTGACCATTAACCAGACGAGAAAAAGAGAGCCCAGAAAATGGGCCAGATTTGCTTAAGTTCGCACAGGTAGCAAGAGAACCGGGACGAAACTGCCGTGCTGCGGACTCCTGGACAGTGCTGTTTAGGACATGTCACTGCCTGCCCTGTACCACTCAGGACACAGCTGGCCTCTGGGTCACCAGCAGAGCTCGCTCCCTCAGAGAGCACCCAGGTTCCACAGCCCTGGGCAGACCCCTGCAGGAAAAACAAGGCCATCAGGAAACATCTGGCAGGCCTCCCTTCCTGGGTGACACTGCCTCGGTGCCTCTGCAGGATCCCGTGGTGGCTTTCTGGATGTTCATCTGACACTGGCTCTATGTCAGCTTGAATGGAAGCTAAAGGCTTAGATGTTGACAAAAGCCCCTACCGATGACTGGGAAATAAAAAACAAGTACAAGTAGTTACCAAACAGATGAAAAAAATCTGTAAAGCCTCTTGCCATTCAGAAATGCTCACTAACTTAAAAAATGGTCAGGAGACACCAACGGACATTTCTCCAAAGAAGACAAGCAGACAGCCAACAGACACATGAAAAGGCGCTCACCATTACTCACCACTGGGGGAATGAGCATCAAAACTACAATGAGATATTACCTCACACCTGTCAGAATGGCTAAAATAAAAAATTTCTTAATAACAACTGCTGGTCAGGATGTGGGAAAAAAGGAGCCCTCGTGCACTGTCAGTGGGAAAGCATATCAGTACAACAACTGTAGAAAATAGTATGGACGTTCCTCAAGAAGCTAAACATAAAAGTACCCTGTGATCCCGCAGTCGCCCTGCTGGGTATTTACCTCAAAAATACAGAAACACTAATTCAAAAGGATACATGGATACGTGCGTACAAACCCCTACGTTTATAAGCAGCATCTCTGCAACAGCCCAAGTACGGAAGCAGCTCGGGCATCCGCGGATGGAGAAATGGGTATATGGCAGGCAGCGCGTATGCAACGGAACGCTACTGAGCTGCCCCAAAGAACGAGATCTTGCCGTGTGCAGCAACATGGATGGAGCCGGAGAGTATTACGCTACGTGGAGTCAGTCAGAGAAAGACAAATATCGTATGATGTCACTCATGCGGAATTTAAGAAAGAAAACAAATGAAAAAAGAGACAAACCAACAGCCGGAGAACAAACTGAGGAAAGACGGGTGGGGGATGGGTGAACTAGGCGACAGGGGCAGAGAGCGCACTTGTGACAGGCACCGGGGGGATGTACAGAATTGTGGAATCTCCGTACTGCACCCCTGAAACTAATATAACACTGTATGTTAACTATACCAGAACTCACATTTTTTAATTTTTTTTAATTAAAAAGAGAAAAAAATCCAGAAAGAATAATATTTTAAAAGACTGACAAACATTGTTTCCAAAACTGTATGTTTATTTCTATAACTGGCATCATACTATTTAAAGGTCCTCATTTACGAAGTGGTTTTAAAACTCTCCTGCATAGGGGCGCCTGGGTGGCTCAGTGGGTTAAAGCCTCTGCCTTTGGCTCAGGTCATGATCTCGGGGTCCTGGGATCAAGCCCCGCATCAAGCCCCGCATTGGGCTCTCTGCTCAGCGGGGAGACTGCTTCCTCCTCTCTCTCTGCCTGCCTCTCTGCCTGCTTGTGATCTCTGTCTGTCAAATAAATAAAATCTTTAAAAAACAAAAAAAAAAACCCTCTCCTGCATATATTCTTTAATAACATATCCATATACTTTAAAAAAAGGAAAAATAAATGTCCACTAAACTGATGTTATTGCTGTTGCTATAATACCTATTAGGTTGACAAAGTCTTTCCCCTATACTATTCTTTTAAAAGATTTTATTTGTTTATTTGAAAGAGTGAGAGAGAGCATGAGAAGGGAGATGGTCAGAGGGAGAAAGAGACTCCCCATGGAGCTGGGAGCCCAATGTGGGGCTTAATCCCGCGACTCTGGGATCATGACCTGAGCCAAAGGCAATCGCCCAACCAACTGAGCCACCCAGGCACCCTCCCCTATACTATTGACGGGAATATAAATTGACACAACTTTCCTAAACACACACACACACGCGCACACACACACACACCCCAAAGACTTAAAAATATTCACACGCTTAAATACAACATGGTGTCTTGGACTGAATCCTGGAATGGATAAAGGACATTAGTAAGAACACTAATAAAAGGCAAATATAGTCTGGAGCTTAGTTAATAGTAACGTATCAAAGTTAATTTATTAATTTTGATGAATATACTCTGGTTAGGTAAGATATTCACATTAGAGGGAGCTGTGTGAAGGCTACATGGGAACTCTCTGCACTATCTTTGCAACTTTTTATAAATCTAAAATTATTTCAAAGCAAAAGGTTTATTTTTTAAAATGTTCATTCTTTTACCCAAAAATTTCATTTCTAAAATTTTTTTTTAAGATTTTATTTATTTGACAGACAGAGATCACAAGTAGGCAGAGAGGCAGGCAGAGAGAGAGGAGGAAGCAGGCTCCCTGCCGAACAGAGAGCCTGACGCGGGGCTCGATCCCAGGACTCTGGGATCATGACCTGAGCCGAAGGCAGAGGCTTTAACCCACTGAGCCACCCAGGCGCCCCTCATTTCTAAAATTTTATCTCAAACTTTTCAGAGATATATGGGGCTCCTGGCTGGCTCAATCAGTAGAACATGCAACTCTTTTTTTTTTTTTAAAAACATTTATTCATTTAGGAGAGAGAATGCGAGCAGAGGAGGGGCAGAGGGAGAAGGAGAGAATCTCAAGAAACTCCCAGCTCGAGCACAGAGCCTGATGTGAGGCTGATCCCATCACCCAGAGATCATGACCTGAGCTGGAACCAAGAGTCGGACGTTCGACCTACTGAGCCACCCAGGCGCCTTGATCTTGGGGTCATAAGTTCAAGCCTCATGTTGGGCATAGATCTTACCTAAAAATATATATTAAAAAAAAAAAACAACACCTAGCAGATTAAAACAAAACAAAAAACAAACCCCCAGCATATTAAAAAAAACTTATCAGAGAGGTAGATGGACATTTACATACAAAGATACTGCACCACCTGTGATAATCACAAAAATGTAGAAATTATCTACATGTCCAAGAATAGCCAGTTAATTAAATAAGTTATAATACATCAGATGATGACAGAATGTGGTCAGAAATAATATTATAATATTTGTTGACATGGCAAATGCTTACAACAGAAGGTAAAGTGAAAGAATTAAGACACAAACTATATATATTTTAAACTCAATACAATTTTTAAGTGATATATGTAAACAAGACAAGAAATACACTGATATATTAAAGGTAGTTATTAATGGGTCATATAGAGAATCTTACTTTCTTCTCTGTACATTTGTATATATTGTAAATTTTCTACAACAAACTTTTGTTTATAATCAGGGAAAAAAGGTATCAAAAATCCCCAACCATGGCAGTTCCTCAAAAACTTAAACAGAATTACCATATGACCCAACAATTCCACTCCTAGGATACACTCAAGAAAACTAAAAATGAAACAAAACCAAAAAACTGAGAACATATGTCCACAATAACATTTGTACATAAATATCCATAGAAATATTATTTATAATAGCCAAAAACTAGAACCCCTTCACACATCCAGCAGGATAAACAAAATGTGGCATATCCACACGATGGAATATTACTCAGCAGGAAACAGGAATGGAGCACAGACACAAGCTACAATGTAGATAACATTATGTTAAGTGAAAGACACCAGACACAAAAGGGCATTTATTACAGGATTTCATTCCTATGAAACATTCAGAATAAGCAGATCCACAGAGACAGAGAGTACAGTCTACTAGTGGTTGCTGGATGCTGGGGGACAGGGAGCAACTGCTCATGGGTCCAAGGTTTCTTGTTGGGGCAATGAAAATGTTCTTCAGTTAGTGACAATGGTTGCACAACCTTGCAAATGCACTAAAAACTATTCAATTTTACACTTTAAAGGCTGAATTTTGTGATTTCTGGATTTTTATATCTCAAAAAAAGGAAAAGGAAAAAATTCCCGTCTGGATGCCACATTTCACTGCTTCTTACAGTTTTCTTTCACAAAATCCTTTTCCTTATTTTTAAGTGATGCTCAGGCTGGTAGAGTCCAGCTGCCCCCCAAGCCAGGCCCATGTAGGCAGACACCTAGGTGGCCGTTCGTTTATGTGATGGACAAACTTCTGAGAAGGTGACTGTGATTATGAATCTCTCCCCATTGGTTCCTTCCATCCTCATTAGTTCATTTATCTGTGTGTCCTTTCGTCCCTCCCTCCCTCCAGCACTAAAACTATACTATCCACGGGGCCCCCACAATAAGGAGCTAATCCTTAGAGCTACCCTTTGAAACTGACACTCTGTCCTTTTAAATGTCCCCTATAAAATACAAATTTTCTGGGATTTTGAATTTACCACCTCTGTGGGAATAACTGATCTAACATAGAGCAGGCTGATAAGAGATAGAGAAGCTTTAATAGGGGCAGAAGGATGGGGCAGGCTCACAGCAGGCAATAAGTTCCTAGAATGGACAAGCCTTGGCAGGGTATGAGGGCACTGGAGCTAGGAATCTTCTAGGAGGCAAATATTCTGACTGGCCAGTACTGAGAAGGTGGGCCTCTCTCCCTTATTGGGCCTGAGGCGGTCATCACGAAATCGTCCACCTCCCAAGTGCCACCCTCAGGCTTAGAGGCCTTTTAGACACCCCGACTGGATGACATTGTTGCAGTAGAATATGGGGCACGGAAAAAGGGGAGAGGAGGAAAGCAGAAAGGACTGGCAACGTGGGGAGTTGATCCCTCCTCCGGCCCTGTAGAGGGCTCCATACTGAAGGACGCTCGGCAAGCCTCAGTACTCGGGTTTTCCATTAGTCTCAGCTGAGCCTTCTCATCCTACTGGAAACCCAAGGTCTCCCAGCAGCCTTCCTAAGAACACATTTCCTGCAGGACTGGGCCAAGGGTAAAGTAAAAAGAAGAGTCAGTACTGAAAAAGTAAAAGTAGGAAAAAGCTAACGAAAAATTTAAAACTGGCCTGAGGTTCTTTTCTGTAGGGCGTACGGAACTTTGTAAAGAGCAGGTGAGGATTTGAGTCTGGGACCCTTTGGGAGGGTCAGGGAGGAGGCTGGAGGCCCTGGAGCAGGGGAGCCCTTTGAGTAAAGATGCCACATTCCCGCTCAAGGCAGAGTGGGCCCCGGCTGAGCAGAGTGTGTTGAAATGGAAAACTGATGGAGGAATTAAAAGAAAACAGGGGAGGTGAGCAGTAGTTACATCGTTTTGCACTTGAAGGCCCACCTGGCAGGCCTACAGGAGCACCAGGATGGGGGAGAGGGGAGTCTCGTGTGTGATGGTCAACAGTTCTGCCTGTCTTGCAATCTCCCCCACCATTCTTCTGGATTCAGCACCTCACTTTTCTGAGGGAGAACTCCATCTCCCTCAATCCCCAGTGGGACTGTCTGGACAGGATCCAGACCAGCCAGTGAGACTCTGTCTCGATCACACAAAGAGGCTGGCATGGCTTCTACCTAATGGCAGCCTTCTTTTTCTTGAAAACCCAGGTCCAAGTTTTCTGGTCTTCCTGAAGCCTCAGAGCTGACCCTTTCTTCAAGGCTACGAGCTAGAAGTCTTCCAATAAATGACCCTTTCTTGGCTTATGTTAGCTGGACCCTCACTGAGAAAACATGAGAAACATGATGCCAGGCACCTGGGTGGCTCAGTCGGTTAAGCGTCTGTCTTCAGTTCAAGTCCCAATCTCAGGGTTCTTGCATCAAGCCCTGTGTTGGGCTCCCTGCTCAGCGGGGTGTCTGCTTCTCCCTCCACCAGCCCCTCTCCGCTGCTCATGCACGCACACTCTCTCTTTCTCTTTCTCTGTCAAATAAATAAAAAATCTTTTTAAAAAATTAAAGAAAGAAAGAAACATGATGCCATGGTACTAATAATTCCCATTATTTACTGTCTGCCATGTGCCAAGAACAGTTCCACAGATCCAGAAACTAGGACTCTGAGAGATTAATACCATGTCTGGGAGTTCCTTATTTAAAGGAGATGAAAAGGGGAGTCAGATCCACTTTGATTTAGCTTCCAAGCCCAGGCTCATTCTCTCTCCTTCTCCTTCCCCTTCCCCTCCTCTTTCTTTTAAATTTGGACACTGAGGGGAGAGAGCTGAATTAACCAAATTTCTCAGTTTCTGGCACTTGAGCACCACTGGCCACCTCTCCTGTTTCACCACCCAAGTGTTTCCCACCTCACCACACCGCCTTCCCAATGCCCAGGATCACAGCACACATGCGGTAGGGTCTGACCAATCCCTGACAGACATTCCTGATATTTGGGAGTCTAGACTTTGGTTTCTTTGTTTCCTTGAGGATCAAAATCTAGTTTGACCTGAGAAACTTTTCCCGATGACTCTCCAGCACTCCCATCCAACAGCCAACCTATTAGCCTTATTATTGGCTTAGCTCTGGGCAAGAATGAGATGTGGAACTGGTAAGAAACAGGAAGACTCAGTCTGTACCCTTAAGAAGTTTAAAACTCATACAATGGCCCACTGAACAAATACATATGGAGAACTGACCTCATGTGCCAGCCAGGGATAGGAAGGATAAATGCAACAGTGGCTGCCCTCTGAGAGCTAAGAGTCTACTAGGGGAGAAGACAATTAAACAATTAGACCTTTGTCACAAGGCTGTGGTAGGAGATAGGCAGTAAAGCTGGGTAGACAGAATCCAGGCCTGGGCATGACTCAGATAGTAACATTAATCCAGAAATCATGAAGCAATACAAATCTATAAATATATTTGTTTCCGCTCATTTGCCCAGGTGTCATGCAACAGTGGTGGGTGGAATTTCCTTGGAGGGGAAGTGTGAGACTGGCCAGAACTAAAATGAAGACTATGTGGCATGCAGTAAATTAAGTACAAGGAGTCTAGAGAGACACTTAGAGAAGGAAGCAGTCATCCTAGACTAGCCCTGGGGAGACTGGGACCAAGGGAGACCTGCCTATCGGGTGGGACAAAGATGTCCCCACATACAGATGCCTTCACTGGAGAAAACAAACAGAGTACCTAATACAAATCCCACTCAAAGGACACAGAGGACTCTGCCCTACAGGTGAGAACAATGTCTGGGCTGCTTCTCACAAGGGTAATTCCTCATGTGGTCCAGGAAACGTGGCAGTGGGGGCAGATTAGCTAATAGTGGTGAATGTTCTCCTGAACAGCCCAGCTGCCCAGCAGGTAAGAAGGCAGCACTGAGAACCCTTATCACTACCACCTCCGGTTAGATACAAGTGTGCTCAGGACACAGCATTGGGGTGGCTCAGTCAGTTAAGTGTCTGACTTCCACTCAGGTGATGATCCCAGGTCCTGGGACCTAGTCCCACATCAGGCTCCCGGTTCAGTGGGGAGTCTACTCCTCCCTCTCCTTTTGTCCCTCCCCCAGCTTGTGCTCTCTCTTGCTCACTTTCTCAAATAAATAAAAAAAAACTTAAAAAGAAAAAAAAGAAAAAAAGTGTGGCTGCCCCCTGGGGTAGGCTGAGGCCACCCAGATCAGCAAGTCCACATGGAGACACTTAGAAGTTTCTTTAACTTGAGTCTTTATGTCCCCAGTCCACCGTTTCTAGCAGTAGAAAGCCCTCATTTGGAAGTGGGATGAGAGTTTCCCAGACCTCATCCAAGCAGACCCCAGGAGGTGGTTCTGACATCAGTCCCCAGCCTCTCCTCCCTCAGGGCCTAGGGATCACTTACTTGACCCAGATGGTGAGGGACATGAAGGCCATCAGAACCTCCTCTGGGGACTTCACAGCTGGTCTTATGCTGACAAGAACACACTGACTGGGGCCCCTGCCATGTGTGTCTCTCACTGGGAGCCAGGAGAGTAGGAGGGGGTTGTGAGGTCATTCAATGGGGGACACTCTCATCCTGTTCGAAGCTGGAGCTGAAGAGGGTTCCCCATAGGGGCAGTGTCAGAACACAGGCCACTATTCTTCCCATTCCTGCTGGCCACAGACAGAGGGGAGCTGGAATGGTGGGGAAAGCCTTACAGAGGATGTGGGCCTTCATCTGGGCCTTGAGGGAGGAGCCACCTGGGATTATGAAGAAAGAGAAACGAGGAGGAATGGTGTTCCAGGGAGGGTGAACAGCCTGGACAAAGACACAGAGGTGGTAACACAGTGTTCAGTTAGCAGTCCAGTCCGAATAAGAAGAAACCAGGAAAAGGATTCTGAGGAATAAAGTAGAACTCTCCTCCCCACTGTCTGCCCTCTGGCAGAAAAAAACAGTGTTTCCCCGAGTGTCATATCCTCTGGGCATCTCCTGTCATTTCTATCCCCAACCTCAGGTCCAAACAGTCAAGCTCCAGCATCCACGGAAAACAAGGGTGGTCTTTCCATAGCCCCTCACTGCCTCCCTTCCTTCTGTTCCTCTGGACCTCCCGACTCTTGATCTTTGCCCTGGATGTACTTTTCCTTTCATGTAGAAATAAATAAATAATCTCTCTCAATCTTTCCCCCTCTCCCGTCCCCATACACCTACATACCTACACACACACACACACACACACACACACACACACACACACACACACCCCTGGTTAAACTCCAATGGCTTCTCACTGCTCTTGGGATAAAATCCCAAATCCTTCTTCTAGTCCTGCCACATCTGGTCCCTGGGCCCTCCCTGGGCTGGCTCAGCCATTCCCACCCCTTCTCTCACTGCCTCTTGCTCTGGGCCTTCCGCACCTCGTGGCCTTTGCCCATGCTGCCTCCTCTGCTGAGAAGGCTTTTCACCTGCAGGCTGCAACTGAACCATTACTTCCTCACAGAAGCCTTCTCCCCCTAGTCTAAATCAAGTACCCCTTTCACCCTTTTCCACAGGACCCTGTTATTTCCCATCACACTGTTCACCTCACTTTCAATATCCATCTATGTTTCTTTACTTTATACCAGCTCCCTATACAGGGATGATGGTTTCTCAGGTTTCATTGACCCGAATTCCCCAGAGCCCAGTATACATCCTGACAAGCATTTGTTTTCTAAATATTGAAAAGACACCCCTTTGCCTGTAGGATGAAAATCTAAGCTCTTGACACAAAGACCTTTTCACATCTGAGCTTTGCCTACTCTCTTGCCTCACGTCCCCCAAAAGTTGGCCATCCCTACTCCTGACCTCCTTAGGAACCTTGGACTCAGGATGCCTGGGTGGCTCAGTCAGTTAAGGGTCTGCCTTCGGTTCTGGTCATGAGCACGGGGTCCTGGGATTGAGTCCCACACTGGCTCCTTGCTCAGCATGGAGCCTGCTTCTCCCTCTGCCTGCCATTCCCCCTGCTTGTGCACGCTCTCTCTCTCACAAATAAATAAAATCTTACCAAAAAAAAAAAAAAAAGGAACCCTGGACTCCAGCCAGACCAGATTACTTGCCATTTTTTTAACACAATTTGCCCTTCCTCATCTTCATACTTTCCTGTAAGTTTTTCTCTTGGTAGAGAGTAGCAAATCATTATTCAACCTTAAGGCTCATTTTGGCTCCTTCCTGGACTCCTCCAGGCAGCATTCCCAGCTCTCCTCTCCCCTCCCTTCCCACATCATTCTGTCCCCTTATTGTTCTCCTACCTCTCTTCTCCATTAACTCCTGAGGGCACCTTTACTCTTCAACTCATGTGCCCACTATGCATCCTAGCACACAGAAGGACCTCAAAGGAAAGATCTTTCAGTGGAATGGTTTCTGCTCAATAAAGGAAAAACATTCCAATATTCCAACAGACCCCCAAGCAGCATGTGCTCCCTCGTAAGGCAGTAAACCCTCCCTGGCATAGGGAATTCTTTAAGCAGAGGCTGTATACCTTATCCAACAGTGTTTTTCAAATTCTTTGTGATCCATTATAAACATACATAAATATCACACTAAAAACAAAAGTTTCACAAAATGATATTTACTCTTTCTTCCATGGGGTATCCATGGAATTTTTTTGTATTTCATTTTTTAAAATTCCTGGTTTTAACCCTTAAAAATGCGGTTTCCGGAGCCAGAAATGAGTCAAGACCCACAGTCTGAAAGCCTCCCACGCGTGTTAAGAGTCTCAGATCTCCACAGTGCCACCATTTCCTCTTTGACATCAGTGGCCACTTCCAGGTAACTTACCCAATCAAAAGGGGGATTCTCCTAGAGCAGAGCAGGGACTGGAGGGGAAGGTTCTGTTGAGTGGTTAACAGGTAGGAGGTTTCCTGGGTACAGATGCCCAGAGACCAAGGCCTCCCACTCATTCAACCCCACACATATTTATTGAGTACCTACTATGTGTGAGGCACTGTCCCTGTCTCAGGAGATACAGCCATGAACAAGAGATTAAAAATGTCTGCCCTGATGGCAAGGATGTGGAGAAATTGGAACCCTTGTCCATTGCTGGTAGGAATATAGATACATCCTTTATGGAAAATGGTTTGATAGTTCTTCAAAAGGTTAAACATATGAGGTGCCTGGGTGGCACAGTTGGTTGAGCAGTTGAGCTTCTGACTCTTGGTTTTGGCTCAGGTTGTGATCTCAGGGTCATGGGATGGAGTCCTGCATCAGGCTCCTTGTTCAGCATGGAGTCTGCTTAAGACTCTCTCTCCCTGCATGGGATGCCAGGGTGATTCGGTCAGTTAAGCATCTGCCTTCAGCTCAGGTCATGATCCCAGGGTCCTGGAATCAAGCCCCTCATCAGGCTCCCTGCTCAATGGGAAGTCTGCTTCTCCCTCCGCCCCTCCCCCCACTCCTGCTCACTCTTTCTCTCAAATAAATAAAATCTCTAAAATTAAAAAAAGAAGACTCTCCCTCTCCCTCTGCCCCTTCCCCCCAATCCCACTCTCTCTCCCTCTTAAACAAATAAATAAGGTTAAACATTGAATTATCCCATGATCCAGCAATTCCACTTCTGGGTATATACCCCAAAGAATCATAAGCAGAGACAAGAACACATAACAAGGTTCATAACAGGATTATTCACAACAGCCACTAAGTGGAAGCAACTCAAATGTCCATTAGCAGATGAGTGAATAAACAAACATGGGATATATATACAACGGAATATTATTTCACCTTAAAAAGGAAGGAAATTCTGACACACGCTACCACATGAACAAACCTTGAAGACATTATGCTACGTAATATAAGCCACACACAAAAAGACCATTATTGTTTGATGCCATTTATGAGGTACCTAAAACAGGCAAATTTACAGAGGCAGAGTAGAATTATGGTTGCCAGAATCTGGAGGGAGAGAGGGTAAGGTGTTATTGTTTAGTGGGGACAGAGATTCAGTTTGGGATGATGAAAAAGGTTTGGAGATGGATGGTGGTGATGGTTGCAAAACAATATGAATATACTTAATGCCACTAAACCATACACTCAAAAAGGGTTAAAATGGTAAATTTTATGTTTATATATATATATATATATATAATCCTAATTTTTTTTTAAGCCTGGCGCTTAGAACGTTCTAGAGGCACAGCTGGGGAGAAGAGCTCGTTAATAGAGTAGCATTACTTCTCCCCACATCAGAACAGGAGCCATAAACTATATCTGGGTCCTGGAGAATCTGGGTGGAGTAGTAGGAGGGGGTCAGGAAACAGGAGGCATGCACAGGTTTCCCCACAATCTCCTCACACAGAATAGTTCCCTTTGTATCTGCGTTCAATTTTAAGCATGTTCAGAGGAAATTCTGTTGGGAAAAAAAGAGCCATTGCATAGATTCATCAGTTGGAACAAATGCACAGATCTGGTGGGGGATGATGATGATGGGGACAGCTCTGCATGTGTGGGGGACAGGCGGTATATAGGAAATCTGTGTACCACCTTCTTTTTATTTTATTTTATTTTATTTATTTATTTGAGAGAGAAGCAGTGAGAGAGAGCATGAGTGAGGAGAAGGTCAGAGGGAGAAGCAGACTCCCCGTGGAGCTGGGAGCCCGATGCGGGACTCGATTCCTGGACTCCGGGATCATGATCTGAGCCAAAAGCAGTCGTCCAACCAACTGAGCCACCCAGGCGTCCCATGTGTACCACCTTCTTAATTTGCTGTAAACCTAACACTGTTTCTAAAAAATTGTTTTAAGGGGCGCCTGGGTGGCTCAGTGGGTTAAGCCTCTGCCTTCGGCTCAGGTCATGATCTCAGGGTCATGGGATCGAGCACCACACGGGGCTCTCTGCTCAGCAGGGAGCCTGCTTCCCCCTCTCTCTCTCTGCCTGCCTCTCTGCCTGCTTCTGATTTCCCTCTGTCTGTCAAATAAATAAACAAAATCTTTTTTTTTTTTTATTGTTTTTAGGGGAGGAAAAGGCCACCACTACCTAAAAACATGTTTCTCAACTACTGCCTTCCTTCTCCAAAATGACCACTGGTTGACAGAACCTTTCATGAAGAGTGAGCCGGCAAGGAACACTCTGCAGGAGGGATCCCCTAGACACACTGCAGGCAGGTTCTGGCTCTGTGAGGGGTGGGGGTCCCATGAGCAGATCCAGGGATCCAGCCCTGGAAGGGTAGGACTCTCAGAGCCTCTCTAGCCCTTCCCCTGGGCTGAGGTGGTCAGTTATTGGAGCTCTGGCTCCATCTCCTCCCAAGGGCACATTTCTCAGCTGAGTCACTTCTGGTCTAGACCAGGGTGGGGTATAGAAATGGCATCCTCCCCCCGCCCCCCAATTTTGGCCTTGGAAATCTTGGTTCCAAGTCCAGGCTCTGCCCTTTATAAGACACTGAACGTCCCACCCTGTTTATTTAGCTGTAAAATGGGGATGGCCCGACACCACCCATCTCCCAGGATATGATGTGTCAGGACACCACCAGACAACGCCCAGCACAGGGCCAGGCACAGAAGAGACACACACAGGGAACTTTATGTTTGGGCCCTGACGCTCAGGAATGGTGTCGTGGGCCCCAGTTGTGGGGTGGGCCCTGCGCCCTTGAACCTGCCAGGCCAGCCTGGCCAGTCCTAGCACTCGTTCGGGGTGCATTTCTTGCACAGCCACCCCCAGAACAAATAGCCAGAGAGAGCACTGGACTGACAAAGACAGCAGCCTTCAGATGCTTAAAAATGCTTTAGAGCCAAGTCACGGTTTCAGGAGCTGGTTTCCAGGGAAGGAAGCCTCTGCCTGCCACCCCCAGGAGCCTCCCCTGAGGGGCCACACCCTGCACTGCCCTGAACTCATCCCTATTCGTGGCAGTTTTCACACTTGCCTGTGATTTCTTGATGACAGGTGGACCTTGCCCCAGGCTGGGGTTGAGGGAGGTCCACTAACATCTCTACTACTGGGTACTTCATTTCACTCCCTGTGGTCCCCCCACCCCACCCCCACCTCCTGCCATTTGAGGACTATTCTCAAAGGAGACAGAACTGGAAACATGAAAATAGGGCAATTTTTCTCTCTTACATTAACACTCTGTGCCTCTCCCTAACAGAGGGCCTGTTTTTGCCTTGTTCATCCCCCTACTCATACAGACGTCAATAAGGAAGGAGACAAGCAACCTTTGTGCTGGACAGGCTTCCTCTACAATCACCGCTAATTCTGGACTTTGGTCCTTCTGGATACACGCAGGGTATGACATACACGTGAAAAACCAGTAGGTTCATTAAAAATCTAAGCTCATCTGTCTTCTTTTGCTGCTGCCCACCCTTCTCCCTATAAAAATCACTTTGACTTCATCATCAGAATCTAATTTCCACTAGAAAGAATTGGGTGTTTTTTCTCTACCCCTCACATTTTACTTCTACTGAAAAAAATAAAGAATTTTATTACATAGTTTCTTAGAACCACCACTTGACCAAACCCTATTCTACTTCTGGCCTTGGGGACACATCAGTGAACAGCTGGGCTCGGCAAACCTCTGAAATCTTTCCAAAGACTTTTGAGATTGTTATCTTAGTTTGTTATTATTATTATTCTCCCCCATTAGAAGAAATGTTTCATCGTTTTGTAATCAAACAGCATTTGCAAATATCAACACGAGGATGTGTAATGTATTATGCATGCATACTATATAATCATCTATTGTTAAGATAGAAGCCTCCTGGTGGTGTAACACATCTCCAGTCCCACTGCCTTCCACTTAACATCCCTTTCTCAGATGGTGTGGAATAAATCATCTTTGTCTCAGAAATACTTGGCTTCTCTTTTTGCTCACTGATAGCAACACCCCTGCAGTCATTCGGGGTGACTCACAGAAGCGGATCTGGGGACTTGGTGGCCAGAGAGCCTTGAGGGGACAGGCCACCAAAGAAAAAGATACCGGGCCCTGCCCCAGTGACTGGGCAATGCAGGGTGAAGAGGGGGAAATTGGTCCTCGCCCCGCCCCGCCCCCCCCCACTACTCCCTAAAAACTCACTCCAGGCCAAAGCCTGGTGGCTTTGTCCTGCCCTCTGGTCATAGATCACCCCACCCAGGCCTGCCATCCCCAGGGAGTGTCCATCTCAGAGTCTCCTCTCTGCATCTATCTTTAGGACATCAGGGAGCCACTAACAGCAAACTTTCAGGTAAGAAAGTATTTATGCACAAATTCACTCTGATGATCAACAGAATCCAACAGAAATGGAAGGATTTTAGGCTGTGAGGCTGGGTGTGGAAGACCTGCCTTGTGAACCTGAGATCACAGCATGCCTCAAACCCATGAGGAATATGGTTAGCTCTAATCAGGATCAGCTCAACGGCATCAAATTTATCCAGATTCACTGAGGTTCCAACAAAATACCTTCTCTAAAAATGGAGCTTCGAGCACCTGAGTGGCTCAGTCGGCCTTCAGCTGACTGGAGGATCCTGGGATCGAGCCCTGCATTGGGCTCCCTGCTCAGAGGGGAGCCTGCTTCTTCCCCTGCCTGCCACTCCCCCTGTTTGTGCTTTCTCAGTCAAATAAATAAATAAATAAGTGAAGCCTAAATTGCCAAATAGTACTTTAATCACTTTAAAAGGAAATCTTGCTGAAATCTGGCCCATAATTCCCTAAAGCCTTAAAAACTATCCTTTTTGCAGCACCTTATGTGGCTCAGTCAATTATGCATCTGCCTTCAGCTCAAGTAATGATCCCAGGGTCCTGGGATTGAGTCCCCTGTTGCATCAGGCTCCCTGTTTAGGCAAGGAGCCTATCTCTCTCCCTCCCTCTGCTTGTGCTCACTCTCTCGCTATCTCTCTCTCTCTGTTGAGTGAATGAATAAAATCTTTAAAAAACAAAAAAACTATCCTCTTCCAGGATGCCTGCATGGCTCAGTCAGTTAAGTGTCTGACTTTGGCTCAGGTTATGTTCTCAGGGCCCAGCTTCAGGCCCCATGGGCTCTGAGCTCAGCGGGGAGTTGGCTTCTCCCTCTCCCTCTGCCCCCCAACCCTGCCCTGTGCTCATGCTCTTTAATAAGTAAAATCTTTAAAAAACAAACAAAAACCTATCATTTTCTCACTGAAGTGGTCATCATTATGAGCATTCCCTATGGAACTAGACAATAATGTGATTATGTTTCCTTATTGTTGCTCTGTTCTTCCCCACGGCCTTCACTTTCCTGTCATCTACACATCAGTGTCTAAAAACAACCTGCCGGCCCCACCCTTCCAGGTGGTTTCTTTTCTTCCGTAGTGGTTGGGAAATCAGACAGCGACTCTTGTTAGAACAGTGAGCTAAACACAATTTTTAAAAAAAGAAGAAGAAGAAAACAGTGTGCTAAGTGTTACCAGATCTGAGACCCTCAGAAAGCTAAAACACTGGGTTGAGAATGCAAGGATTTTGATGTAGTTTTTGCTGCAGATCCTGTTTTCAATAACTTCCAGTTCAGGGCTAAAGTCCAAAGAGACGTTTCTATTACTGTGATGTGCATGCAGAGCTCCGTGTTTTGCCCTTCTTCTGTTTGTTATTCAGAGCCTTGCTGGTGAGAGGCCCTGAGGAGCCGCACTCGGCCTGGGAACTTCGCCTCCACACGGAGCTTCAACAAGAAGGATGAAATGTACGGCCCCGTGATACTGACACCGAGCTGGCATCCTTCAGGTTTCTGGAGCCCTTTACAGACTTCAGCCTCCTGTCACAGCACCGAGACGGCATCTGTGACCATGGCCACTTGACAGTATGACCAACTGGCCCCTGAAAGGAGACGCAGGGCCACACCAGGCAGACTGCCACCAGGGGTACACGGCTGCCGGTGCCATCGTGGGGCAGCTCAGCCAGGAGCCCGGAGGGTGAGGAGGTCTAGATGGGGCCATGGGGCCTGTGTTTTCAGCTGTTCTAAGCAATGAGCTCATGCTGCATTTTTCACCCCATGGGCTGTGACCCATTACTAGGTTATGAAATCAGTTTAGTGGGTCACAACCAGCAAATTTCTTTAAAAAAATAAGTAGAATAGAAAATATCCAAGTGCATCACATACAGCGAGGATGTTATTTTTATAAAACTTTTGCTTCGGTTTTATATATCTGCATGTAGGTGTGTGGTGGTTGGGACACGAGATGGATTTCTCACAGGGAGTGGTGATCAAGTAAGTCTGAAATGCTGTCATCTAACACACATCCATCCCGCAGCTACATCTTCCTGAGACCCAGCCCTGCCACCTCCCCACCCCAATGAGAAGTGCAAAGGAATCTATTCAAGGTCCTAAAATTGGCCTCACCTGAAGGCACAGGCGTAAGGGAAGCCTTCTTGGGGGAAGTGGGGCTTGCTGTGGCCTGAGCAGGAACAGGGAGGGGGCAGCAAGGGCAGAAGGAAAGGCATGGGCAATGTACTATGGTAAGAAGGAGTTGGGTGAACACAGGGCTAAGAAAGGCCTGTGGGGGATAGCTATAGACACCTGCACTCCTGGGGAGGTAAACTGAGGGGCTGAGGCTAGAGGAGTGGGAGTTCCTGATTTGATTCCAAAGACCTATTTTCAAAATTACCTTTGGGGGACACTAGAGGGTGGGAGAGTCGAGTGGGGTGGTGTCCAGCCTAGTGCCCCTATCTTTCAGTGAGAGTGCCTGCTTTCCTTTTGTCAATTTAAATTTAACTTTTAATTAATTAAAATGAAAAATTCAGTTCCTCAGTTATACTGGCCACTTTTCAAACTCTCAGTAACCACATAGGGCTCACGGCCATCATGTTGTATAGCACAGAGCATTTCCACCAGTGTAGCAAGGTCTACTGGACAGGGGTATTCTAGAATGAGCAAATGATTAATTCATTCCAGGACTGCCTTCCCTCAGGAATCCAACAACTTCCATTATTTCTATTACCCCTGTAGTTCTAAATGCAAATGTCTCTGGGAGGGGTACTGGAATGACCTAAATTTTTACCAAATAGTAACTGGTTGATATTAATGGCCTGAAGAAAGCCAGAGCCTTCGAACCCATCCATCATAGACTGAGTTTGTGTGACAGCATGTGGGATGAAGGGATGTCAGAAGACGCTGCCCTAGCCGGATGTGCGGTCTGAGGGTACTGAAGATAAGGATAAGCTCCTCTATCAGGGGATGTGGAAAACTTGGAGAACTCTGAGGAAGTCACCCACAGTTATTATTCCTCTTCAAGTGAGAGTTTATTCCCAAAAAGTCCTCAGCAAGAGGGTTATTACACAAGAAACAAGCACTTCTCTATTTCTAGGGAGGGAGTAAGAAAGAGTGGACACAGGCCTTCCCAGAGGTGGATGCCTATGAACTTGGCCATCTTCTGCCCTTAACATTTGCTCTGTGACTAGGTCCATGGCTCTATCTCCTTCAAACCAATGACTCCCTGAAAAATATCATCAGCCCAGGCCTAGAGCCCCAAACACTAACTTGTTATTTCTACCAGGAGCCTCTATCAGCAATCCCGAGGAGAACTGTAACACTCTCTGGCCCTCCGTCCCCCTGCCCTGCTTCCTGTATTCTGGTTTCTGGCTCATCCTCCACCTGCTCACTCCATCATCCAGGTCAGCACCCTATGAGTCACCCCAGACTCCTCCCCTTCCTTCTTTGCTCCCCACCCAAGGTCACCACATCTTGGCCACCTCTCCACTCTGCCATGAATCTGCCCAGCTCTGACCCCTCCAGCCCTCACAATCATAGGAGCCACCCACAGGTCTTTCTGCTTCCCGTCAGGCCACCTCCAGTCCAGTGCTTCTTAATCACAGATAAGCAACAGAATACCTTGGAGAGGTGTTTAAAATATAGATTCTGACTCAATAGATCCGGCCAGGTTGAGCACGTGTATTTTGCAAAAGTGCCCCAGGTGATTCTGATGTGTACCCTTCATTAAGAATCACTGCCCCCCCCCAAAAAAAGGAATCACTGCCACCTCCTCCTCCTCATTATTAATAACAACAAAAACAGCAATTAACATTTTTTGTGCACTTACATGTACCACCTCGTGTAATCTTCATGACAATCTTGTGAAGTAGGAGCTATCATCTACTCCGATTTTACAGGTGGTGAAACTGAGGCACAGAAGTCCCATGGCTAGTGAGAGTAGGACCAGAACATAACCCACCACTCCTTACCGTTCTGCTCTCTACACCACTGTATAGACCTGACTTGAAGTGTGGCTCCCTTCTAAATACCCTTTAAAGACAGTTCTAGAAGGGGCACCTGGGTGGCTCAGGTCATGATCTCAGGGTCCTGGGATCGAGTCCCGCATCGGGCTCTCTGCTCAGCAGGGAGCCTGCTTCCCTCTCTCTCTCTCTCTCTCTCTCTGCCTGCCTCTCTGTCTACTTGTGATCTCTGTCAAATAAATAAATAAAATCTTAAAAAAAAAAAAAAGACAGTTCTAGAAAAAGATGTGGGGTGGGTACTTGGATAGCTCAGTCAGTTAAGCATCTGACTCTTGATTTCTATTCAGGTTATGATCTCAGGGTTGTAATCAAAGGGCTTGAGCTCCCACTCAGTGGGGAGTCTTCTTGAGATTCTCTCTCCCCCTCTTCCCCTCCCCCCTCCTCAGGCACTCTCTCTAAAATAAATAAATAAATCTTTAAAAAAAAAAAAAAAGGAGAGGCACCTAGGTGGCTCAGTCCCTTAAGTGTCTGCCTTCAGCTCAGGTCATGATCTTGGGATTCTGGGTTCAAACCCCACATCAGGCTTCCTGCTTAGCAGGGAGCCTGTTTCTCCCCCTGCTCCTGTTTTCTCTCACGCTCAAATAAATAAATAAAATCTTTAAAAATAAAAACATTTTTTTTAAAAGATAGGAGCTTAGGGACACACTATTGATTTCCCTCTCCATCTAATCTCCCACCACAGCTTCTTAACTCTACAAGAAATATTTTGATCACGGTGGTGGTTATAGAGTATACACATTATATATATTCACTGAGATGTATGCTTAGGATTTGTAGCTTTCTTGTATGTTCATTACTCCTCAGTAAAAAAGATTCTGGAAATAGTCACTTAAAAAGAAAGAGAAAAAGAAGGAAGGAAGGAAAGAGAAACAAAGAAAGGGAGAGAGAGAGAAAGAAGAAAGGAGAGGAAAGAAAGAAAGAGGGAGGGAGGGCGGGAAAGAAAAGAGGGAGGGAGGGAGGAAGAGTAAGAAAGGAAGGGAAGGAAAAGAAAGGAAGGAAGGAAAGAACGAACGAAGGAAGACAAGAAAGGAAGGAAGGAAGAAAAGGAGGGAGAAAGAAAAGGGAAGGGAAGGGGAGAAAAGGAAAGGAAAGAAAAGAAAGAGAGGGAGGGAGGGAAAGAAAGGAAAGAAAGAGGGAGGGAAGGAGGGAGGGAAGGAAAGAGGAAGGGAAGGAAGGAAGGAAAGGGGGAGTGAGGGAGGGAGAGAAGGAAGGAGGGAAGCAAGGGCCAAGCAAATGTGAAATAGGTAAAAACATGCATGCTCAGAAAAAACTAGGAAGAAGCCATTACAATGTTCGTGATTATGAAGAATTCTTTCTGGAATAACACATTTAAAAACAGATTAAGAAAAGATCCCCAGAGCTAACCCAAAGGAAATCCTTAGAGAAGACCAGGATTGAAGAGGGCACTGCCTGGAAGCAGGGTCCCCCGCAAGATGGACAGGAAAACCCCAGTATAGAATGGTCGGGCTACAACGGGGAGCACACGGCTAGGTATACAGCAGCCATAGCAGCAGAGACACAAGAGCTCTGAAGGTCCATAGGGCTGTCTTTGGGTCAGAGACTACGGAATGTCCCACATGGAGGTCAATGCGAGGGAGGGGCTTCTTCCTTAAAGAGGCCAGGTGATTTCTGCATCGTGAAGAAAGTCCAGCCCCATCAAATCCAGCTCCAAATCCAAATGTTTGGTGCTTATGAATATAAAGGACTCCACTGGGATGACCCATGTTTTCAGCTCCACTGTGCAGTCCAAAGGAGGAGGACTTAGCACACTGATTTTGAAGTCTACCTTAAAAGAACAAAGAAAATTCTGAGAAAAACAGTGTGATGGCATATACCTCACACTAGCATCTATTAAGCTATATTAAAAAAAGGTGATCAAAACAGAAGGTACTGGTGTATGAACAGACCAATTCACTGGAACAGACCAGAGTCCTAGAGCAGACCCAGGTATGTGTGGAAATATACTGTAAGATGTGGTCAGTATTTCAGATCAAGAGGCTAAGGATAGATATTTTAATCATTACTGACTAGGAAAAAGAAGTTAAACTCTTAATTCTCAGAATTTACCAAAATGTTACAAATTCCATATAGGTTAAGAACTAAATGTATTTTTTTCCTTTTTTACTTATAACTGTAACTTGTTAAAAAGAAACCATTTAAGTATTGAGAATTGATATGAATATATAATTCTGCAGCAGAAAAAAAAAAATTTCTAAGCCTGACACAAAGACAGAAACATAGGCTCCGCCTAGAGATCCAAGTATCAATGAGTTCTCTCCACCAGGAACCTCCATCAACAATCCCAAGGAGGATTATAACAATCTCCACACCAGCTCCCCACCCCAACATTTTCATATATTTCTGATTCCGGCTCATCCTCCACTTGCTTACTCTGCCATCCAGATGAGTACCTTTGAATCACCCCAGACTCTTCCTGCTCCCTCCTCATTCCCCCCTCCCAAGGTTACCATTTCTTAGCCACCTCTCATTCTGCCTTGAACCTGTACAGCTTGATCCTCACTAGCCTGGCCCTAACTGAAGGCCTCATCCTACCACCCTGTTACCAGCTCAAGGACTGCCATGGGCCTCTCTACTTCTAGTTACAGCCACCTCCAGTCCAATGGCTTGGAAAGCCTATAAAGACCACCTTGATTGCATGGACATTTTAGATTAATGAATACTTAAATATGCAAATGACAATCTAGGATAAACATTTGTTATATAAGAAAGGCAAAGAGTTAATACCTTGAATATATATCAAGTTCTCCTTTAAATCAAAAAGACAAAAAAAGAATAAGCCACACTAAACAATAATAAAACACTGCACAAATGAAATGGAAAAAATATATACCAATAGAAAACTAAATAAAGCACATAATCAATCCTTCAAAAGAAAATTACCAATGATTAATTGGCCTGTAAAAAAAAAAAGAGTCCCACTAATAAAATAATAATTTTTTAGAAAGAAAAGCAAAATAAGGCAGCAACAATAAATTACTATTTTTGCTTATCAAATTTGCAATTAAAAAAAAGTAGGGGCGCCTGGGTGGCTCAGTCATTAAACATCTGCCTGCGGCTCAGGTCATGATCCCCAAGTCCTGGGATCAAGCCCTGCATCAGGCTCCCTGCTCAGCGGGGAGTCTGCTTCTCCCTTTCCCACTCCCCCTCCTTGTGTTCCCTCTCGCTGTCTCTCTCTCTCTGTCAAATAAATAAATAAAATCTTAAAAAAAAAAAAAAGTAGTGGGGTGCCTGGGTGGCTCAGTGGGTTAAGCCGCTGCCTTCGGCTCAGGTCATGATCTCGGGGTCCTGGGATCGAGTCCCGCGTCGGGCTCTCTGCTCAGCAGGGAGCCTGCTTCCTCCTGTCTCTCTGCCTGCCTCTCTGCCTGCTTGTGATCTCTGTCTGTCAAATAAATAAATAAATAATCTTAAAAAAAAAAAAAAGTAGTATTCCCTAATATTGGGAAAGCTGCAGGCAAAGAGATGCTCTCATAAGACTGGGGGTAAGAGCCTAAGTTGATCTGTCCTCTCTGGAGGCAACTGGGCAATATAAAATGAACCCATTGAAAGTGTGCATATTTTTTGATCTACCAATTGTACTTCAAGACTGTATCCTAAGAATAAAAATAAGGATGTACACAAAGTCAGTATTTTATAGAAGCCTTACTATTAGTAACCCAAGGGGCAATAATAAGGGATTAGTTAAATCATGGTAGATATACAGTGAAATACTGCAGATCCGTAAGAAGTGTGTTTATTGTCAAGGAAAACTGTTTACAATGTATTGCTAAATACAAAAAGCAAGTCACGGAACCGTATGTATTAGACGAACCCAGTTATGTAACAAAATACATGTGTGTACACATCCACGTAATGTGCACAGAAAAAAGGTCTTTAGGCATGTAATCAAAATAATAACACATACCACTGACTAGTATTAATAATATGACTCCTTACTTCCTTCTTTGTTCTTTGTGTTTCCCACTTTTAAAAGAACCATGGTGGTGTGATATAGACCTCCTTCCCTACCATCTGCCTGGTGGGGAGTCCCTGTCCAGAATTCCCATTTAACTCTGAACATCTACATCCCTTACACATGACATATATGGTATTTCTTATGTTTCTGTTTAACTTTTCAAACTTAATCTTGTCTCTTCAATTCTCTAAACCACGGGTAAGAGTCTCACAGTGCCTCCAGGTTCTTGGCAAATGGCCCAAGAAAGACCATGTCACCTCTGTGCCCATGATCCTGTGGGCTGCCTGAGCACAGACTGGTTGGCTCCACAGGTGTGGCATTCAAGCTCAGCTCCAGGCCAGGCTTGAGGCTGCAACTTGTGGGCCACCTGTCAATTTCGATCCATTGAAGATGCTTATTGTTGCTGCTCATTACTGTTGAGTGACAAGGCTGTTTGTTTAAAGCACAGGTTACTGCCCCCACACCCAGAGGCAAAGCCAATCCTATGGCATCCTATAATTAATGAACCAATAAGTATTTCCTCTGGCTTTGATCCAACAGATCCCCTCCCACTTCTTCCGCCACCCTCACCCCATTTACAACTTCCCATTTGGCTATTGGAGGCCTCCTTTGGAAAAGCAGCCCCTTCATCAAAACTATGGGCCTAATCAGAGTAGTCCTGTGTCCCTGGTGTCCCGAGCTTGACTCACCAGCTCCTCCTTGTCCTCCTGTGTGATTAGGTCTGCTCTCATATTTAAGCGAATCTACCACCCAAGCAGTCCAGCCTACAGAATGAAAGAGCCCTAAAAGACCACTGTAGGAAGGACACAGGATTTTTTATGCAAATTCACTAAGTTAATTTTCATGGTTGTCCATAATCTCTGTAATCAGCACTTACTTCAGTTAAACTGAGTGGAGAAAAAAAATACAAAAGCCATCAGAAATGGGAGAGTCAGAATCTGGGAGAAAAGACCAGTCCTGCTTTTTTTCCCTCCTTGTATAGCTATGAACAATCCCTGGTGCTTCCAAGGTTCTAGAAGTCGCAAAGAAGGGAGGGAGGTCCTGCTGTGCTTACCATGAGCATGTGCAGAGGCTATCTGGAGACTGAGCCTAGACTGCCACCATGGGAACCGTGGACTAGGTACTTTACAGCTCCATGCCTCGGCCTCCTCATCTGCAAGATGAGATGATAACAGTGGAACCCACCTCACAGACCTGTAAGGATTAAATGAGTTAATGAAGATAAAGCACTTAGAACAGCTGCAAGCTACAAGAGAACAAGACATAAACATGCTTGGCACTGTTAACAGAAGGAGGAGCCACACGGTGACAGTCATGTTGGGAACTGTCTAGCCTCTGTAGCCAATGGTTTCTCAGCCTCAACACTAGTAACATTTTGGGCTGGTAACTCTTCCTTGTGAGCAGCTGTTCTACACACTGAAGGATGTTTAGCAGTAGCCCTGGCCTCTCTACCCACTGTATGCCAGTAGTACCCCCGCTAACCCTCCCACATACCAATTTGTGACTACCAAAAATAGCTCCAAACATTGCTAAATGTCCCCTGCTAGTGGTGTTGGGGCAAAAATGCCCCCTTTCAGACCACTGATACAATCCTATAAAAGCCACTGTCATAGGGGCACCCAGCAGACTCAACAGAGCACCAACTCTTCTTTTTTAGAGGGGACAGGAAAAGGGAGAGAAAGAATCTTAAGCAGGCTCCATGCCCAGCATGGATGGAGCCTGATGCAGGGCTCAATATTGCAACTCTGAAATCATGACCTGGGCCAAAATCAAGAGTCAGACGCTCAACCTACTGAGCCACCCAGGTGCCCCTAAAGCAAGTGACTCTTGATCTTGGGGTCATGCGTTCAAGCCCCACATTAGGTATAGAATTTACTTTTAAAAAGGTAGTGGGGAGGCGTCTGGTGGCTCAGTTGGTTGGGTGGCTGCCTTTGGCTCAGGTCATGATCTCAGGAGTCCTGGGATTGAGCCCCACACTGGCCTCCCTGCTCAGCAGGAAATCAGCTTCTCCCTCTCTGTCCACCCCTTCCCCTGCTTGTGCTCTGTCTCTCTCTCAAATAAATTAATTAAATCTTAAAAAAAAAAAAAAAAGCCACTGCTATGGAGAAGCTATGCCACACACTCCGCAGGTCTGGTATGGATCCAGGACTAAAGGTCCCACAATGGGGCCCTTTGTGGCTTGATGTAGGAGCTTCAGGTGGGGAAGTACAGAGCAGCCAGTTCTATTTCTGTAGGTGGCTGCCATTTTCTTTCCAGGCAGATGGAATGGGAAACGGGGGCCTATTCTAGTCGGAAGGTACCCTCACCCCTGAGAGACTAAGAGGGTGTGGACAGAAAGGGAGTCGAGGAGCTGACTTCTCCGACTTCTCTGGCACTTGTGTCTGTGTCGTTGAGAGGCCTCATGAGAGCCCTGTAGAGCCCAGAAGGGAGAAGGCCAGAGAGGACTCAGACCTAAAGCCCTGGCTATGGCAGAAGAAAAGGCTCTCACCTAGTGAGGCCTCTGGGCCCAGGAGCCTCTGCAGCCCCTCTGTTTTCAGGAAACAAGCAGGCTCTGCACGTGATTATTTAAAGAAATACATTATCTTTTCATAAAACAACCTCCTGACCATTCAGCACTATTAAAGCTTAACACGCACTTCTTTTGACCCAGGAGTTGCTACAAATGTATTCTATATTATTCTATATATATTCTATAATATTCTGTATTAGCACAGGTGCACAGCATCTACACAGGGCCTGTGGTGTACTAATCTAGAGTATAGGCTTGGGACCACACTGCCCGGTCCAAATCCCAGATCAATGACCTACCAGATATGTGACTACAGGAAAGTTATTGATCTGTTTGTGACTTAATTCAATCATTTGTGAAGCAGGGGCAATAATTAGGGCCTATGTCACTGGACTATTACAAGGGTTATGTGACTTACTACATGCAAAAAATAATGTCTGTGGTCAACAAATGTTAGATATTATTATGTTCGTTGTGCCCTTAACTGGTAATAGCTAAAAATTTGGAAATTTATGCCAATCAACTGGTTACATACATGTGGCACATCTATTCTACAGAATACTGGGCATCATTAAAAAAAAAAAATGAAGTTGAACTGTATCTACTTAAATGACACAATTCATGCAATAATATCAAATTGCTAAATAAAAAATACGTTGCAGATAATAGTTTGGGATTGTTTGTATACAAAAAGAGCTATATAGAAATGGATACATGTCTTTATCTGCATAGAAAAATTTCTGGAAGAACCATCAAGAAGCTGTTATTGGGGCGCCTGGGTGGCTCAGTTGGTTAAGTGTCTGACTTCGGCTCAGGTCATAATCCCAGGGTCCTGGGATTGAGCACCATATCAGGCTCCTTGCTTAGTGGGGAACCTGCTTCTCCTTCTCCTTCTGCCTGCCACTCCCCTAGCTTGTGCTCTCTCTGTCAAATAAATAAAATCTGAAAAAAGAAGAAGGAGGAGGAGAAGGAAAAACCGTTAGCAATAGTTCTATCTAGAGATAGCAATAGTTCTATCTAGGAACAGAGGACTGGAGAACTTTTGCTTTCTCCTTTGGTACTGTTAAAATTTTCTACTATGAGCATGAATGTTTTCAAAAATAATATTGTTTTTTATTGGTTTTTAAGGTTTTATGTATTCATTTGTCAGAGAGAGAAAGCGCAAGCAGGGGCAGCGGCAGGCAGGGAGAGAAGCAGGCTCCCTGCTGAGCAAGGAGCCCGAAGTTGGGCTGGATACCGGGATCCCAGGACCCTGGGATGATGACCTGAGCTGAAGGCAGACACTAACTGACTGAGCCACCCAGGCATCTCTGATATTGTTTTTTTTTTTTTTTAAAGAACAAGATAAATTTGTATCTACTGATGGAGAAACATTTTTAAGCTACATTGCAATTTTTTTGAATAGCACAAGCCATAGGAATGAATCTCAGTTCACAAATTCAAGTGTGCAGGACACTAAACTTTAGTTTCTATAACTCAACTCAAATATTTATGGTAAGCTCCCATCGTGCCAACAGGAAACTCAACTGTAGGTGTATCTGAGTTCTCCTGAATACTGAGAAGTGCCAGGCATAGAGCAGAGGAGGTGGCTGTGAAGCTGGCTGAAGCCAATCTAATACCTCTGCTGCTCTCTGCCACCCATGGGCATCCAAGAATCTTGGACCAGGCTGACTGTGTCCCTACAGCTCGGTGGCCACCCCTCTCTGGGATCTTACTCCTGCCTGCCCAGGTGATCTGCTAGAAGGCAAGTGGACTCTGGAGACCACAGATCTTTCTGCCCTGTCTCTCCTGCCCTGAGCCAGTCTGGGGAGGAGAGGTCTGCAAAGAACTGGGGGTTCTTTCCACTCCCGGTGAAATCCTTCTTTCTCGTTTCTAGTCAAGGTATTCAGTCTGTGCAAGAGAATCCTTTTCCTTCAATGAGCTATTCCACAAACCCTAAAGTTCTCGTAAGTGCCTAAGTTTTTGGCACACAAAAGCCAGAAACACCTGAAACTTGATTCTATTTTCTAATCTGGGGAGCTAGCTCAGGAGGAAATGAGCTCCAGGAATGTGAGAGTGGGAAAGGGGAAAATCCAAGAGGAAAGAGATTTCTCCAATATTATGCCAGCCAAACATATGTATAAATATGGAGCAAAAAGTCTGAACATTCCCACCAAAGAATTAACAGTGTCTACCAGTAGGGTAAGCTTTTAGGATAGGGAAAGGGCTAGAAGGGGGGCTTTACCTTTTCACTTTATGTATTTCTAAACCGCTTTTTTTTTTAAAGATTTTATTTATTTATTTGACAGAGATCGCAAATAAGCAGAGAGGCAGCTGGCGGGGGGGGGGGGGGGGGGTGGAGCAGGCTCCCCACTGAGCGGAGAGCCCGACACGGGGTTCCATCCCAGGGCCCTGAGATCATGACCTGACCCAAAGGCAGAGGCTTCAACCCACTGAGCCACCCAGGTGCCCTTTTATATTTTAATGATGACGCTCTATTCAGTATCGCTTGTATCATCTACTATTTTAAATATATAAATACACATATATTTTTCCCTCCAGGCTAGAGCTGAAGGGTGATGCAGGTCACACCTATTTAGTCCACGGAAGGGCAGAACCTTGGGGAGTATATGTGCATGAAGGGTTGCGAGACTTGTCAGGAAAGAACTCTTCCTAAAGGAAGGAGACAAGCACAGTGAACTGAACCAGGGCCAAAGCTTTGCTCAATGGAAAGGGGGGAAGTAATTCTGAGCTGAAGTCGTAGTTATGACGTACACATATCCATGGGACCAAACCTCAAAGATCTGTGAAGCACTGGGGACGCCAGCAGCCTCCCAGCCCCACTCCTACAGTGGAGCCAGCTGACCTTGTGCCAGCAGGAGTGTCAGTGGCTCCCAGCAGGCGCGGGGCATCTAATGGGTGTGGCAATGTCCAGCAGAACTGATAGCTCCACGGGGTGTGACAGGGGCAAAGGGAGGTTGTGGAGTGGAGGAGGGGAAAAGATAGCTGGGAGTGGGAGGGTGTAGCTGTCTAACCTTATCCAACAGCGCTGGGGAGACACATACCCTGGGGACGCCCAAAATGCTCACAGGGTGAGGGTGTGGGAGGTAGGCAAGACCTGGAAATCTGCACTGGCAGGTAGGAGCAAGAGTCAGAGATACACGTGGATGAGCTCTAATGATGTGACAAGTGCACAGGTGTGCAGGTGTGTGCACAGGTGGGGAGCACAGAAGAGGGAGCCACAAAGTCTACATGGGAGGGGTCATAGACGGTCTCCTGAGTCAACTGACATTGGTAATTCAGAGTGGGTGGGAAGGGTGGAGGGCATGAGGAACTGCACGTGCAAGGCCTGGAGCTGTGGGGGAGCTAGCCAGAGGCTGGGGGAACTAACTTAGAGTACCACAGATTCAATACAGGGGAGTGGTCAGTGAAGCCACGCACATTGGGTTCCATGATAAGGAATTTGAACTTTATCCTGCTGGCAATGGTGAAGCTCAGAAGAGGGCTTTTATGCAGGGAAATGAGATGAACAAATTACCAGGCAAATTTTCACCACCGCACTCCCACCACTCCTAGCTAACTCTCACCGAGTGTGTAGTCTCATAGTGTTGTTTCCTCCAGGAAGTGTTCCCTCACCACCTTTTGGGCTCAGCTAGCCCTCAGCTCAGGCTTCTAGAGGCTTGCGAACACTGCCCTCTCTTCCTTCCCCATCACGTTGTGTCTTGATTACCTGTGCCCTGTACTTTCTTCTGTCCCCTCATACACTGCGAGTGCTGGATGCCAAGGACTACGCCTGTTGTGCTCTATGTTCTATCCCCAGCACCCCACACAGGTCCTGGCATGATAAGTATTCAATATGTATTTATTTAATAGGAAATTTATTCGTAAATAAATTTATTTAGGAAATTTAATAGGAAATTTATTTAATAGGAAATAAAACAAGAAAAAGAAGATATGTGTGAGAAGATAATCTTGTGGTTTCCAGCCAGAGTTGCAGATTATAAATTGGAAAGGGGAGATGAGGGGGCCCAGGGAGAAGGTTCAAGCTATAGTTTGATTAAGGAGTGACGAGGGCCTGACCTGAGGCAGTGGTGGTAGAACTGGAGAGTGGAAAAAGATTGAGAAAATCTTTAGGAGGCAGCACTGATAGACTTGGGTGATTAGATGAGGGAAGTGAAGGGATCAGATAAGGAGAGGAGGGCTCCTGGGCTTCTGGCTTAAGCAGTGGGTAGATGACAGATTAACCAAGACTGGCTATTCTGGACGAGGAGGCAATGTGTTGGGGAAGATGATGAAATCAGTTTAGACATGTTGACTTTGACATGCCTGTAGGGCATACAGGTGAAGAGGTCCCAAGGGCAGCTGGAATCACAGCACTGGAGCCCAGGACAGACATCTGGACTGAAAATAGAGATTTGGGAGTTGTCAGCCTACAGGTGATGGCTTAAGATCAAGGAAGGGATAAGATAGCCCAAGGAGCAAAAGAGGAGGGAAAACAAGGAAGATGCCCACCTCTAAGAGGTAAGCTTGGGGTGGGGAGATATGAAGGGGAAAGAAGACATAAGAAAGGAAGGAAGAGAGCAGTATCCTAAGGGAGAAGTGGCTTCAAGAACTAGTTAACACAGTCTGTGTGTGTAGAACCCTGGCTCCCCTTAACAGCTGAGAAAACTGAGGTCTAGGGATACCGAGGTGTTCAAAGCCACAAACTATTATTGCCCATGATCACACACACTGGTGCCTCTCAAATTATGATCCCTGGAGTCCTGGGGGTCCCAAAGGCCCTTCCAGTGTGGCCCAAGAGATAAAGACCATTTTTATAATAATACTAAGACTTTTTTGCAGTACTCACTCAGTTGACATTTGAACTGATAATACAAAAGCAACAGTGGGTAAAACTGCTGGGGACTTAACACAAATCACTGAAGCCATATTCTTCACCCTGGGCACTTTGGTTTAACAAAAAGGCTAGCTTCACACAAGAATGCCCATGATAGCAGAATAATTACTGATTTTTTAACATGACCCTTGGGGTGCCTGGCTAGCCTGTGACTTGTGATCTCAGGGTTATAGATTGAGCCCCACATTGGGTGTAGAGATTACTTAAAAATAAAATCTTAAAAAAAAAATGAGGGGCGCCTGGGTGGCTCAGTGGGTTAAGCCTCTGACTTCAGCTCAGGTCATGATCTCAGGGTCCTGGGATCAAACCCCACATCAGGGTCCCTGCTCTGCAGGGAGCCTGTTTCCCCCTCTCTCTCTGCCTGCCTCTCTGCCTACTTACGATCTCTCTCTGTGTCAAACAAATAAATAAATCTCAAAAAAAAAAAATCCATGAGTACATCTTGTTAATAGTCTGTACATAAAGCACTTCTGCTATATACCAAAGTACTAGATAAATTTATGTGATTGTTTGCATTGAGAAATGAACCACCTCCTTTTTCCATGAAACATTTTTATTATAAAAATTAATAACCCCCACCCCCCCACAAAAAAAGGAAAGAACTGACAAACTACGATTACTCAGACATGGGCATTTCACAGTCATTTTCTTAAAAATCAATGAAGTGAGCTTGTCATATCAAGGAAAACTGATAGTATGTTTTGCAAAAGATAAAATTCGATCTGGCAAGTGAAAATTAGAATTTCAGAAAACTTGTCTCCACACCATGAGCTTCACAGCTTCCTGGTACTTAAAGACTTTGCTGATGACATCAGCATTAATATTAAGGAATGTAATACTATGGACCGAAATGTGTCTACATTGGGAAGATCTGCAATCACTGAGCCATTATTTTCCAAATGACCAATGCATGATGTCTCAATCATGGCTAAAGAACCATTCAAAGTGCAAGACAGAGTAATGGATTGGAATATAGCTGAGGATGAGAAATTCTCTGATATGGTTTCAGATCTCACATTGCAACTACCTATCAGAAAATACCATTTGTCCAGTTTTGGTGAAACATCAAAGAAGATATCCATAATTATCTGAAAAGCCTATTAAAAATACTCCTACTTTTTTCAACTACAAATCTGTATGAAGTGGGTTTGTATTCACCTACTCCAACCAAAGCAACATATGATAGACTGGTAAAGAAGGAGATACAAGAATCTGAATGTCTTCTGTTTAGCCAGTCATTAAAGACATTTGCAAAACTGTAAAATAATAACTCTGAATTTTTTCATTTTAGATAATATATTTTTGTTTGTTTTTATTTTAATCATTTTTTTTAATTTATTTTCAGCATAACAGTATTCATTGTTTTTGTACCACACCCAGTGCTCCATACAATCCGTGCCCTCTCTAATACCCACCACCTGGTTCCCCCAACCTCCCACCCCTCCATTTTTATAAAAAGTATCTTACATGTAAAGGATTTATTATTGTTATTTTTACATAATTAATAAATACTTTTAAAGTCTTTTTCTAATATTCTTTTCCATATTTGTATTATGGTAAATATCTACAGCCACAGCCCACATAAATAAAGATGTTTGAAGTTCTCAATAATTTTTAAGAGTGTAAAAGGGTCCTGAGACCAAAACATTTGGGAACCACTAATACAGAGCCCCCCTTCCTGCCTCCCAGTTCTTGGAGCTCATTTTTAGCACACCCACCCCTTCCATGTACTTCTCTGTAAAATACAGAATTATAATACAAAATCAAAAATAAAACTTAGCTGAAGAAGAGATGAGACAACAGGCACAGTGAGCTAAACAGAGAATAAGACCCTCCCTTCCCTTCAAAATAATGTTCCCTTAAGAGCCACGGCCTGGTAACCAACCCTGCCAAGGTAGGCTGGGTTCCTCTGCAAACTCTTCGTACTCTGCTAACTGCAGGGGAACAGACTGGGGGCAGAGGGCTCAGTGGGAGTTCAGGTCTCAACTCCTTCACTTTCAGTATCTAATCAGATACAACAGCCAATGAAGTAAGTAAGGCAGGTGGGGCCATTCTGTATTAGTCACTATTTACAGGGGAGGAAACAGAGGTCTGTGATTCCCTGATACCAATCTTAAATAAAAGATGGGGGGGGGGCAGGAGCACTGGGTTACTTTCCAGGGTTCCCTCCACTGAGCACTAGCTCTAAGATGCCTCTTTTTCCCACTCAATCCTAGAGGTCCATTATTACAGATGCATTATTTTACTTGTAAGGTCTTCTCTTACTATGTTTATAAGCCATATGTAGTTCTTTTTTTAATCCTCTCTTCTTTTGGGTAACTGATCTTTTTATAATAGTTTGTAAGAAAAAGTGATCCTTTGTGTTGCTTTTTTTTTTTAAAGATTTTATTTATTTGACAGAGCAAGGGAGAGAGAGCACAAGCAAGGGGAGTGGCAGGCAGAGGAAGAGGGAGAAACAGGCTTTCTGCTGAGCAGAGAGCCCAACATGGGACTCTATCACAGGACCCTGGGACCATGACCTGAGCTGAATGCAGACGTTTAACCCACTGAGCCACCCAGGTGCCCCTGTATTGCTTTTCAATTATAAAACTGGTTTTAAAATGGTTAAGAAGAGGGGTGCCTAGGTGGCTCAGTCAGTTAAGTGTCCAACTCAAGCCCTGTGTTGGCATTCTCTCTCTCCCTTGCCCCTCCCTCCATCTTGTACCCCCCCAAAACAAATAAATAAATCTTAAAAGAAATGATTAAGAGGGGCACCTGGGTGGCTCAGTGGGCGGAAGCCTCTGCCTTCAGCTCAGGTCATGATCTCAGGGTCCTGGGATCAAGCCCCACATCGGGCTCTCTGCTCAGCGGGGAGCCTGCTCCCCCACCCTCCGCCTGCCTCTCTGCCTACTTGTGCTCTCTGTCTGTCAAATAAATAAATCTTAAGAAAAAATTATTAAGAAGGAAAAGTTAATGAAATAAAAGGCAAAGAAACAAACAATAGATATAACACAAAAGCTGGTGCTTACAAAACAGAACTCCAACAAAACTAATGAAAAAAGCATGAAGCATTAAGTATGCAACTTTGCGAATGAAAAAGGGAAGATACAGTAGAGATATAAAAACAAGACTATGGAAATTTTATGTGGATAATTTTTAAATTTTGAGAAAAAAAATTTTTTAAGATTTTATATATTTACTTGACAGACAGAGATCACAAGTAGGCAGAGAAGCAGGCAGAAAGAGAGGGGGAAGCAGGCTTCCCACCGAGCAGAGAGCCAGATGCGAGGCTTGATCCCAGGGCCCTGGGACCATGACCCGAGCTGAAGGCAGAGGCTTTAACCCACTGAGCCACCCAGGCTCCCTGAGAAAAAAAATTTTAAGATTTTATCTTAAAATCTATCTGAGAGAGAGAGAGCATGAGCAGAGGGAGGGGAAGAGAGAGAGGAAGAAGCAGGCTCCAAGCTGAGCAGAGAGCCCAATGCAGGGCTCCATCCCAGGACGCCAGGATCATGACCTGAGCCAAAGGCAGATGCTTAACTGACTGAGCCACCCAGGGGCCCCTTGAGAAAATTTTAAATTACCAAATTACTTGCCTAGAGGAAAAGTAACAGTTATAGTAAAATTTATACAGCAGGAGTAGAAGTAATATTCTGGGGTCTCTCAAATGCAAACCCCTCAGGGAAGTAAGTGCTAGTGAGCTGGTTGCCTTTTGTGACACAAGAGATGGGTCTTTGGAACCCAGGTCTATCTGGATGGACAAGGGTGCTGAGAGACAGAGGAGGTGCTAGTACCGCTCCTTGTTTGGCAGCCCTGGTTGGCCTGAAGTCAGATCACCAGGCTATATACCAGGCTGCCAAGACATCCCTGCTCGCTTCCACAAGATTTGGCACCTTAAATAAGAGATTTATTTATTTATTTATTTATCCCCCTATCTGTCCTAGGGGAACACTGAGATGTCCCTGTTAATCTGGCTCTGCCCAGCCCAAAGGGTCCACCTACAATCCCCTCTTCCCTTACCTGATTCTTCCTTCCCTCCCTTCCTCACTCCTCCTCTCATTCTCCTCTTCTTCCCTCTCCCAACATCCTCTCCCGGACCTTCTGTTGGAAGACACAGGAACTCCAGGAGTGCCTAGAGTCATTTCAGGTGCTATATCACCTCTCCCCACATCCAGCCTCTTCCCATGCCCACCACCCAGTACTTCTGGCCACAGGAATTGCAGCAAATAATGTGGAAGCCTGAAGCCTAACCCTTGCCTGTCTTGGTCCATTCCCCAAAGTCATTTCTTTCTTTTTTTTTTTTATTTATTTTAAAGATTTTATTATTTATTTGACACAGAGGGAGGAAGAGTACACAAGCAGGGGGAGCAGCAGGCAGAGAGAGAGGAGAAGCAGGCTCCCCACAGAGCAGAGAGCAGAGAGCCTGACATGGGGCTCCATCCTGGGACCCTGGGATCACGACCCAAGCCAAACGCAGACGCCCAGCCTACTGAGCCACCCAGGCGCCCGTCCCCAAACTCATTTCTTGGTCTGATATTGGAATGGGATAGAGAAGGGATCCAAGGAGTGTGATGGTGTGTGTAGTAAAGGGAAGTAGTTGCCTAGCTCTGAGTCCTGTTAGTGGGAGTTAATGCAAGAGATCTATCCTTTATACCTTACAGTTCTGTGGCCCAAATGACTGTCCAACACATATAAGCACTACTGTGTCTCTAATTTGTCAACTGGATGAATAAAAGTTAAATCTGTTAAAATGTGTTACTCTGTCTATACCAGTTTGTGACTACGAGCCTTCTCTCAAGCAACAGGCACCAGAAAGCACCACGACTACAGTGTGTGTGTGTGTGTGTGTGTGTGTATGTGTGTTTGGGGAGTGGAAATCCATTCAATATTATAATAATGATAGAAAAGGTGATCTCCTTCAGGATGGGAATGACCGATGTATGTAACATTCCTGTGGTCAAACTGTAAGGTCATGGGCGGGTAGGAGTGGGAAGGAGGCCACAATAGAAAGTTGAGTTCAGACAGAAAAGGTTCCTTGTGGACCTTGCAATGATTTAGCATCTGACTGACCCGAAGGCAGGTGCTTCTGTGGACTCCTAATCTTGCTCAAAGCCTCAGGGATGTAGAGGACAGATACTCAGAAGCCGGACAACTTCTGCTAACTATCTGGGTCTGGAGTAGCCAGCCTGTCAGATAACAGAAAACCGATGCTGCAGTGACACTGACCACACCCAAGGTTGAGTCACAGGCACTTCCTAGTCCAGGTTGGTATTAGGATTCGAAAGGCCCTACGGAAGAGTGAAATTATGCCAATAATCCCCAAATTAGAGTTCTCTTCCTTTCACCGTACTTCCACTAATCGGGGCAGTGCTGGGTGAAGCTAGGACCAGTGTTCCTTTGAGCTGCTGGCACTCCTCCACCCCAGCTCAGACAAAGACTGAGGAAGAAGTGGGATGGAAGTAACAATGAGGACACAACTTTCTAATATTGCCTGTTACCAATCCTATCGCTGGTCTAGACTCTCAGGTCTCTCGCCCTAACCCCGCCAAAGCTATCTGGGTTCAATATTCAGAAACAGTAAGCTGCTTCTTCGAAGCACCCACCACTCCCCGCCCCCCAGATCTACTAAATCTGTGCTCTACATAGGCCCAAGGGCTAGAGGTGATTAACTCAAGACTTGCCCCTGCAGCTTGCCTCTGTATCCAGAATGGAGTGAGGGACTTCGAAGGTGACACAGTAGAAGCCTGGTATATTTTGGTATGATCTATCAGGCCCTTACATGAAGTTTCCCTTCCAAAAATATCCCCCCTACTCCAGACCCACCTGGCACCTAAAATCTCACTAGAGGGCCCTTAAAGTTACTCAGTAGGTTCCCAGAAAAACACAGAGATCTCTTCACTTGGGGTGAGGGTGGAGGATTAGTGAGAAGTCACATTAGAACAACGAATGGCAGCCCTGGAACTGCCAGATGAGGGTTTAGGGATGGCAATCCAGTGGGAAGAGAGTGACGGTGGGCAAGTTGGAGGGTTGGCAGTAGCTATAATAAAAGTGGATTTTCATAGCAAATAGTTTTTAATCACATCAAAATCAATCCCCTCCGCCCTTAGTCATTTCTCCTGTCAGAGGCAGGCAAACACCCCAGGCTTAGCTGAGAAATAAAGGAATTCTCCTCAGGGTCCTCTCCCTGGAGGAGGCCAAGGAAGAGTACAGCCCCTTGGGCCAAGAATGGCAGGAAAAGAACACAGTAAATTGTGGGCTGGATTGCCCAGTCACATGACGGGATCTCGCTGCTTCTTGTCACGTAAACTCTTTTTCCCTCCTCCTCTGGTCTCTCCCTCTCCTCCTTTCCCCTCCCTCTGCTCTGTTTTGATTTGGTTAAAATAGATGCAAACTCTGGTCTTTTCTATTTTTAATACCTAGCCATTACATAATCCACAACGTAATTGCTGACTTGAAAAAACTATTGGCAAGAGTAGAAAATCCCCAGAGTTTTAAACAGGAAAAGGATTATTACAGCACAAAGCCTTTGGCAGTTTTACTGACTGGTAAACCGTCTGTAATCGTCACTTGCCAGTGGAAGTCACATGGGCCCTGGGAAACACTCCCCACCTCAGGGAAAGCAGGCTGGGGGAAGGGAAGAACCATAGCCTAAGCTGGAAGGAGGCTGCTTTTTGTGTCGGGCAGGGGTTGGGTTGGGATGCCCCTGGAGATGGCACTGGGCCCAGATACCAGGCCCACAGGAATGAGCTTCAGGTCACCTGCCCTCCCCAGGCCACCTTTTAACTGCTTTTGTTCCTTGCTGGAGAGTGAAGTCTCCAGCATCCACATCCCTCTTCAATTTCCTGGACCTTCATACATCCTCCAACACACTCCTGAGCAAACCTAAGTGAGAGTGGACTATCCCAGTTAAATATATGATTTTATTAAGACACAGGAGCAAGGAAGACTGCTTGTTAATCACGGAGACCTGACCTACTCCTCTGCGTTCCATTTATTTCCAACCACCATACTATTCGATTCCTCAATAAAATGAGCCAATAAAAATATAATAACTAGAGATTATAAGTACTAGAGATTCTGTAAAGGGTTGGAAGGGGAGATTTTGCCACCCCCAAACATGTCTCTTTGGCATAAGGATTTTTTCTGAGCTAAAAGCAATCAAAACACAGCAAATTTAGGGGATGCCTGGGTGGCTCAGTTGGTTGGGCAGCTGCCTTCGGCTCAGGTCATGGTCCCGGCGTCCTGGGATCGAGTCCCACATCGGGCTCCTTGCTCTGCAGGGAGCCTGCTTCTCCCTCTGCCTCTGCCTGCCATTCTGTCTGCCTGTGCTCGCTCTCTCTCCCTCCCCCTCTCTCTCTCTGACAAATAAATAAGTAAAATCTTAAAAAAAAAAAAAAAATTTTTTTTTAAATTTAAAACACAGCAAATTTAGGAAAAGCTCTTTACCTCCCCCGCCTCAACTGCCTAAATTGACATTGGAAGGGTGCCTATACCAGGACGATATTACCAGAATACTTTTTTACCTAAGAAACTTATCTGCACAAAAGGGTAACCTTCGTTTTCCAAACATCTCCTCTTGTGAATAGCCTTCCTTCCCTTTGTATCCCCAGACCTCAAGCCCTTTCCTTAGCTCAGGATGTTATATAAAACTTCAATTACTTGACTGCCCTTTGGGCCTTATGTTTTTATGGGGCTCCCATATATACAAAATCTGGTTTTCTCCTGCAATCTGTTTTATATCAATTTAGTTATTAGACCATTCTAGAAAGTAAAAAGGGAACATTTTCCCACCTCTCCAGGTTTCACAACCAAATCAAAATTATCCCATTAAGACAAAATTGTCTGTATGTGTGTTGGGGATATCACTAGTGTAGGAGATACAGAGGGGACAGGGATAGCTTTCCCTGATTTTGCCAATTCTGCCACAGTCCCAACCCCAATAATCGAGGATAGCCAGTCCAATTTAGCCACCTAGAGGTGACAATTCCTTCAAAAAAATGTTTGCTGAGGGGCACCTGGGTGGTTCAGTCTGTTAAGGTCAGACTGAGCCCTGGGTAGGACTCTGCACTCAGCAGGAAGTCTGCTGGAGATTCTTTCCCCCTCCCTCTCCCTTCCCCTCTGCTCCTCACCCCCTCACCCCCACCCAACACACACACACACACTCTCTCTCTCTCTAAAAAAATATATTTAAAAAAAATGTTTGCTGAATGCCACACATTTAACTACCTGCTATGGACAAAACAGTGAGCAAAAATCACTGCCCTCATAGAACTACCAGTTCAGTGAGAGAGGTGGACGGTAACCAAAACATTACATAAACATATCATTACAAACCATGATAAAGGCTTACGGAGGGTAAAGTGTAGGGCACTGGGGCATTTAGATCAGGGGGACCTGATAGGGCTTGGGGGTTTCTGGAATATTACCCTAGGGACTTCAGGGTCCTTTTAATTCAGCATGTGACCTTCCTTCCCTTGCCCCTCGATCCCTCCCTCCTTGCTTCCTGTAGTCAATATCTACTGGGTTTCTTCCTATGTACAGAGCATAATGCTAAATTCTTTATATGTATGGTCTCATTTGATTCATATAACAAGCTTACAAGTCAGCACTTTAAGAAAAAAGAGTCTGATGAGAAAAGCCAAACCACACTTTCTAATAAGAACTATATACAATTCATAACATGAATTAAGACTCTACTGGCTGTAGGTGACAAATATCCAAGCACACTTTCAAAAATAAAACAGGAAAGCCTGGAGTCATGTAAATGGCTGGTTAGATCCAGGTGCTCTGGGGTGCCTGGCTGGCTCAGTCCTTGGGCGTCTGCCTTGGGCCCAGGTCATGATCCGTCCTGGGATTGAGGCCTGCATCGGGCTCCCTGCTCAGAGGGAAGCCTGCTTCCCCCTCTCCCACTCCCCCTGCTTGTGTTCCCTCTCTTTGCTGTCTCTCTCTCTGTCAAAAAATAAATAAAATCTTTAAAAAAGAAAGAAAGAAAGAAAGAAAAGAAAGAAAGAAAGAAAGAGAAAGAAAGAAAGAAAGAAAGAAAGAAAGAAAGAAAGAAAGAAAGAAAGAAAGAAAGGAAGGAAAAAAGATCCAGGTGCTCCAAAGATGCCACCTAGGCTCCATCTCCACCTCAGAACTCAGCTTTCACCTGTGTTGACTTCAGCACTCCCGGACCTGGGATGGCAAGATGATCACCAGCAGCCTCAGAACTATGCACATTCCACAGGCTTGGCAACTCAGTTGGAAAAAAAAATGAGAAGTCACTTCTTAATAGTTCTGACAAAAGCCCAGAGTCCTAATTGGCCTGGATTTGAGACCATACCAACATCAACCGGTGTTCTGATTGGCAGTCATGTGTCCTCCATCTAGAGCCAAGGGATGGACCTGACTACACCAGAATCCAGCCTGAGGGACACCTGCGTGGCTCAGTTGGTTAAACGGTGTAGATCCTCCCATCCAATGACCCTCCCACAATTTCTGCAAATTCCCACCAGCTAATGCTCTTAACAGCCTCTTTTGGCTCTGACTCCAGCTCCTGCTGTATTTTTTAATCTCACTCACTGAGGCCGATCTCTTCCTTCTGATCTGAGCTGTCCCAGAGGTGGGACTCAGCTCCCTTTTTTCCATGCTTTATCAAAAAGAAAAAAATACACATACACAAACTGACTCGAAACACTATGTCCTCATCAGACTTTCCTAAGTTATGAAGAGACAGAGGGGCTTTATATTGTTACCATGCTTCGTGGTTCCTTTCCCCTCCCCAGACACTGCTCATATTTGGAAGAGGTCTCCCCTTTGCTCAGGAAACTAAATTCCCCTTATATTATTCAGAGCAACTTAGCTCTCCATCCCCCTTCCTCTGACATCCAGTGACCCATACCTGGAGTCAGCCCCACTGTGAACCATCAGTCCAGGCTCCACGCCTGACCAGCACTGAGGAACAAAAGGAAGTTTTGAAATTCACTCTCTCACCACCACCATTCTATACTGGTGAAGAGAATGGAATGATTTTTCCCCCTAGAAATATGAATTAGGCCACCCCTCTTTCGAACACAACTGGCTAGAGTTGATTTTGGTTTTTTAAATAGGTTTTTATTCTACTGCTCTTTGTAAACTCTCCAGCTCACAGAAAAGCCTATGTTACAAGTCTGAAACAATCCTCACACACCCATGCTGGGGTCTACTGACACTGGTATTATAATTAAAGAAAGTGGTGCTTCTGTCCCATAACTGTTTCCTGTCTTTGAAAGACAAAGAGATTTTTGGCCTTGAGCCAGCCTCTGATGGAATTCTGTTGTTTTCAGGCTTGAGTTCTAGAGCCTGATTCCAATGAGATAGGCAAAACTAAGCTATCTGCTTCAAAGTCTGCTTTCACCTAGGTTGATGGGGGGCCTGAGATCAAGACTAAAACTGGCTGAGAGGCTTCTCCAAAGAAGAGGCAAGGACAAATGCTAGAAGCAGGTTTCCTCCCAAGATTCAGGCTGGCTCTAAGTCTTGCCTCCCTGGGCCGGTCATGTAATTTTCCTTTTTCTTGCAAGGGCAGGAGCAACAAAGCCCTCCAACCAGAGGAGGTCTCAGCTCCTTCAAATGCGTCACAGGCAGGAAGCAGAGAAGCTCTAGAAGGCTGTGAATACCAAAATGTAGCAAATCCTAAGGAAAAATAATTCTGAGCTTTGAATTCCTTTGTTCACACCAAGTGTAATTGCAGACACCATGGCCCAGTAGCCTCCTTCAGGAATTTTTTTAGTTTCTGGAAAGAGAAAGGTAGTGAGAAGTCTTGAAATTCTCAGAGGCTAAGATCAATCTTTACATAAGGGGAAGACAAAAGTTGACATTTCATTCATTAATGTAATTAGAAGAATATAATCTTAATATCTTTTTAAAGACTTTGTTTGTTTGTTTGTTTGTTTATTTATTTATTTATTTGTCAGAGAGAGCGAACACACAAGCAGGCAGAGTGGCAGGCAGAGGCAGAGAAGCAGGCTCCCCACCGAGCAATGAGACTCAGTCCCAGGACCCTGGGATCATGACCTGAGCTGAAGGCAGAGGCTTAATTAACCCACTGAGCCACCCAGGCGTCCCTAATCTTAAATATTTTTTAACCTACAGGAATCCTTTACAAAATTCAAAACAGAATAAATACATTCCAAATCAAATAGCAATGTTTTTTAAAAATAAATGGGAACATTCTACTCGTATTTCTCTATACTTGTTCCTTTCACTGATACAGAAAGTTAACTTCAAAGTTTTCACAGCTGGGGCGCCTGAATGGCTCAGCTGGATAAGTGTCTAACTCTTGATTTCAGCTCAGGTCGTGATCTCAGGGTTGTGAGATTCAGCCCTGTGCTGGGCATGTAGCCTGCTTGAGATTCTCTCTCTCTCTCTCTCTGCCTCCCATACCCACTCATGGATATGTGCACTCTCTCTAAAGAAAAAAAAAGTTTTCGCAGCCACATAGCATTTCACAGTACCCTATTCATGGATATTTACCAAAAGAGTGAACATTCCTATCCAGAGAAGTCTGTGCTCATTTTTTTTTTTAAGATTTTATTTATTTATTTGACAGACAGAGATCACAAGTAGGCAGAGAGGCAGGCAGAGAGAGAGGAAGGGAAGCAGTCTCCCTGCTGAGCAGAGAGCCTGATGTGGGGCTCGATCCCAGGACTCTGGGATCATGACCTGAGCCAAAGGCAGAGGCTTTAACACACTGAGCCATCCAGGCGCCCCTGTGCTCATTTCTTAAATGAAATTCTAGTTTCACCTGGAATGGATGAAATGAATAAGCATTTTCTAAGATGAAATTACAGTTTGCCCTGTTGTGTCTCACCTATTGTATTCTTACCCATGTTCTATTGGGTCTGTCTTTTCCTTATTGATTTATAGAAACCCTTTATAGATCATAGATATTAACCCATCACTTATTACATATATTGCAAAAATTTTCTCCCCGTCTGTTGGCTGTCTTCTAACTTTTTTTTAAGATTTTATTTATTTGACAGAGACAGACACAGCGAGAGAAGGAACACAAGCAGGGAGAGTGGGAGAGGTAGAAGCAGGCTTCCAGCCGAGCAGGGAGCCTGATGCGGGGCTCAAGCCCAGGACCCTGGGACCATGACCTGAGCCCAGGGCAGACACCCAGTGACTAGGCCACCCAGGCGCCCTTTAACTTTGTTTAAGACAGATAGACAGAAGTTGCCAGACAGAAGTACCTCATTTTTATGTGGCAAAAGCAATTAAAAATTATTCAAAAAGTACTGCCACAGGAGCAGTACACCCAAGCTCTGAGCCTCACAGCCTCTTCTGTTGGAGACCACACAATCTTGCTTGGGTTCCTGTGATGAAATGGCTGATTAGGCAATCATTTTCTTTTTTTTTTTTTTTTTTAAGATTTTATTTATTTATTTGTCAGAGAGAGAGCAACCATGCACACAAGCAGGCAGAGGCGGAGAGAGAAGCAGGATCCCTGCTGAGCAAGGAGCCTGATGCGGGACTCGATCCAAGGACCCTGGAATCATGACCTGAGCGGAAGGCAGCAGCTTAACCAACTGAGCCACCCAGGCGCCCCTAGGCAATTATTTTCTGAGCTACTCACATTGGCCAGAGTGGTGGTGTAAATGAATCAAGTAAAGAAGGAGCAAAAAGAATTGTAAAGACTTAGTTTGCTTCCAGCTGTTTGGAAGCTCTTTCTTAAACTGTTGGAATCATGTACTAACAATGTCAAAAGAATTCTGAACCATTAAAAACCCAAACTCAGATAATCTGAGTATCTCCAGACGCTTTCAAACCGTGTGAACTTTAGGGCATTATTTGCTGTCACTATGGAAGGAAAAAATAAATTCCAGACCCCACAGGAATAGAAAGCCTCAAGAGTCTATTGACTTGTAGAATTTTAAGCAAGAAACCTTCACAGTTTCCCTTCAGCCTCTCACAGATTAGCACTGACTCAATCTGATCCTGAACAGTTCAAAAAACCCTCATGGCCAAATGGGATTTTCCCTGCAAAGAGTACTTAGTCCTTACTCCTGCAAACTCCACCTAAAGGCCCAGTACTTTGTAGCGGTTGTTCCACTTGGCCAGAATCTCTCTCCTACCCCCAGTCCACAGCACTGAGGCACACAGTGCAAAAAAAAAAAGTAGGCCTAAAAGGTGCTTCCGGCTTCCCTCCCCCTAGCTGGAACCTGGCCCTCCCTGAGGAACTTGGTTCTGAGCAATGAAGATGCTGCCATAAAATCATTCTTCAGTACCCAGTGGTACCAAGAAGAAAAACAGATAGTCTGTCTCAATGTGTCTTCAAAGCCATTATTCCTACCACTTTACAAAAAAAAAAAAAAAAAAATCCTTCCTTTGCCAACATCTATACCAAACAACTACACTCCTCCTCCCTACTGTTGACTACTGACTTCTTGGTCATCCAGACCTTTGGATCCTTGATCACAGTGTGCTTTACACTCCAAGTCAGACCTTTTGCCTGGTCATGACCTCTTATATCCTTCCATATTTCCACCTCTCCTTGTCTTTTTCTTCTACAGTTTCATTCTTCAACTTCACTGACACTTCCAGCCCCTTGACACCCACCCCCATCATTCTGCTGCCTATCAGCCCTCCTCTGGAGTAACTCTTTTCTCTAACCATCTTAACAATTACCACTCTGCTACCAATATTCTAGACTCCTCTTACTCCAAGTCTTCCACTTGGATCACAAAACACAGCCCCTATTTGAATACAAATGTCCTCTGCTTTAACCCTCAATTGCTGGACACTGCCAAAGTAACCATTAATTCATGAGGGCACTCTTCGTCTAGAATGTCATCATCTCCAACATTACCCTTATCTTCTCCCTCTTAACTAGCTCTTTCCCCCACAGCACAAGGACATGCTGCAGTCTCAAAGCTCCCTAGGCTCTGTGTTGCCCCTTCACTAACTGTCCTTACTTCATAAATAAGCTTCTTGTAAGAGTGGCCTCTCTGTTCATAGCCTGGCCTCCATTCACTAGCTGCAGAGGTACTGTCTCGTAAAAGAGTGGACTGCTCTTATTTTCCAAAGGTCTGTTCTTTGGAAAACTGCTTTAGAGATTAGCAAAGAAGCTTAGTAAAAGGAAATACATTATGTTGCTATTTATTTAGTTTTAATAATATGAATGAAAATAAATTTTAATAATATAAATGAGAATAGATTTATCTTTGTATCAATACTACCTCTGACTAGAGTATAAGCAAGATTATTTAAAGTGTTCTTTAAGGGAGTGGCTCAGTGGGTTAAGCCTCTGCCTTCGGCTCAGGTCATGATCTCAGGATCCTGGGATCGAGTCCTGCATTGGGCTCTCTGCTCAGCAGGGAGCCTGCCTTTCCTCTCTCTCTGCCTGCCTCTCTGCCTACTTGTGATCTGTCAAATGAATAAATTAAATCTTTTTTAAAAAATAAATAAAATAGGGAGGCATCTTTGAGCTCACCGAGTAGACACCATGAGCAAAGCTCACCCTCCCGAGTTGAAAAAATTTATGGACAAGAAATTATCATTGAAATTAAATGGTGGCAGACATGTTCAAGGAATATTACGGGGGTTCGATCCATTTATGAATCTTATGATAGATGAATGTATGGAGATGGCAACTAGTGGGCAACAGAACAATATTGGAATGGTGGTAATACAAGGAAATAGTATCATCATGTTAGAAGCCTTAGAACGAGTATAAACAATGGATGTGTTCATCGGAAGAATCAACTGCTTCCACATGTCCCCTCTCCATAGTACCTGTTTTACTACAATATAAAAATCAGATTGTGTGCATTTTCATACTGAGCTTTTTGTTAAATAAACTTTTATAATAGCCAAATAAATAAATAAGTAAATAAATAAAATAAAGTGTTCTTTAAAACAAAGAAATCTGTTTTCCCAAAACGATCCTGATTCTCTAGATCCAAAAACTAGAAACAATCTGAGTTCCCACAGCATTCGTCTGTATCTGTCATAGCCTACCATTTTATCTCAAGTTATCACAGAACTCTCTGCAGTTAATCCGTATTTGATAAATGAACCAAATTTACAAGTACCGATTATAGACTGGATAATTCTAATCTAATCTATCTAATCCACTAATTAAATCAGGCCATCTAAAGAACCTCTACTGACATTTTGCTTAGTATAAGGCCTTTCTCACACACTGAATTTTAATAAAGTTACATTCAGTCACTTACCTCCTATAAGTTTTCACTTACTTAAATGTACCTTGCAATTTCAAACTGAGGTATTACCTTGTCGTTTTGGGTTCAATCCAAAAGGACTAAGGTAAAAGTCAGTGAGGCAGGAATTACCCAACCCAAGGGCTGTGAGCATTTGAGGAGAAGGAATGCATTCTTCCTCTCCCTAACCTAAAAATACCCCAAGAGGGACGCCTGGGTGGCTCAGTGGGTTAAGCCTCTGCTTTTGGCTCAGGTCATGATCTCAAGGTCCTGGGATTGAGCCCCGAATCAGGCTCTCTGCTCGGCAGGGAGCCTGCTTCCCCCCCTCTCTGCCTGTCTCTCTGCCTACTTGTGTTCTCTCTCTCTCTCTGTCAAATAAATAAATAAAATCTTTAAAGAAAAAAAACAAACAAACCAAGAAATGCTCCTGCAGGGGGAACTGAGACCTCCTCTCACACAATGTCTGTTCCCCTCTGCTTCAGTTCCTCTCAGATAATGTGAATATCAGCTCCTTAGTAAAGGCACAGCTTTGCCCTTGTTGAACCTCCCAAAGTTTGCTCGTATCTAAAACAAGGAAGTTCGCCTAGAAAATCTAAAAAGGTGTTTTGTGTGGTGTGTGTGTGTGTGTGTGTGTGTGTGTGTGTGTGTGTGTGTGTGTTTTAAGGTAGGCTCCACACCCAGCATGGATCCTAAGATCAAGACCTCAGCTGAAATCAAGAGTGGGATGCTTAACCAAGTCACCCAGGTGCCCCTCAAAGGTTTTTTGACGTAAGTAACTGCCGCTACTTACAGTGTAAGAATCAAATTTTATTTTGAAAAGCAGTTCAAAGGAACCCAGTGGTAAATCCTTTCATGATACTGAAGAATCTTCATATTCCAACCATCCCCAACATAGCCATTAGATCACCTAAATGAGACCAATAACTCTCCTTAAGCAGGACACAGAGATTGCTATCAGGAGCTTCAGCCAAAGCACTGACATTCTTGCTTCCCACAGTCCCTCTGAAGAAGCCAGTCCTTAAATCCTTACTGAGGCAGAATTATGGGTGTAGAGGACCATGGTAAGGGTAAAAAGGTGGCCAGGAATACATGCCAGGAAACACAGGGCAGGGCCAGGTAGGTGACAGGCTCCAGTCCCTCTGGAGCCAGAGTCAGAACCTCCCAGTTTGCTTTACCCTCACAGAGGGTGTAATTTCCAGCAAGGCTAAAAATCACCAATGGCACACAGCCAGAGGGCAGGGCCAGGCTGGGTAGAGCAAAAGCCAGTGATGAGCCAGAAAGGCTCCTGATTTAGAAGCTAAGCAATACAGAAGAAGGGTGGTGGAGAGCCTCCCACAGAAGACTTACAAAGTAGTTGCCCTCTTTGGGTAAGATCCAGGTTGCCAACAGGAAATCTCTCACCTTCATGGGCCTCCTCACTTGCTCCAGAAGCTTTCTCAGCAGCCTGATCTTTTTAGAAGGAGAGACCATGTGACTGGGACTCAAGTGACACCAGCTGATTTTGGAAACATCCACAGCTCACAGAGCAAAAACTTCCATGGTACTTGTTTCCTCTCTCCCTAACACAAAATCCAAGTGATAAGACTAGTCTCAAAACCACCCAAGTCAAACTATAGTACAAAGATTGTTCTATACAGCTCAACATGCCTCAGAGATAAAGATTCCTTCAGTCCTTTCCTCACTCGCTCATTCCTTCCTCACATGCTCCAAGCACTGGGCAGCAAGAATGCCTTGCAGAATTCTTAGCAGACACCATTCTAGCAACTGCCCAAGAACCTCTCTAAAGTGGACCTTGTTGGTTCAGAATTTCTGACAGGAGATAACTGCTTTTTGTGTTTATGCTATCAGAACCGGCTAGCTAACATATTTAATTGCATAAATATGATTGTCAGTCGGAAAACTGAAGTAACTTGAGACTTCTGATTTTCTACTGATTGAAGCAGGTCCTCTTAGGATCTCAGCTAGTTAGTACATACATGCATAAGTGAATTAACATGTGATTCCAAAACTAAACAAACTTAATGAATCCACAAAAAAAATTTTTTTCATGTAATTAAATCAGACAAGCTCTTCCCTCATGGGTCTAAGTTGATATACTTCTACTGTATTGCTTTCAAAAAATGAAGCCAGAATTCAATAAACTCTGCTGTAACCAAACTGGCCAAGCTTACTTCCAAAACACCTCAAGCTATTTATGAACAGATTAGGACTTTTTTCCCCCTTAAATCAAAAGAACATCCCACATTCTCTGGTTTAGAGAAATGTCAGGACCTACAAGGGCCAGAGGACAGGACAGTGACTGTGAATAGCATGGTATCTTCCCTGACTCTCTTCTTCCTTCCACCTCTTCACTGTGGGTATCCCTAGCTCCAGATGCTGCTTTTGCTCTAGTCTTTCCCTCCATGGAAGATTCACCTCAAAGAAATGCAAAGTGGAGAAATGAGAAATGGAATTTGAGGCCTGAATACCTGAGTCTAATTCTACTCTCTAACTGAGATTCAGTGTCCATATAAAAGAAGAAAAAAAATAATGCATAGCATACTGGACCCTATTAGCCATGTCACTATACAATGGCCTTCGTAAATTGCAGAGTGACCTTTAAATAATGTTATGGCTGTTGTTTTACTATAGTGATTAATGCCCACTCGTACCTCCCTTCAAGCTCTACTCTCAGATTCCAGTGGAGACCACTGCCATGCACTCCTTTCCACCATCTGTCAAGACTACCCAACAAGAAAGGGAGAACTAGGATAAGACCACTCCTCCCCTAAACATCTCAAGGGTGTCAAATCTAGAGTCCCACTCTTACTTACTGCTTCTACTTTAGAAGTACCTTTTCCTCTAAATGGGAATTCCCAGTCCACAGAATACTTTCTTTTGGATGTAACTCTGGCCCTTCAAATTCAAATCCAAGAAGCAAATCTGTCTCCCCTTTCTAGAAGAGTGGTTCTGGGGCACCTGGGTGGCTCAGTGGGTTAAGCCTCTGCCTTCGGCTCAGGTTAGGATCTCAGGGTCCTGGGATCGAGCCCTGCATCAGGCTCTCTGCTCATGGGGAACCTGCTTTCCCCTTTCTCTCTCTGCCTGCTGCTCTGCCTACTTGTGATCTCTCTCTGTCAAATAAATAATAAAATCTTTTGAAATATAAATTAAAAAAAAATTAAAAAGTGGTTCTCCTTTCCAGTTACCCCTTTCTGTCATGACAAGTAATTTTCCAACTTCACAGGATAGAAACATACCTTGGCATAATATAACTGTGGTTTTGGCCCACCCACCACCCTCAAGTCAGAATCTATTTCCTACTTTTTTTTTTTAAGATTTTCTTTTTTGGGGGACACCTGGGTAGCTCAGTCAGTTAAGCAGCTGCCTTCGGCTCGGGTCATGATCCCAGCATCCTGGGATCGAGTCCCACATCGGGATCCTTGCTCAAGAGAGGACCCTGCTTCTCCCTCTGCCTCCTGCTCCCCCTGCTTGTGCTTTCTCTCTCTCTCTCTCTTGTTCTCTCTCTGGCAGATGAATAAAATCTTAAAAAAAAAAAAAAAGATTTTTTTCTTTTTAATATTGTTTTTAAAATTCATATATTTGACAGGGAAGGAAGGAAGAGAATCTTCAAGCAGACTTCCCGCTGAGCACAGAGCCTGACAGAGCACTCAATCCCATGATCTATGAGATCATGACCTGAGCTGAAAACAAGAGTTGGACACTCAACTGACTAAGCCACCCAGATACCCCTACTGTATGATTTTTTTAAAATACATACATATAGTCATGGATGTATTTATTTCATCTGAAACAGGTTCATATGCTATATATTTTTTCATGCACATATTATAGCCAACTTTATGTGTAAATAATTATAGATTTACTTCATTTATCATTGTATGGATTTACCAGTTTATCTGGCCAATTCCCTACTGATGGCCATTTTGATGGCTTTATAAATTCTGTAGTGACATTTATCCTCAAATATATATCTCTGTACATTGTCCTGGGGATAAATACCTAGAAGTCAGATTGCTGATCTGAGAATGTGTGTACTTCAGGGGCACTTGGATGGCTCAGTCAGTTAAGCATCTGACTTTGGCTCAGGTCCTGATCTCAAGGGTCCTGGGATTGAGCCCTGCATCAGGCTCCCCGCTCAGTGGGGATTGAGCCCTGTGTCACAATCCCTGCTCAGTGGGGAGTCTGCTTGTCTCTGCTTCTCCCCCAACTCATACTCATACTCTCAAACAAATAAATAAAATCTTTTTTAAAAATTTGATACAGGGACGCCTGAGTGGCTCAGTTGGTTAAGCGGCTGCCTTCGGCTCAGGTCATGATCCCAGCGTCCTGGGATCGAGTCCCACATCAGGCTCCTTGCTCAGCAGGAAGCCTGCTTCTCCCTCTGCCTCTGTCTGCCTGTGCTCACTCTCTCTGACCAAAAATAAATAAATAAATAAATAAATAATTTGATACATATTGCCAAACAGAACTTCAGACAGACTGTATTAATTTAAATTCCCAGAGTATGAGTTCCCCTTTCTTCAAACTCTCATGAGCAATAAATACTATTAGTTTAAATATTTGTCAATCTAACAGTTGAAAAATGATGTCTTGGGCGCCTGGATGGCTCAGTCACAGGGCATCTGCTTTCCGCTCAGGTCATGATCCCAAGGTCCTGGGATCGAGCCTCACATCGGGCTCCCTGCACAGCCAGAAGCCTGCCTCTCCCTCTCCTACTCCCCCTGCTTGTGTTCCCTCTCTCACTGTGTCTCCATCAAATAAATAAATAAAATCTTTAAAAAAAAAAAAGAAAGAAAAATGATGTCTCATTTCTTTTTTTCTTTTAAAACCTTTTATTCAATAATGTATACTTTTTAAATTGTAATATGTAACTGCCCATCATGCCATAGATTTCCCCCATGCCCTCACTGTAGAGTCTGTGGTTGGCTAGTTAATGTGGTCTGCTGGTAAAACAGGTGGCTACAGGCTGAGTCAAGGGGGCTCAGGGGAGCAACAATAACTAACAACCATTTTTAACCCTTCACATTTCCTATGCTTTCTGGGTCAGGAGGTGAGGTCTCATTTCTATTTGTGTCTTCTAGATTATAAGGTAAACACCATTTTTCTATGGGTTTTATAAGTCATTAGTATTTGTTCTTCTATGACTTTTGCCCATTTTTTGTTTTTGCTTTTTTTTCTATTGATTTATAAGAGCTTTGTGCACGCTGAGATATGCTGAAAACTAATTTTTTTTTTTTTAAGATTTTATTTATTTGAGAGAGAGGGTACAAGAAAGAACAGAACAGTGTGGATGGGCAGAGGGAGAGGGGGATGCAAAATCCCTACTCAGCAGGGAGCCCAGGACCCCAGGATCATGACCTGAGGTGAAGGCAGCTGCTTAACCAACAGGCCCCAAAACTGTTCTTAACAACAGTTTGTCATCTACTTTTTGTTTATGGTGTTTGTTTTTTGTTTTCGTTCTTTTTGGCTAATACTGTACTTTTTCTTTTATAGTTCCTGCCCTGGGTGTCATACCAAAACAAATATTTTCACGGTGCCTGGGCGGCTCAATCGGTTGGGCATCTTCTTTTGGCTCAGGTCATGGGTGGCTCAGTTCGTTAAACATCTACCTTTGGCTCAGGTCATGATCCCAGAGTCCTGAGCTGGGCTCCCTGCTCAGCTGGGAGTCTGCTTCTCCCTCTCCCTAGGGCCCTTCTCCCTACTTGTACAATCGCTCACTCTCTCTCCCCCATAAAAATAAAATTCTTAAAAAATAAAAATTAGGGGCGCCTGAGTGACTCAGTGGGTTAAAGCCTCTGCCTTCAGCTCAGGCCATGATCCCAGAGTCCTGGGATCAGGTCCCATATCGGGCTCTCTGCTCAGCAGGGAGCCTGCTTCCTCCTCTCTCTCTCTCTCACTGTCTGCATGCCTCTCTGCCTAACTGTGATCTCTGTCAAATAAATAAATAAAATCTTTTTTAAAATAAATAAATAAAAATTAAAAAATAAAAATAAAACAAGAAATGCCTTTTTAAAAAATATTTATTTATTTATTCTAGAGAGAGAGAGAGCATGGACAGAGGGATAGGGAGAGAGAATTTCAAGCAGACTCCACATTGAGCTTGTAGCCTGACACGGCACTCAACCTCACAACTCTGAGCTCATGATCCTGAGATCATGACCTGAGCTAAAACCAAGAATCAGATATTTAACCCACTGCACTACCCAGGCACCCCAAACAAGAAATGCTTTCAAAGGAAAGAAATAATGTAAAAGAACACATCAGAGCTTCTACAAATACTTGGTGTGGCTGAAGAAGTAGATGAACTTTTAATTCAGCAAACCCATTCCAGTAGTCTTTGGAGGTACGGAGGGAAGTTTGGAGAGAGAGTAAAATTCAACTGCTTTGCATAATAGAATAAGAAGTATCTAGAATGCTTAGTGACAATAGAGTTAGGAAGGCTTACAGAGAAGAGATTATAAGAGGCCAAAGCCACACACATAGGTGATAGGAATAATGATGAATCCCTAATGCAGAGGCAGACAAAAATATATATACATATTTAAGGGACAGGGACAGCCAGTATTAGAATTTAAGTTGCTTGCTTTGTGGCAATGTAAAACAATCCCCATTACCCTAAATCTTTAATATAAAGTCTGCTACACACAAAGGCTGTAGCTGGGAGATATTTGAGTTCTACATTTGGGTGAATGTGGATAGAAACAGGAACAGCATGCTTGAGTTGGTAAGACCATCTATAATCTGAACTAATTTAGAAGAAGCAAGAGCTCAAAATTAGAATGACCATAAATACATGAGCTCCCAGGAATTTGAAGAATCTGGGTGAAGGAATGAGACTCTCTACAAGCTGTAGAATGACACTTTGAGCCAAATTTTTAAGGGAAAAGATGGTTCCAACTACCTAATGGGTGATATTAGGATACTCAATCCTCAAAAGCTTTCAAAAAGGACCAAACTACATGATGTTCAGTGGTGATTTACAGAAGAAACGAGTGGGGGAGATGCCAATTACTCTGTTTGCACAAAAGATAAGGTGAGGATTATACCTCAAACCTTCTCCATTCCACATGCTCCCACTGAGGTGTTCTGGTCCCTACCCTACTTAGCATGGTCTACTCTCATCTCTTCCATGAAGCTTTCTCCCCAGGTTTCAGCTGTCAGATGATTCCTTTCCAAAACTTCAATTTTACCAAGAATCTGAACCTCAGTGTAACCTTTATTTGTTCTTTTTTTTTTCCTATTTGTTAACTTATCTATAGAATTCAACTATAGATGCCTTGTAGACAAGAACCCCAACAAGAGAGAGAGACAGAGTGTGTGCACATGCACAAGCGAGGGAGGGTGGGAGGAAGGGACATTCTAAACATATTACATTACACTCAGAGCCTACTTAATTCCTGGTAGGGAAATGGAAGACGGTGATGCAGAAGCAAGTTTACTAATGACCCTGGATGGCAATGCTCCTGAGAACAAAAGAGGAGGAATAGGAATAGGAAGGAATAGAAGAATGAGGGGAAGAGGATGGCATAATGAAAAATACAATTTGGCTTGAGACATGTTGAATTTTAAATACCTATGGGCCACCCACGTTATGATGGTAATAGTGTTTGGCCATCCTGAGTCTGGAACGCAGAAGAGAGATTTAGGTTGGAGAGGGAGATTTAAGAGTTCCTGACATGGGGAGCCTGGGTGGCTCAGTGGGTTAAAGCCTCTGCCTTCGGCTCAGATCATGATCCCGGGGTCCTGGGATCAAGCCCCGCATCGGGCTCTCTGCTCTGCAGGGAGCCTGCTTCCTCCCCTCTCCCTCTGCCTGCCTCTCTGCCTACTTGTGATCTCTGTCAAATAAATAAATAAAATCTTAAAAAAAAAAAAAAAAAGAGTTCCTGACGTATCAGTGATGGCTAAAACCATAAGCACAGGTGATATCACCCAGGGATAATATATATACAGATGGAGGAGAGAAGGAGACTAAAAAGAGAATCTTAAGAAATGTCTTCATGTAGGAAGCCTGTTGGGTAAAACAAGCCTTCCACAGTTATACAAAGTTACAGGTACCACATCTATATAGTTATGTGCCAACTAATACTTATAACAGATGGACCAAATAACTGACTCTACTGAAGACCTCCAAATGCCCATTTCAAGCCCTCTTTCAGTCTTCCTGTAAGCGAGCTCACTCCCTGATCTTCAGTTAAAACTTGAGCGTTTCAGAGGAAGTGGCAAGAATGGAAAAGGGCCCTGGACCAAGGCCCCTGGGGTGGGGTCTGTGGGTAGAGGATGCTAATAACTGGATGAACATCATACCTAAAGGCAGGATCAAAGCTAAGCCTTTGCATATAGTTTATTTCATGATTAGCTCCTACAACTGAGTTAAGATTGGCCAGTAAAGATCTCATTTATGACAGTAAAGACACATACATACATCAAGGTCTCAAAGGGACCTAAAATTTCTTAATCAGGAGTCTTAGAGATTTCTGTCTGCTTCAAGTGGTCTTTTCCTGGCTGTACTGGTTGAGAATGGCATATAGAGGAAGCAACTAGTTTCCTCTTTGGGGACCAGCTCTGCCAGCTGCAGCTCCTGGCTCTTGGTCACCCACCTGGCCAGATTTAAATGATCTCCACCTGCAAGACTGCCTGCCTACAGGGCATGGGTTTATCTCCACTGAAGGGTTGAAAAAAAATAATAGTCTGGACTACCCATGAGCTATAAAGGAGGGATTTCATAGGCAGAACAGAAATTTACAATGCCATAATCATTCCACAAGAATGAGCTCCATCCTACTTGGCACTGATTCTGTAGGCGAAGTTGAAATCCTGAACTAGCCGTAAGACCTGAGACTGATGCTGAGACAAATACTCCCAAAGTAAGATGGAAGGGGGTCTCAGGAGTGCTAGAGAAATCCTGGAAGAGGTCAAACCTGGGCAAAGCAGCCTCAGAGAAGCTTCCTTCTTTGGATCCAGAAGCTGATGATGGCATCACCTCATTCACTACTTCCTGTTTTACTTGGTGGAAAGAGGAAGAAGATCTGAATGTGGGAGAAAGAATGTAGAATCCCTACGTCTTCCCCACCTTAGAGCTATACTCCAGATCAGAGCTGTCCTTACGCAGACAACACAGAGTTAAGCAGTCGACCACATGAAGTGATTCCTCCAGAAAGACTGGTAAACACCAGGTGCTCAGTAGGCATTTGCTGAATGAAGGGCACCAAGAGAGACTTCCTACCTGCAAACAGTGTTTTTTCACTGATTGTCCCATTACCTCCACCTGGAATTCCTCCATTTGATGTCCATTCCTTTAGGATAAAGCCTCATACTATCCAAAACTGTGCTCCACCAAACACCATATTCTGTGAGAGTTTAAAATTCCTTCCAAAAAAAAAAAATGGCTCTTTAGTTAAATAACTTTGGAAAATATTATATTCTCTATCTCCCTTCTGAAACTTTACAAATGCATATTAAAAGCTGTTTTGGGGGCAGAGGCAGTTGGAGAACTAACATGAAATTCAGGACAGAGCCCAACTAAGCTAAGAAGCTTGTTCCGAAAGTACAGCTGAGCAGACTAGCATAACATCCAATTAGCCCAAAAATGAAGAGTAGCAGGCAGAGTTCAGGATAGTCAACAACTGGGAGATCTGTGCATGGGCAAGACTCTACCCACAGAAGCCTAGATGGAACAAAGTCTCTACTGGGGGGATGAAGGGGAAAAAATAAAAGTCTCTAGTATCAGAGAAGGGACCTGGCCTGAGAAAGGCTGGAAAGCAAAAGCCCCAGCCTCTGGTAAGGTGTTGACTGAGCAGACTTATAGTCCTAGACAAGACTAGGGGGTCCAGGCAGGGCAACTGGACGGAGCCTGATGCTCTTAGGAAAAGGCCAAAATAAAGGTGAGATGAAGGAGAGGCAGAACGTAATAGAGCTGTCACTCACAGTATGGTACACCTATCCAGGAGTCCCACCCTGCTGGGAACACTGGCTCCAAAATCCTGGTGATAGCAGATCTAGCTATATTACTAGATCTTCTGTATGGGGCCATGATGGTTGGGAGGGATGAAGGGGTGTATTACATCCAGAAACTCTACAGAGCTGTGCTAATTCCACTAAGGAGGGAGGTCCAGACCCTGTCAAACTTCAGGAGGTGAGAGGTGGAGACTATTCCTAGAAGAGCCTTCTAGGGAAATGTGCTAGAAGAACCCCAGAGGCCTGAACTGAACCAAAACAAAATGCTCTAGACTTGGGGTAGGAACATGGACACTGTAGAAGTTCAAGCCTGAAGTGGAGGGCATCCATGAACCCAACTGTGAGGAGCTGGAAAAGGCACTGAAATTTGAGTTGCTTCTGTCAAAGACTCCCTGGGGGAGAAAAGATGTGAGAATTCAGATCACAAAGGCCGTCTGAAAGCAGTGCTAGATGAAAGATGATGAACAGTGAACTAGAAAGGCTCTCAGGTCAAAAAAGTTGTAGATCTGAATCACAGGTGCTATTCTGGCAGCCTACGGATTAGCTATTTTGGCTCCACAAAGTTATAGGACAAGGGGAAACTGCACCTTTGTGTGGACACCCCAAATGCTTTGTCACTGCTTTTGACATGGCGTATTTTGCTTTCTGGTAAAGCCTATCTCAGCACAGCATATTGGGAAATTAAGACCAGAAGTTGTCTGTGACCAGCAACCTCTGAGGAAGTGCCCTGCCCATGTTGTCATCAGCAGCCTCTTTTGCGCCACCATTTTACATCACTTCTGGGAAGCTGCCTCCTACTTCCTAAGATCTGTGCTGGTCTTGTCTGAGGACATCACAGCAAACCACAGACCCAAAGGTCCTACACTCCTTGTTACATTCTGCTTGTCCGCTGTCCTCCAGCTAACATTCTGCCTGAATACCCAGCATGCTCACAGCAAGTTTCTCCATGCAACACTCCCTCTTGGAATCATGAGCCTCCAACCCCATCACCCTCGGCTGCTTGTCTTCTCAGTCAAAACTGTAAAGAAAACAAAGTGTTTCTTTAGGGACCCAACTTCTCTTTTCAGGGCTTTTATCTCAAACTCAATAGTTTCTCCTTCCTGTCCCTATGATGAGGGCAGAGTGCCCTTTCCTCTCTGTCCCTGACTGAGTTCAGTTCTCAGAAATCAATCACATACACTCACTCACACTTCCATTTACAAAATGCTTCACAGTCAGACCCCTTCCTGGAGTCTCTTCATTTTTAATAGGGTCTCGAAGACTTAAATCAAGGGAAATAAATTTCACTTGTGGAATTCCGAACACTAGCAAAGAGCTAAAGCAAGTCTTTGAGGGGCAACACACATTTTTGGTGCCCCTGAAATGATTCCACTTGACAGTCCAGCTTTGTCTCTTCTTAGTCCATCACCTGACACACTCAAGCTGTCTCCTCTGTCAGCCCAGAGGCCAGGCTCCCCTGGACCTGGGCCAGCATCCAATGCCATCTGGTCTCCCTTAGAAAGGCAAAAGAGAGACACCTCTCGTTTACTCAGTAATAATTCACTGTAATAGTCACATAACAGGTGTCACCAGCTCCAGAACATACAGTAAGGGCACACCACACCCTCACCTCTGCCCCCATCATGGCTTACTCCTTGGGACATATCAACAAATTTTATTTGGAGAACAGGACAGGGCCTCTGAGTCACCAGTGGTGTTTTGACACTTGTAGATTACACTGCAATGAAAACTTACAGGTAAAGAACAAAGGCTTTCTTTTAATCCTCCCCTACGGCCAATTGGTATCCTTCCCACATATGTTGTTGCAGCGTCTCTATATATAGAACCTAGCATCTATAAACAGGATGCTCTGGCTAAACACATCTCAACGAGTAAAACTGTGAGGTAGAGAAAGATGTCATCTCTCCATCTTCTCTCCTCTCCCCAAATCTTGTCAGAGACAGAAGAGCTCTGTGAAAACAGCATACATAGGCTTTGGAACTGGACAGACCTGAGGAGAAATAAATCCTAGCTCAGCCTTTTATTAGCTATCTGACCTTGGACAAGTTACATAACTTCTTTGACCTTTAGCTTGCCCATGTGCAAAAGTGAAGATGATACTTTATTGGTTTGCATTATGATAATTAAATAAGAAAATATATGAAAAGCATCTAATACATGCCTGGCTCTCCAGGGATAAGAGTTTGTTCTCTCCCATCTGGCTCACCATGCACCTGGTGCCCAAATGTTACTCTCTGGCTATCCAAGGCCAAGGTATGTGCCCCACACAAACCTAACCTTCTTTTCCTAAACCTTATTAAAGTTCGCATCCCTTAGATGAACTGATTTAGGGGCACCTGGGTGGCTCTGTCAGTTATATGTCCAACCCTTGACTTTAGCTCCAGTCATGATCTCTGAGACCTGGGATCAAGACCCGTATCAGGCTCCTTGCTGGGCAGGGAGTCTATTTGTCTCCCTCTCCCTGCTCATTCACTCTCTCTCAAATAAATCTTGGGGGGGGGGGGGAAAGAACTGATCTAATCACACTACAAAGCAATTCTGATGAAACGAATTCAAGTAAAATGTAGGTATTAATACTGTATTAATTCGGGGCGCCTGGGTGGCTCAGCACGTTAAAGCCTCTGCCTTCAGCTCAGGTCATGATCCCAGGGTTCTGGGATCGAGCCCCGCATCAGGCTCTCTGCTCAGCAGGGAGCCTGCTTCCCTTCCTCTCTCACTCTGCCTGCCTCTCTACTTATTTGTGATCTCTGTCCGTCAAATAAATAAATTAATTAATTAATAAAATAAAAATCTTTCATTAAAAAAAACAAATACTGTAGGGGCACCTGGGTGGCTCAGTGGGTTAAAGCCTCTGCCTTTGGCTCAGGTCATGGTCTCAGGGTCCTGGGATCGAGCCCCGCATCGGGTTCTCTCTGCTCAGCGGGGAACCTGCTTCCCCCTCTCTCTCTGCCTGCCTCTCTGCTTGTGATCTCTCTCTGTCAAATAAATAAATAAAATCTTTAAAAAAAAAAAAAGAAATACTATATTACTTCTGCGGAAGAGGGGGAGGATTTCTACATTACATTAGAGTTAGGGCACCTGGGAGGCTCAGTCATTAAGCATCTGCCTTTGGCTCAGGTCATGGTCCCAGCGTCCTGGGATCAAGTCAAGATCAGGCTCCCTGCTTGGCAGGAAGCCTGCTTCTCCCTCTCCCACTCCCGCTGCTTGTGTTCCCTCTCTCACTGTCTCTCTGTCAAATAAATGAATAAAATCTTTTTAAAAAAAAAGAAGAAGAAGAGCTAGAGGGGGGCCCGGCTGACTCTGTGCACACCAACTCTTGATCTCAGGGTTGTGAGTTTGAGCCCCTAAACTGGGTGTAGAAATTACTTAATAAAAACCTTTAAAAAATTTTTTGGGGTGGCTCAGTCAGCTAAGCATCAGACTCTTGATTTCAGCTCAGGCTATGATCTCAGGGTGGTGAGATGGAGCCCTGCATTAGGCTCTGTGCTCAGTGTAGAATCTACTTGAGATTTTCTCACTCCCTCTCTCTCTCTGCCTCTCCCCTCACTTGTTCTCACTCTCTAAATAAATAAAACCTTTTTTTTTTTTTTTTTTTTTAAAAACACGAGTTAGATTTCCAAGGTCAGCTGATTCTGGAATCCTGGCTTTTTTTTTTTTTTTTCCTTTTTTAAGATTTTATTTATTTGACAGAGAGAGAGGGAGAGAGGGAACACAAGCAGAGGCACAGGGAGAGGGAGAAACAGGCTTCTCCCTGAACAGGGAGCCCAATGTGGGGCTCAATCCCAGGACCCTAGGATTATGACCTGAGGCAAAGGCAGACACTTAACAACTGAGCCACCCAGGCACCTCTAAATAAATAAAATATTTTTAAAATTTTTAAAAAGAACTAGAAATTCAAATGAAAGAAAGGACATCTAATGATGAGGCTCCCCTAGATCACAGGGGACCAATGTCAGCCTCTCTCTCTACAGGCATGGCCCACATCATTCTCTGTGCTGAAGATGAACCATCAGAGCTATAGGACAGCATCTCAGATTGTCGAATATCACACCCCAAATCAACAGGTCCAGAAAAGAACTTGGGACCTTGGCCATTGCTTCTGCTCTGGCCAGCACACACTGCTTCCTTAGCCAAGAAGTTACAGTGGTGCTTTTTTCCTAGGAAGTTTCCAACACTATTTTAAGCTCTTTGAAATGAAACAGCAACAGAGTTGATTACGGTCACAGCCTTGGAATAGCCTGTAGGAGGCCTGGGCTCTACACTTCCAGAATCATACCTTGCTCCTCTGAATGGTTTCAACAAAGCCAGAATAACAGAGATTAATTAATGGCAGAGTGGGACTGCATCTTCTCAGTGATGCAGGAAGGAGGACCAAAGGGATATTTTTCTGGGGTTTCCACATACAGGATCACAGAAGCAGATTATTACAACTAAAAATGGCCCAAGTGTAATCACTTGGCACAATGCACTATGTTGACTATAAATAGTAACCCAGCATGCAAGTTCCCTGAGGTACTCTTTAGCAGTGTGCATGTTCTACTTGACTTTCTTGGCAAGCCCTCAGTGAGCCCAGGGCATTCAGCCTAGGCTGGGGGGTCTCAGAAGCCAGACACCCCTACAGGGGTGAAAGGGACTGGCTGGCAACTTTAGCAGATGGAATAAAGACGAAATGAAGTCCAAAGGGAGGAAAGGACTGGTCCAGGCAGGATTATCCAAAAGCATGTGCTTAGAAAACTGGCAAAGCAGAGACAGTAATTGCAAATATTTTAAATTATATTTATCTAATTAGTCACCATGATAAAAAACAGAACTTTGCTAGACTTTCCTTATAGTTTGCTCAATTTCCTTATACTGATTCTGTGTTAAATATTGTTTTTCAAATACATATTGAGGGCTGAAAATATGAGGGACATCATAATCTTTCTATTGCTGAGGCCTCTGAAGTTCTTAATCTGGTTGCTGGCTTTATCAAGAAGCAAGGAAAACCAGGATTCCAAAGCTTCAAGGTCAATATTCAGTTCTTCATTCAATAAATACTTCTTGAGGGCCTAGAGAAGTGTCAGGTCTTTGCTCAGTCCTGGGATACAGCGGCAAACAAAATAAATATGGTTCCTGAGTTCCTAGAGCTCAGTCTTGTGAGCGTTGTTAAGAATAGGAGCAGGACTGGGGCATCTGGGTGGCTTAGTAGGTTGAGCATCTGACTCTTGGTTTTGGCTCAGGTCATGATCTCAAGCCCCACCTCCAGCTCCGCGTTCAGGACAGAGTCTGCTTGTCCCTCTTCCTCTTCTCTTCCCCCTGCTCACACTTTCTCTCACTTGTCCTTCTCCCTCTTCTCCTACCCCTGCTCGTGCTTTCTCTCGCTCTCTCAAAGTAAGTAAATAAAATTAAAACAAACAAACAGAAAAGAGTAAGAGCAGGATCCAAAGCAAAAGGTTCATATTGGAAAGTAGGCAAGATTCTGCAGCCAGCAATGGGATGCCAAGGGAGGAGATCCCTTCTGGGATGCCAGCAAAAGAGGCCAGGGGCAAACAAGGAGCTGCTGTTTAGGGGGATGGGCTGGGTCAGATAACATCCTTATCCCCTCCGCTCATTTGGCAGAGAAGAGAGCCACTGTAGTATGTTGGGTTAATCAAGAACAGGTGACCAGGGCCCTCAGAGTCAATGCAGTCATGATGCTGCTGCTTCTCTGCTCACAGCCATGAACTGGTATGTGCCATGTGAGCTGTGTGAGACACCCTGAAGCTCCAAAAACGATCAAGACATGAGTTGCCTACTGACAGGAATTCTAGGAAGTATAGCAGACCAGAAATGGGAAGCATTATAATAACTGCCAGAAGAAGCTGAGTGACCCTCCCCACAACTGTCACCCACATTTCTCTGACATTGCGTGGAAATGAAAAATAAAAGCCTGATTTCACCTGGAAGAGTGGGGCCACAAAGCAACCTGCTGAAATGATCAGGCTACAGCCAGAAGCCCCTGAGAGGAGTTTTGGCTTTAGGGCATGAAATGGGCAAGAATGGGGGAAAGGCTGTGGCCTGCTGTGTTAGAGAAGGAGCCATTCCAGCAGCTCAGTGCCAGCACTACCAGAAGGTGTGATGGCCATTGCGAAGGTGCAGAGCTGACAACAGCAACATCAGGAACTTCAGAGTAAGTGTCCAGCCAGCAGAGCAGCAGCCTAGACAGATCTCAGAGTACCTGACCTCTCTGGGCCTATTTTCTTATCTGAAAATGGAGATAATAAAAGAGCATGTGTTGGTTTCCCAGGGCTGCTATAACAAACACTACAAAGTTAGTGGCTTCCAACAAAGGACATTTATTCTCTCACAGTTCTGGAGGCTAGAAGTCCAAAATCAAGGTTTCAGCAGGACCATGCTCCCTGTGAAGGCTCCAGGGGAGAATCTTTCTTTGCCTCTTCCAGCTTCTGGTGGTTGCCAGTAATCCTTGACATTCTTTGGTTTGTGGCAGCACAACGCCAATCTCTGCTTCCATCTTCACACGGACATCTTCCTCTATGTATCCTGTAAGGACCTATTTAGCAAGAGGCTTTTATTAAAGTTAAACTGTCCCTGCTTCCCTACCCCCAGGGGATTCACTTAAAAACAAGTCCCGGAAACCAGCTTCAGGTAACAAAAGTCCAGACATAAGGGTGGGTCAGGCCAGGTGGAGACATCCTATCAGTAGGGGGTTGCATACTATCTCCCTAGCTACCAAGGAGTAGGGGGCCCCCACCATTTGGAACCCTTTTGGCACCAATCCTAATCAAGGTGTAATAGGCTGGGTCAAATGTCTACTACGGTAAATTGTAACTCAGCTGGTCACCTAGCATCACTGTGGAGTTTCCTGTGTGTGTCACAATTTCATTGGTCACCTGTGCGTGGCCAGGCCCGACCTCATGGTTTTGCCCTTAAAAGCTAGACTGTGAAACAGAGAAGAGTCGCCCTCTCTTGTAAGAGATGCGGCCTCCAACGTTCGGTAAGATTCTTGATGCTTGGTGCTAAATAAAGCTTTGCTTGACCTTCGCTTTGTATCAGTCTCGCTCCTTTAATCACGGACCCATTATTGGGGCATAACATATCCCTCTTCATATAAGAACACCAGTCACTGGATTAGGGCCCATCCTAATCCAGTATGACTTCATCTTAACCTGCTTACATCTACAAGGATCCTATTTCCAAATAAGATCACATTCATAGGTTCTGGGTGGATGTGAATTTTGGGGAGGACACTATGCAACTCAGTACAGAGAACCAATCTCATAAAGACTTTATATATGTAAGGTGCTTGGAACAGTTGCTGGCACATAACATATGCCATGTAAGAGTCAGCTACCCTTCTTCAACATCTTTGGCAAATGACAGCTGCCATGGGATATGAGAGAGCTCGGTTATAGAGGAATTCCTCTCCCTCCATCTTGATTAGAGGGAAGAAATTAGATGGAAAAAAAAAGTGTTCCAAAAAGAGCTGATGAGGGCACAGGTGGAACACAATGTGTTCATTACCATTCAATGGCCCCCATCAACACCCCACCAATACTCTCAGGCTGGAGTAAGGAAATATCCACCATAATCTCTTCATTTGTTTCTGAAGAAGGCAAAAACTGTCATTCCAAACTAACAATAGCCCTTCAGAGCAGCCCTCAAACTAAGATGCACTTAGAAGGCGCCTCCAGAGAAGAGCCAGCAGGGAAGCTACACTAGGGAATGCAGCAGTTTCATCGCTTAGTCAGGCTGTGAGTTCTGGTCCCAAACTGCTTTACACAGCATATTCATCCCACAGCTAAGCAACTGAATGACTGAGTCCAAACATGAAATTCATTCTCCAAAATGGAGATCTCCTATTATCTTACTTTCAGATTAGGGGAGGGGAGAAGAGATTAAAGGCTCCTGGTCTTTCTTCTTTAATAAACAGGTCTGGGGCAGTACACAACTGAAAAGAAATAGAGCCAGATCTCAACTGCTATCTTCATATCAAAATAAATTCCAGAAGGATCAAAGACTTAAAGATTAAATTTCAAGAATTAAAAGAAGGTGCGCGCACACACACACACACACCAAGTACTCAAAGAGAATGAGTAACCATTTTTTATGTTTTTGAGGTAGGGAGACATGCCTTTTCTAAACAATGACCTAGCAGCAGGAAAAACTGTAAGAAAAAAGATTATTTTGACTACCTAAAAATATAAAACTTCCCAAGAGAAAAAAATTGCATAAACACAGTCAAAAGACAAATGATAAACTAGGAACAATTCTGTTATATATTATAGTCAGTACTTTACCTCTTTTAAATTATTAAGAAAACATTACTGGGAACACATGCAAAAAACAGGGGCACCTGGGTGCCTCCTGTTAAGCATCTGTCTTCGGGTCAAGACCCCAGGTCCTGGGATGGAACCCCTTATCAGGCTTCCTGCCCAGCGGGAAGCTTGCTTCTCCCTCTCCCACTCCCCCGGCTTGTGATCCCTCCCCCTGTTGGTGTTCCCTCTCTGGCTATGTCTCTGTCAAATAAATAAAGGTCTTAAAAAAAAAAAAAAAAAAAAAAAAGACATGAATAAGTGACTAAAAAAATTCATAAATGTCCAAAATACATTTGAAAAGATGTTCAATCTTTAATATAAAAAAATATTAAGTCCTACTTACTGATTTGCATGTCTCCATTACTATTTGAAGCATTTTACTTAGATTAATTGACTTATTCTTCCTGAAACAGGTGCTATCATTATGCTTACCTTATCAAAGATGAAACTGAGAGAGAAATTAAATGACTTACCCAAGGTCACACAGTTAAGTGGCTGAGTCAGAATTCAGGCCCCAGCAGATGGGCTCCAGAGTCATATGCCGTATCACATCACATCTATCAGAGTCACATTCTCAACTACCATATTATAGTGACAAGACCACTTTTCACCTGTCAGATGTGGAAATGAAAAACATACAACACAGTATTACTGGCAATGTAGGTAATCTCATGTGCCATTGGCAGGAGTTAACATTCTTAAGGGTAGTTGGTTCCATAAATTGACATTTTAAATGTCCATATCCTTCAACTGAGCCATTCTATTTCTTAAGAATTTATCCTAAGTGGGGCGCCTGGGTGGCTCAGTTGGTTTGAAAGGTCCCCCAATAATGGGTCCGTGATTAAAGGAGCAAGACTGATAAAAAGCGAAGGTCAAGCAAAGCTTTATTTTGCGCCAAGCATCAAGAATCAAACTGACCGTCTGGAGCCGTCTCTTACAGAGAGGGCAACCCCTCCCTGCCTTACAGACTAACTTTTTTTTTTTTTTTTTAAAGATTTTATTTATTTGACAGAGATCACAAGTAGGCAGAGGCAGGCAGAGAGAGAGGAAGGGAAGAAGCAGGCTCCCCACCGAGCGTAGAGTCCGATGCGGGGCTCGATCCCAGCACCCAATGCGGATTGATCCCAGATCCGGCTCATGATCTGAGCCGAAGGCAGAGGCTTTAACCCACTGAGCCACTCAGGTGCCCCACAGACTAACTTTTATAGAGCAAAGGCCATGTGGTTGGGCCTGGCCACGCACAGGTGGCCAATGAGATTGCAACACACAGAGAAAGCTGCACAGTCATGCTAGGTCACACACGGGTGGCCAACTGAATTACAATTCACCCCATAGTAGCTATTTGAACTAGCCTATCACCTTGGTCAGAATTGGAGCCCTTTAAAAGGTGGGGCCCACACTCCTTGGTAGCTAGGGAGACAGTATGCGCGCTTTACTGATTGAATGTCTCCACCTGACCCGACTCATCCCTGCATTTGGGCTGTTACCTCCACCTGGCCTGACCCACCCTTGTATTTGGGCTTTGTTACCTGGGACTGGTTGGGGGGGGGGTCAGTTTAAGTATTACTGCATGAACAACAAAATGGCTGTTCAACCGAGGTGGGGCCGCTCCGGCTAAATAGGCCCTTACAGGTTAAGCGACTGCCTTCGGCTCAGGTCACGATCCCGGAATCCCAGGATTGAGTCCCGCATTGGGCTCCCAGCTCCATGAGGAGTCTGCTTCTCCCTCTGACCTTCTCCCCTCTCATTCTCTCTCTCACTCTATCAAATAAATAAATAAAATCTTAAAAAAAAAAAAAATTTATCCTAAGATAAGTAGACAAGTGTTTACTTATACAGTTATACAGGGCGTTTATCACAGCATGTATATAATAACAAAAATACAGCAAATGGGAGCACCTGGCTGGCTCAGTCAATAGAGTGTGCAACTCTTGATCTCAGGGTCCTGAGTCTGAGCCCCACAATAGGCGCAGAGATTACTTAAAAAAAAAAAAAATACTGCCAATAAAAAGTCCAACAAATACACCGGAAGTCCAACAAATTCATTCATTCAACAAATATTTACTGAATACCAACTGTGTGCCAGGAACTGTCCTACATAACAGAGAGCAGTGAATAAAAAAAAAGAAGAAAAAAGTCTCTGTCTTCATGGAGCTTACATTCTAATGGAAGGTGTTGGGCAATAAACAAGTAAAAGTATACAGTGTATCAAGTGGTGTTAAATGCTACAGAGAAAAACAAGAGAAAAACAAAGGAGAGAAGGGAGATAGGAAAGAAAGGGGGTTTGCTACAATTTTAAGTAAGGGAGTCAGGGAAGGTCCCATAGATAACAGATAAGATAAACAGATTAAATATTAAAAAATAAAAAGCAGGGGCGCCTGGGTGGCTCAGTGGGTTAAAGCCTCTGCGCCCCCCACCCCTCTGCTCAGCGGGGAGCCTGCTTCCCCCTCTCTTGATGCCGGCTTCTCTGCCTACTTGTGATCTCTTTCTCTCTGTCAAATAAATAAATAAAATCTTTAAAAAAAAAAAGAATTTACTCCATTTGGAAAAACAAAATCAACACACAGCAAACATGTTATAGATGGGGGCTCCAAGATTTCTAGTGCACAAACAGGAGAACAGATAAACAAATAATGGGGTATCCTGACACACACGGGTATCTTCAATTTCAAACACAATCTCCCTTTTGTTCTATTCTCAGTAGAAATGTGTTTCACTTCAGGAAAAATGTCATTTACCAAAATCGAAATACATTAAGTTAGGGACCATTCACTAGACAGAAAGGATCTTCCTTCTTCCTCTTTTCTGTGAAGTTTAGAGAGATATAACTTAATACCTCTCCAGCCAATCCCTGTTAACACACACACACACACACACATTTACATTCAACTTTTTAGGATCACTTTTAGAGGGTAAAGCAAAGTACTTAAAAAGTTTATAAAACTTGGGATATTTGGCTGGTTGTCAGTTAAGCATCCAACTCTTGATTTCGTTTCAGGTCATAATCTCAGGGTCGTGAGACTGAACTCAGGGTCGTGGGCTGTGTGTGCTCAGTGGGGAGTCTGCTAGAGATTCTCTCCCTCTCCCTCTCCTTCTGCTCCTCCCCCCACTTTCTGTCTCGCACACATATACATTCTCTCTCTCAAAGAAATCTTTAAAAATAAAACAAAAAACCAAAACAAAACAAAGAAGAGGTAATCTGGGTATAATAAGTAGACAGAATCTTCCCCTTTTGCATACAAATACTAATACTAGCATGCCACAAACATTATTCTGCACTTTGCCTTAATAATGGATCTCAGAGATTGTTCCATATCAGGATGTGAGTGTGTATGTGCCTATATGTCTCATTCTTCTTAAAACTACATAATATGGCAATATCCACTACAATTTATTCAACTAGTATTTTTGTTTTAAAGATCTTATTTATTTGTCAGAGAGAGAAAACAAGCAGGGGGAGCAGGCAGAGGGAGAAGCAGGCTCCCCACTGAGCAGGGAGCCCAATGTGGTACTCGATCCCAGAACCCTGGGATCATGACTCAAACCAAAGGCAGACACTTAACTGACTAAGGCACCAAGGCATCCCTATTCAACTAGTATCTTTTTCTTTTTTTCAAAGAGTTTATTTATTTATTTGACAGACAGAGATCACAAGTAGGCCGAGAGGCAGGAGAGGCGGGCAGAGAGAGAAAAAGGAGGAAGCAGGCTCCCTGCTGAGCAGAGAGCCTGATGTGGGGCTCGATCCCAGGACCCTGGGATCATGACCTGAGCCAAAGGCAGAGACTTTAACCCACTGAGCCGCTCATGCGCCCTATTCAACTAGTATCTTAACAATACATACTAAGATGTATTTTTAAGCAAAATGTGTTAAAGACTATGCATACCAATTTTGCATATCTTTCTCCCTTAACAAAAATATTCAGATTTAACTCTTTATATATCCTCCAAGCAACTATTAATGACCACTGATACTTGCTTTGGTTTGAATTTAATAGTGTTTCACCTTGACTTATTTCTACTAGGGTATATGTTGACTGTTTGTCACCAAAGATGATCAAGAAAACACAGGAGAGGCGTCTGGGTGGCTTAGTTGGTTGAGTGACTGCCTTTAGCTCAGGTCATGATCCTGGAGTCCCAGGATCCAGTCCCGCATCGGGCTCCCTGCTCAAGAGGGAGTCTGCTACTCCCCCTGACCCTCTCTCCTCTCATGCGCTCTCTCTCTCAAGTATATAAATAAAATCTTAAAGAAAAGAAACAGAAAAAGAACACACATTGTCCTCTGAATATTCTGGTCACCCTTTACTCCATCATCCTTATAAATTGCTTCTTTTTTTTTTTTTTTTAGATTTTATTTATTTATTTGACAGAGATCACAAGAGAGGCAGGCAGAGAGAAGGAGGAGGAAGCAGGCTCCCCGCTGAGCAGAGAGCCCGATGCGGGGCTCGATCCCAGGACCCTGGGACCATGACCTGAGCCGAAGGCAGAGGCTTTAACCCACTGAGCCACCCAGGCACCCCTATAAATTGCTTCTTAATAGTATACCTTTTACTGGGTTTAACTCTGAAAAAGTGTAAGACAAATAAACCCCCACCACCACCCCCACACACACTTTCATTACTCAATTAAAAAACAAAAAACATTGGGGAACCTGGGTGGCTCAGTGAGTTAATAAGCCTCTGCCTTCGGCTCAGGTCATGATCTCAGGGTTCTGGGATCGAGCCCCGCATCGGGCTCTATGCTCAGCAGGGAGCCTGCTTCCTCCTTTTTCTCTCTCTGCCCGCCTCTCCTGCCTCTCTGCCTACTTGTGATCTCTATCTGTCAAATAAATAAATAAAGTCTTAAAAAAAACTTAAAAAAAAAAACAAAAACATCTCTTTCACTTCAGTGTCTCTCAGTCTACTATTTGGTTTCTTTTAGATCACAGCAAGGCAGAATGAGTGAGGGCTCTATGCATACAATGGGGCTGGAATCTCAGTTCTGCCATTTCCAAGTTAATCTACTGCTCAGAGCTTCTGGTTTATCATCTACAAACCCAGGGCAATACCATCTATCTCTTATACAGATGAAATAACTACACAGGGAAATCCACTTGAGAGAACCAAAGAGCTATCTCTATTGAACTAGCTCTGCTTAGTCAAAGACTTGCTTAGGGAAGTGGAAAAGATCAAGAAAAAAATCTGACCAGGTAATGAGAGAAAGGGTGCCTTCAGCAGAGGCAATAATACATGCAAAGGGTGAGAGTTGTGCAGGGCCACAAAGCACCCCACAGCTACTGACAAGAAGGTAAAAAGTAATTTATAGTCAACAAGTACTTCCCAAGTACCTCTAAGCACTGAAGATACAACCATGAGCAAGAAGGTCCCTACCTTCATGGAATTTATAATCTAATAGGAGAGAAAGACAAACTAGTAAAAAGCAGTAAGTGGTCTAATGGAAGCAAATGAAGTATAAATAAAAAGTAACATTGAGTTGCTTTGTATAGAATGGCCAGAAAAACTTCTAAGAGGAGATAATGTGGGGACGCCTGGGGGGGCTCAGTCGGTTAAGCATCTGCCTTCAGCTCAGGTTATGATCCCAGGGTCCTGGGACTGATCCCCACATCAGGCTCCCTGCTCAGCAGGGAGCCTGCTTCTCCCTTTGCCTGCTGCTCTGCCTCCTTGTGCCTCTCTCTCTCTCTCTCTCTGTGTCAAATAAATAAATAATCTTTAAAAAAAAAAAAATAAGAGGAGATAATGTTTAACTGACACTTAAAAGTAAGGAATAGTTAATGAGGTGAAGAGCAGGGTAAAGGCTATAGTCTTAGGCAGAGGCTATAGCACTACAAAGGCTCTGAAATCAGAGAGCAAAAGAAGCGATCAAGGAACTGTGAACAGATAAGGGTGCCCAGGAGATGAGAGAGAAGGGCTTGGGATAAGACCTGAGAAAAAGGCAGGGACCAGATCATCCTCGATCTTATAGGTCATAATTTGGGCCAAATTGTGTAAGGCCGTTTATTACAACCCAAGACATTTGGACTTGATCCTATAGGTAACAGGAATGTAACAGAGGACTTGAAAAGGAAAGACAAGGTTCTAATAGAAGGATAGAGGCAGCTGGGTGTATACAATAGCAACAACGGGGAGTGAAGACAGCTTGGGAACCAAATAAAGAAAACCTACACTAGGATAGAGTCAACGTACACAGGAAAAGAGAGGCACCCTTGAGAAAATCTGCCACGCGACCAGTAGCCTTCAGGGTCCATGTTCTAGCCTGTTTTCTGAGTCCAAAGTCAAAGCTTCCTGTAAATCCCAGAGCTACTGACCTGCCATGGTTTAGTCATGAAGCCCTTGTCTACCTCATCTGGTTCTGCATCTACTGTGGCAATGAGAAGATGAGGTGCCGGTACACGCAGTTATCCATTATTCCCACTGGATGACAGACTGGGTTTCTTAGGACCTTTAGATCCAAGTAAAGTGTTCAAATCCCCTTTCTTCCCCTTTAGAGATGGGAGGTCAGTGGAATCCTCTGTCAGTTTCTCCAAATATGGTCTGCAGATGATGACTGTAGTCAGAGTCCTCTGAGAGGCAATCAAAATGCAGATTCCTGTGCTTGCTTCAGCAGCACACATACTAAAATTGGAACAATACAGAGAAGGTTAGCATGGCCCCTGCACAAGGATGACACACAAATTCGTAAAGCGGTCCATATTTTTATTAACTATCTGAGACGATTTTACACTCCGTTGTCTTGGGACTGTCTTATTTCTATTCTGGAAGCTGTCTGCTATGGCCCTAACTGGTCATTAAAAGTGATGTTTCTATTTTTTTTATTTTTTTAGAATTTTATTTATTTATTTGACAGAGAGAGATCACATCTAGGCAGAGAGGCAGGCAGAGAGAGAGAGAAAGAGGAGGAAGCAGGCTCCCTGCCAAGCAGAGAGCCTGATGCAGGACTTGATCCCAGGATCCTGATATCATGACCTGAGCCCAAGGCAGAGGCTTAAACCCACTGAGCCACCCAGGCGCCCTGATGTTTCTATTTAAAAAACAAATCAGGGGCACCTGGGTGGCTCAGTGGGTTTAGCCTCTGCCTTGGGCTCAGGTCATGATCCCGAGGTCCTGGGATTGAGCCCTGCATCGGGCTCTCTGCTTGGCAGGGAGCCCGCTTCCCCCTCTCTCTCTGCCTGCCTCTCTGCATACTTGTGATCTTTGTCTGTCAAATAAATAAAAATCTTTAAAAAAAGAAAGAAAGAAAGAAGAATTTGAAGATACCAAAGCAGCAAATAGAAGGCAGAACATCAGAGCATAAGGCTTAGAGAACAGAGGAGTCAAAGACAGGGAGCATTCTCGAGGGAATCACTAACTATGGCCATGATCTCTGGCTCTCTTAGGCCGCTTTTCCCAGCAAAACCCTAGGAGGAGAGTGCAGATAGATGCCTTGCCTCACAGAGGCAAGGTGACTGGCCTTAGACTGCCCAGGATGTGCACATAATCACTCTATCCAACCTTCAAAGAAAACATACCCATCTTCAGTAAGTACTGTTCCTATCCCCATGACTCCTCCTCACCAAGCAACCACCATGAAGCCAGCTACCACTCTGTAGCAGACCTTCAGGCCACACAGAAAACATACAGAACACCCCAAAGGGCTAATGGCAGGCACCACTCACCAAGATTCTCCACTTGGCACATCAGAGCACCTAACACTGCCATAAACTCAACGACCATTCCACGTCAGAGACTTCGAAAACCACCACCTATACACCTTCAGATCCTACATCTATGCACACCCGGCCAGTCTTCCACTACTTCTACCATGCCTCACTGACAGAATCCCATCCTATATTTTACACTTTCGTGTCCCTCCCCAAAATTCAGACAGAAATCCACAGATTCAGGCTAGGCAGAGTCCTGAACTCCTGAGGCTGCTGAGGCCAGCTCCTAGGCATGGTCTGGTGGGAGGAGGTACAGCCTGAAGGAGTGCTCACCCTATCTGAAGGGAGTATCCTCAGCCTACCTAAGGGGAGCACCAGGATGGATTGCTACAGGAAACTTTTCCAAAGATTAGCTAGTTAAACCTAATATATTTAAAAATGAGCAGAAACTGAAGTGTGAGAAAAGGTACAGTAGGATTTCTGAGGATCTGACTTTCAGATAATTAACACATAAAATACAAAGTTATAGGCAATCTAGTTCAAACCTTTGTATGTCAACTACCTGATCCTCCTTCTAATCCAAAAGCTGGTTCCACACTAAAGAGGTAAGAATGCCAAAAGATTATTTAAGTAATCCCCAAGATTATTTATGGCCTTAATCGTGAACTGCTTGCCCTGTCCATTCTTACACTCCACCCATTATCCTGATTCTCTAGGTTTCTGAATTAATGATTCAGCTTCCTGTTTCATCTTTGCCTCACCTTATCCCTAAGGCCTTTTGCTTCCTTCCTTGCATAGAAGTGCACTCCACTCTCAGTTATACCGCCATCAGCCACTCAGAGTAAATATGCTGCCTACCCAGATCCGCAACTTTTATCCTTAGCACTCATGTCCCATTCCTGGGCAAGTCCTCTGCCAGGTACACTGATTTTTATGAATATATCTCAGAGAAAGACAGTGTTTTAGATGATTCATCTCAAGCATGTTAGATAGTTCATCCAGGCAAACACTGGGATCACAAAAGATGGAATAAGAAGAATGACAATGAGCCAGGGCCAAATGACCAGACCTTACCCTGACATTCAAAGGCGTACCTTCTTAGCCCTCAATTGGTACTCTGGGTACTCCTATCCAGCACCCCACCTCAAGAGATGCTTCTAGCCCACAGCAGTTACGACTAAGAATACATGGTGAATAAGACATATGTCTTTGCCCAACAAAATTTACCATATAGTGAGGGAGACAGACAAATAATTACGGTATGTATAATTAAAGGTAATGCATGTAGAGCTGTAAGACTAAGAAGGGCAGTCAAGTGAAGTTAGACTTAAGCTGAAACATGAAGGATAAATAGGAGATACCCAGGCAGAGGCTGGGCACTTGAGAAAAAGTGTTCTAAGTAGAGGGAATAGCATATGCAAAGGTCCTGCAGCAAGAAAACACATCTGAAGAGATGGGATGAGCTGGGGAGTGGAGAGGCCAAAGCAGAGGGTGTCCTGAAGCAGAAGATGCTGGAGAGACCAAAAAGGGCTTCATAATACGTATGAAACTGTTTTATAATTCACTTCACAAGTATTCACTGAGTGCCTACAATGTACCAGACATTGTTATACATACAAGAAATGTAAGAGTGAATAAAACAGACAACATTCCTTCCTGTTCTCAGAGAATTTAATTCTAACTGAAGGAGACCAAGGTGCCTGGCTGGCTCAGTCAGTAAAGCACGCAACCCTTGATCTGAGTCTGGGCATGCAGCCTACTTAAAAAAAACAAATACATACATACATACATACATACATATATACATAAATATTAATTGAAAGAGACTATATAAACAAATACATGAATAAACTAGAAAAAAATCACATATTAAGTGCTATGGAAAGAATTAAAATAGGTGATATAGCGGAAAGGATATGGGTGGCTAATTTGGAATAATTAAGTGGTCAGGGGAAGGCCTCTCTGAGGACATGACATTTAAAAACTAGTATCTCAGGGTGCCTGAGTGGCTCAATCAGTTAAGCCAATCAGTTTGGCTCAACTCATGATCCCAGAGTCCTGAGATCAAGCCCCTCATCAGGCTTCCTGTTCAGTGGGGAGTCTGCTTCTCCCTCTCCCACTGCAGCTCCCCCTGCTTGTGCTCTCTGTCAAATACACAACATCTTTAGAAAAAATAAAAATAAAATAAAAACATATATCTCAAAACAAAATAAAACAACAACAAGAAACCCCTAAAAAGCTGTCATTCAAAGATCAAGGGGAAAAGCATTTTAGGTGGGGGTGACAAATCATGTAAAAGCAAGATCATGGAAGTTTTTTAAGCAGGAAAGTTAGACCATGAACATTCATATATATTATAAAGATCACTCTGGCTGCAATGTGCAGAGTGGAATGGAGGTGGGGAAGGATAAAACCAAGACTGGAGGTAGAGACCAAAAGGTATCATGTACACTAAGATGAGAAGAACCCCACAACGACGATGTGATGATGATAACAACATTCACATGGCACTTACTGGGAGCCGATCTATTTTTCTAAGCATTTTACGTGTTACTAATTTATTTAATACTCAGAAGTACTCTTGTTTTGTAAATCCATAAAACTAAGGTACAAGATAGTGGCAATGAAGAAGAAAAGAAAGCAAATGGATTCAAGAAATACTAGGGAGGAAAAGTCCCAGTGACATGCTGGTTGTTGGCATGTGGGAGGGGAAGGGAAGTCTTTTGGGCCTAATAACTGCGTGGTGTTTACCATGTGACAGGACACCAGGTGAGGCGGCAAGTAAGGAGCGGGAGGCCACACAGTGGTGAGTGTGCACAATATCCCTGTGATGCCGGCCACGTGAGCAGCTGGACACTGGTCTGCAGACAGAGGTGGGCATCATCCATATGCAGACGGTTAAGTGGAGCTGTCAGAAAGGTTGAGATCACCTAGAAAAGCAGCATGAGAAAAGAAGACAAAAGGCCTAAGAAAAGAACACTGACACTTAAAACACAGTAAGAATCGCTCATAACAACAAAGAAATGGAAATACCTTAATGTCTCTCAATAGGAAAATAACTGAATTTAGCATATCTGCCTATACTATAAAATATTATACCGTAGCCAAAATCAATGAGAAGTATCTTTTTGTACCAACATGAAATACTGTCAAGACACCTTACTGAATCAGAGAAATGCCAAAGTGATCCATAAAATGTGACCTCATTTGTATAAATAAGACACAAAAATTACACTTTTCTGGTTTCATACATATATATGTAAACAGAAAAAAGTCCGGTATGTACAAATTCCAAACACTAACAGGTTACCACCTCCAAGGAACACAAAAATAACAGGGGGAGCAGGAGAATTCAAAATATGATTTTATTTTTTTTAGATTATATCATATTACTACATTCCCTATAAAATAAAGATCAATTCTTCAAAAAGATCAATTTTTCAGGGCGCCTACCTGGCTCAATTGCTAAAGCATGTGATTCTTGACTTCAGGGTCATGAGTTTGAGCCCCACCTTGGGCACAAATCTTACTCAAATATAATAATAACAGGAGTCTTTGTATCTTTCCCTCAATTTAGCTGTGAACCTAAAACTGTTCTTAAAAAAACTCTTTTTTTTTTTTTTAAGATTTTGTTATTTATTTATTTGACAGAGAACACACGTAGGCAGAGGCAGGCAGAGAGAGAGAGAGGGAGGCAGGCTCCCTGCCCAGCAGGGAGCCGGATGCGGGGCTTGATCCCAGGACCCTGGGATCACGACCCGAGCCGAAGGCAGAGGCTTCAACCCACTGAGCCACCCAGGCACCCCCTTAAAAAAACTCTTAATTTTTTAAATGGGAGCCTACAAAAGATATCCTTTGTTTCAGATGCTAAATTTTCTGTCCCTTTCACCTCCAATGGTCTTGGTGTTCAGATCTTAAGGCTTCCCATCTCCCCACATCTAAGATATTAACACGAAGCTCCCTAATTCTATGGTCTACTAGACCGAGGCCAAGCCTGAACTGAATCCCTAGACCCTGAATCACTAGACCCAGGCCAAGCCTTACCACCAATCCCCCCCTAGGCTGGGCCAGAGTCCCAGGAGGAAAAGTCAGACACCAAAGTCTTAAACAAACATGGAAGAATGAGGGGCACCTGGCTGGTTCAGTCAATAGAGCATGCGACTCTTGATCTTGGGGTTTTGAGTTTGAGCCCCATATTGAGTGTAGAGATTACTTTAAAAAATAAAAACTTTGGGCGCCTGGGTGGCTCAGTCGCTGAGCATCTGCCTTCCACTCAGGTCGTGATCCTGGTGTCCTGGGATAGAGCCCCGCATTGGGCTCCCTGCTCAGTGGGGAGCCTGCTTTTCTCTCTCTCACTACCCCTGCTTGTATTCCCTCTCTTACTGTCTCTCCCTGTATGTTAAATAAATAAATAAAATCTTAAAAAAAAATAAAAAATAAAATCTTTAAAAAAATAACAACAAACCACCATGGGAGAATGAGTACAGATGTCAACCAATCTCAAGGACAGGGATCCAGCAGCCTTGCTGCCCAGTAAAAGTCTCAATGGAGAAAGGTATTTGAAGGTCTATAAGCAGCTCTGCAAAACTGAGGGATGTGGCTGCAGGACAGTCAGGTAAAATCAGGGGGAAGTGGTATGCGGTGAGTTTAAAAAAAAAAAAAAAAAAGAGCCAGGTGCATGGGTGGCTCAGTGGGTTAAAGCCTCTGCCTTTGGCTCAGGTCATGATCCCAGTGTCCTGGGATCGAGCCCCACATCAGGCTCTCTGCTCAGCGGGGAGCCTGCTTCCTCCTCTCTCTCTCTGCCTCTCTGCCTACTTGTGATCTCTGTCTGTCAAATAAATAAATAAATAGCCAGTACCAATTATAAAGATTCCAAGCCAAGTGCTGTAGTATAGTGGAAACGAGTTTCACAACAAATGGAAGAGGGGAAGCCAAATTCTGTGAAGGGAGTGGGGGCAGCACATGGTGGGTATGTGTGTCTAGGGGTACCTAGAGGAGTCACTTCACATTAAAGCAGCAATTCCAGGAGGCACGGTATAGACGTTTAGAAGCTGGAGCAGCAGAAAGAAGACAAGGACTTGGCTCCTTCCTAAAAAGAAAGGAGGCTCTAAAAGTGAGGAGAAAAGCCTCTGAAACGATGCCTTTCCTTCTTCAGTAAACCAAAGAGAGCAAGACCATGGCAGATCTCTGATGACTGTACTCTTTAACGTTCAACTGTCTAAGGATAAAAGACACCATATTTGGTCTACATGTTTTCCTGGTTACCCAAAGAAATAGCACTACCTGAGCCTTACCCAACAGCTGATTCACCATCAGTTAGTCTATATCACAGCCCACTGAGCCTTATACTTCACACAGTACATACCAGACTCTAGAAAAAAACAACGGGGTGTGAGCTGTCAAAGTCCTCTCGGTACCTGACCTCACCCTCTGGGGTAGGTTTCATTTCAAAACTGAAAGGGACTGAGAGCTGGGGAAGTCCAAAGATCAACACAGCCAGAACAGGTGGTTCCCAGCAGAAAAGGGTCCCAGGCTGGAACTCAAAACAGAAACCAGACCACTGATAAGACAGTTTACGATGTCTGTCTCCAAGCCTTCAGATATTTATGTTTTCCAATATTTACAACCGGGCATGGCCATGCTTGTCCAGCTCCTGACAATTAGATATCTAATTCTCCACGTGTTCAATTAACTTCTTGGCTTTATTAAGTTTTAGAGCTCTGGGGTAACTCCAGTGACTGGGATACCTTGTGAATTTTTTATAGCCCTTCAAATGGGCCACATTTTTTTTTTAAGATTTTATTTATCTCCTCATCCTAGGGGGAGGGAGGGGTAGAGGGGAAGGGGAAAAGACGTGGAGAGAATCCCAAGCAAACTCTGTTAACACTGGGCTTGATCCCATGACCTTTAGATCTCAACCAGAGCAAAAACCAAGAGTCAGATACCCAAATGACAGAGCTACCCTGGCACCCCAAATGGGCCACATTTTAATCATAATGAACTTTATCATCTCCTCCTCCTTCAGCTCCCCATGAACCCTCAGCAAAATTCCTGTCTCACTAAAAAATGTCCACGTTTTCCATGATGGGCCTCTCAACAGAGCAATACTCATTACAATGAAAGTCTAGTTCATCAAAGAAATCAAGTTATTGGGGCGCCTGAGTGGCTCAGTCGTTAACCATCTGCCTTCAGCTCAGGTGATGATCCTAGGGTCCTGGGATCGAGCCCCAAATCAGGTTCCCTGCTCGACGGGAGGCCTGCTTCTCCCTCTCCCACTCACCCTGCTTGTATTCCCTTTCTCGTTGTGTCTCTCACTATCAAATAAACAAAATCTTAAATAAAAAGAAGAAATCAAATTATTTGCTTAGGTTCACTATTAACTAGCTGAGTGACCTTGAACAAGTAGCTTAACCTTTCTGGACATGGTTTCCTCATCTATAAATGGAGGAGGTTGGAAACAGGTGGAAGGAAAGCAATAAAACTTCCTTGAACTAAGACAAGACAAATTTTTTTTTTTTTTTTTAGATTTTTTTTTATTTATTTATTTGACAGAGAGAGATCACAGTAGGCAGAGAGGCAGGCAGAGAGAGAGAGGAGGAAGCAGGCTCCCCGCTGAGCAGGGAGCCCGATGCGGGGCTCGATCCCAGGACCCTGGGATCATGACCTGAGCCGAAGGCAGAGGCTTAACCCACTGAGCCACCCAGGTGCCCCGACAAGACAAATTTTTAAGTCTAAACAGTTCAATAAGTGCCAAGCAGAGTTATTTTAAAAAGACACAAACCTGGGGGTGCCTGGGTAGCTCAGTTGTTAAGCGTCTGCCTTCAGCTCAGGTCATAATCCCAGGGTCATGGGATCAAGCCCTACATCAGGCTCCTTGCTCAGGAGGGAGCCTGCTTCTCCCTCTCCCACTCCCCCTGCTTATGTTCCCTCTCTTGCTGTCTCTCTGTCAAATAAATATCATTCCAATTTTAGTATATGTGCTGCCGAAGCGAGCACTCTATCAAATAAATAGGTAAAATCTTAAAAAAAAAAAAAAAAAAAGACACACACCTAAAGCGTATCAAGATGAAATGCTAAGCAAGAAAAAATTTACAAACTTCCAAAGAGAAAGAACAGGTAATTACTTAGAATCCTATTGGCACTGGACTTCCCATCTGTATCACTAGATACTGAATACAGCAGAAAGCTGCATACAGACTTTGTAGTGACTAGAACTACTATTTAAGAATCCTAAACCCAGCCAAGACATCATTCCTACATTATGGTAAAATTCAGGAGTGCCTGGCTGGCTCAGTTGGTACAACATGTGACTCTTGATGTCAGGACTGTAAGTTTGAGCCCCACACTGGGTGGAGACATTACCTGTGAATAAACACATGGGGCGCCTGGGTGACTCAGTCAGTTAAGTGTCCAACTCTTGATTTTAGCTGGGGTCAAGATTTTGGGACCATGAGATTGAGCCCCACTTCAGGCTCTGTGCTCAGCTTGTCCTTCCCCTCTCCCTTCCCCGACTTGAATGCACACATGATTTTTTCCCCTTTCTCCTATAAAATGGATAAGTAAAATCTTCCCAAATAAATAAATAAACTCTTACAAAAATATACATACACACATTGTACACACACAATTGGACATATAAGGACCTTCAAAGTACCATCCATGCCCCTTTTCTAAGAAAATCACTCACAGAAAGAAACATCCTATTCAAATTAATATTTAAAACTGGAGCAAAGCTGGAAAAGACAAAGTGTACACAAGACATGTCTTCCCTCCCCCAAAAAAGACCTTTTAATGAGGCTGAACCAGATGACTTCTGATGGCCTTTCACGTATAAACAGAAACTCCTATACACAACCATCCCTGGAAGTCTGGCTTTGTGAGTTGTTCATCACCTAGTGGCCCAATGAAGTAAATGCAGTTTTGTCAAATGCCGGGATAAACTTCCAGCCATTTTGTGAGCTCTGACAGCATGTGGCTCTGAGTCTAATGTCCTAGAGATTACAAAAGTAGAAGAATGTAAACCCTCCAGACTCATATACAATTGTAGAGACTCAGCTAACTATGCATTCATTCTCCAAAGATGTGGGAAGGGCCCATATTTTGTGCCTAACCGTAAGAAATAAAATACGTATTTGTTGTTGCAAGGCTGTACTTCAAAGCAGTAAAAAACAGCGATTGCTTTTGTGCAGACCAATCCAAATTGAAAGCAAGTTTAGATGCTATGAGAAAACTGCAAAATGCCTTATAAATAGGAAGAGTGAATTCAAACATTCATAAGACTGGAATTTGAAAGACGGATTGTATTTATCCTGTATGATTCCAAAGAACAGGTCTAAAACTGATGAGAAATCATCTCAATTAGATTTAAATTCAAAACAAAAACTAGTATCTTACCAGAGAGCTATTCAACATATAATGTGATTCCTCAAGAAGTAATGAGCTCCCCAACAATGGAAGCATTCAAAAAGAACTTGGGTGATCATCTGTTAGGGGGATAATGGAAAGCATTCCTGCAACTAGATGACAGACAGGAGACAAGGAGATTGACTATTACCTCAAGGGCCTTTCCAACTCCAAGTCTATCATTCTAAATAAAACAAAAACAAAAACAAAACAAACATCACTAATAGAGTTCCTCCCTCTGCTTTTTTTTTTTTTTAAGTTCCAACCAGGCGGTACAACACAGTGGGTTGGATACCACTTTCCACTTGAGTAACTACAGACAGACTATTTAACTCTATTTGCCTCACTTTCATTATCTGTAAATTTAGAATAGTACTTACCTCATAAGGTTACTATGAAGATTAAATAGCAAACTTCTTAACAAAGTACTAACATACAGAAAGTGTATAAAACTGGAAGCTTATAAAGGAAAGGTAGCTTGGGGGGGACCCACGGCAGGGGAGTGTGGAAAGCGAAACCTAAATGTGCTGCTTGTTTTAGTTATCTGTACCCAACTCTCAACCAAAGCATTCCTGACTGTTGCTGGCTGGAGGCTAGGTTCCCTAGGCAACTAGCCTCAAAAAAGAGCCCAGACCTACCTTCTTCAGGAAGGCAATATTCTCCGTCCTGAAATCTGGCATCCTCCCTTACACAAAGCAGGGTCCCTAAAAGCCCACAAATACCACCACTCCAAAATCAAGGAGCTGAGCAAGTATTAGTCTCCTCACTTCAAATGGTCAGTGAGAACATCAGAGTTAGAAGGGATCTCAGAGACCATCTAGAGTGACCCTTTTGTTTAATGAATGAGGACAATAAGGCTGAGAAAACTGAAGTCCTGGATGTGGCAAATTGGTGAGAAGGTTGATGAGATCACAGGTCTCCTTATTTCTAGCCCAGTAGTCAAAAGCCTCCCATTTCTCAAATGAGGAAAAATAGGACAGGCCCTACTAAGCTATCTGCCTCATACTATGTGCTCTAGACAGGTGAGAAAAGAATAGAAACAGTAAAGTGTAGAGGTTAAGAATGTGGACCCTAGAGCCAGATTGCATATTCAAATCCCAGCACTGACTATGTGAGTTTAAGCATGTTTCCGAATCTCTTTGTTTCTATAAAATAGAGAAAGAGTAACTACCTTATAGGGTTACATTAAGGAATAGATGATGCTCCCCTACTTGTGCTCCCGCTCTTGCTCTCTAATAAATAAATAAATAAAATCTTAAGAAAAGGGCGAGTGGGCACCTGGGTGGTTCAGTCGTTAAGCGTCTGCCTTTGGCTCAGGTCATGATCCCAGGGTCCTGGGACTGAGCCCCACATTGGGCTTCCTGCTCAGCAGAGAGCCTGCTTCTCCCTCTCCCTCTGCTACTCCCCATCTTTGTTCTCTCTTTCTCGCTCTCTCTCGCAATCTCTCTTTCTCTGTCAAATAAATTAATAAATAAAATCTTTAAAAAAAAATAAAGAATAGATGTCAAACACATGGCACATAAAGTATTCAATGTATACACTGCTCTGCTTCTCATCGTTACCAGTTGTATTAGGAAACACAATCATAGTAACAAGAAAGACAGGACAAGCTCCTACACAGGTCCAAAAGCAGTAAGATACAGGTGTTTATTCAGCTTCATTTCCTGGTCCCAGCCAGGGAACACTCAACCTCTCAGCAGAAGACTATTAAATGACCCATCACTCTTTCATTTCTTTGGATCTAGGGAAAAATCACTTCAGAGAATAACCAGTACATGCTATGGTGATAAGATACTTAAGATCACAAATAAACCTTACGTAGGTCTGAGCCCAGGTGTGACCTCCAGATCTATGCTCACCTCAAGTTGGACAAAGTGCAGTTCATGTCCAACTCTTCCCTTCAATCTATGATGGTGGTACAGTATAATGGTAAGAAACAAGAGTTGGCTCAGTTGGTAGAGCCTGAAACTCTTGATCTCAGCATAGTGAGTTCAAGTCCCATGTTAGAACCTATTTGAAAAAAAAAAAAAAGAAAGAAAGAAAAAAACAAGAGCCTTGGAATTTGGCTGCCCAGGAGCAAATTACTGTTCTGTTATTTATTTGCTATGTCACTTAGGCATACCTTATCTCTTTCTAAGTCTCTGCTTCTCCATCTGCTTTAACTGTTTTAAGTGACACTTAGTGAGCACTTTTTTTTTAAAAAAGATTGTATTTATTTATTTGAAACACAGCGAGAGAGAGAGAGAGATTGAGAGAGAGCGCGCGCAAGTGCGAGCACGCACGCACAAGCACAAGCAGGGGAAATGTCAGACAGGAGAGAAGCAGGCTCCCTGACAGCAAGTAGCCTGATGTGGGGCTCCATCCCAGGACCCTGGGATCATGACCTGAGCTGTAGGCAGCCACTTAACTGAATGAGCCACCCAGGCACCCCATAGTGAGCACTCCCTTTTTTTGGGGTGGGGGGTCCTTTTTTTAAAATTTAATTAATTAACATATAGTATATTACTAGTTTCAGAGGTAGAGTTCAATGATTCATCAGTTGCATTTAACACCCAGCGCTCATTCCAACAAGTGCCCCCTTAATGCCCACCACCCAGTTACCCCATCCCCCCACCCACCTCCCCTCCAGCCCATAGTGAGCACTTTCTATCTGCCAAGCACTATGCTAAGCTTTACATAGCTTACATCATTTAATCATCACCACCTTATGAGGCAGGTACTATTAGTACCCTCATTTTATAGATAAGGAAAAAGGCAGTTTTCTAATTCAAGGCCATAGCTAGTTACTGACAAAGCTGAGAAGTCAGGGCAGGAAGTATGACCCCAGAGTCTATGCTCCTTACTCCTACACTGCTCTATTTCTCATATAACCAACCTTCACATGGTTGCAATGCTATTAAAATAAGACTATTTACATAAAGTATCTGGTTCATCAGTTAGCCATTACTATTATTGCTGTTATTATTATCATCAATCCCTTTGAGCCTCTTCAAATACTACTTCCTGAGTTCCAGCTTCACTTAAAGAAAATGGTTGTTGGGCGCCTGGGTGGCTCAGTGGGTTAAAGCCTCTGCTCGGGTCATGGTCCCAGGGTTCTGGGATCGAGCCCCACATCGGGCTCTCTGCTCAGCAGGGAGCCTGCTTCCTCCTCTCTCTCTGCCTGCCTCTCTGCCTACTTGCGATCTCTATCTGTCAAATAAATAAATAAAATCTTCTAAAAAAAAAAAAGAAAGAAAATGGTTGTTGGGGTATCTGGGTGGCTCAGTGGGTTAAGCCTCTACCTTCAGCTCAGGGCATGATTCAGGATCCTGGAATCGAGCCCCGCATTGGGCTCTATGCTCAGTGGGGAGTCTGCTTCCCCCTCTCTTTCTGTTGCTCTGCCTACTTGTGATCTCTCTCTCTCTCTGTCAAATAAATAAATAAAATCTTTAAAAAAAGAAAGAAGGAAGGAAAATGGTACACCAGCTCACTGGGCAGCCTGGGGTGGGGTTCTAGTATTTTACTGCCCTCATACTACAGAAGTAAGTATCTGTGTGGAAAGACAAGGACGTATTTTCTAAAAACCTCCTACTCTAAAGTAGCTCTTTCTGCCCATGGGTCCTGTCCCCCTGCTTTAATAAAATCTCCTTTTTGCACCAAAAAAAACTCCCAGAAACCTCAAAAAACAAAACAAACAAACAAAAAAACCTCCTACTCTGCAAAAAAACAATATATTAACACCTTTGTTTTTAAAAACAAAATCTTCAGGGGCATCTGGGTGGCTCAGTTGTTAAGCATCTGCTTTCAGCTCAGGTCATGATCCCAGGGTCTACTCAGTGGGAAGCCTGCTTCTCCCTCTCCAACACCCCCGGCTTGTGTTACCTCTCTCACTATGTTTCTTTCTGTCAAATAAATAAATAAAATCTTTTAAAAAGTAAAATTGAATTAAAAAATCTTCACTCCTCTCACTAGAAAAGAAACATACACACGTTAAAATTTTTTTTCAAGGGGCGCCTGGGTGGGTTGGTTGGTTACGAATCCAACTCTTGATTTTGGCTCAGGTCCTGATCTCAGGGTTGTGGAATCAAGCCCCACACTTGATTGGGCTCCATGCTCTATTGGGAGTCCTCTGGAGATTCTCTCTCTGCCTTTTCCTCTACCCCTATGCATGCTCTCAATCCTGCTCCCTGTCTAAAATAATAAAATTTTTTTTTAATTTTTTCAAAATAGAAATATACACTAGTCACTAAAAAAAAGAAATTGTCAGGTGCCTGGGTGGCTCAGTGGGTTAAAGCCTCTGCCTTTGGCTCAGGTCACCATCCCAGGGTCCTGGGATCAAGCCACCACGCATTGGGCTCTCTGCTCAGCAGGGAGCCTGCTCCCCCCCACCCCCCGCCACCAGCCTCTCTGCCTACTTGTGATCTCTGTCTGTCAAATAAATACATAAAATCTTTTTTTTTAAAGATTTTATGTATTTATTTGTCAGAGAGAGAGAGAGAGAGAGAGAACAAGCAGGCAGAGTGGCAGGCAGAGGCAAAGAGAGAAGCAGGCTCCCTGCCAAGCAAGGAGCCCAATGCGGGACTTGATCCCAGGAACCTGGGATCATGACCTGGGCTGAAGGCAGCGGCTTAACCAACTGAGCCACCCAGGCCTCCCTAAATAAATAAAATCTTAAAAAAATAAAAGAAAGAAAGAAAGAAATTGTCCTTAGGGCGCCTTGGGTGGCTCAGTTGGTTAAGTATCCAACTCTTGATTTTGGCTCCAGTCATGATCTCAGGGTCCTGAGATCAAGCCCATGTCAGGCTCTGTGCTAGGTATGGAGTCTGCTTGATTCTCTCTCTCTCTCTCTCCTTCTCACTCTGCCCCTCCCCACAAAAAAAGAAAAGAAATTGTCCTCTATCTCTTTTCCCTTTCTACTCCCCCATTCTCAAAATCAGTCTTTAGTCATTTAATCCTCACAAGAAGATAGGTGTCATTCATCATTATCTCTATTTGACAAGTGCAGAAACTGAGGTTCTGAGAGGTTCAAGACCAAACAGCTAGTACCTGGGTGACCAGGGTTTCTGGAAAAGAATTTTCAGATATGGAGGAAGATAAAGATAGAAAACTCCTTCACTTATGCTGAGAAGAAGTGGCTATGATAGCGGGTTCCTAGAAGGTATCTGAATGAACCAAGACTGATAACAGGATTTTAAAGAAACTCCTGCTCTAGTAAGACAAGACCAAAGAAAAACTGTAACTCAAAAAGCCACTAATCCCATGAGCTATCAATCCTGCCCTCCCAGAAATAGTACAAATTATCAATAAGCCTAACAAAGTAGGACTTCATCTCTAAGGAGAGCCGTATCCTTGCAATTCAAGGATATTTTCAAAATGGTGTATCACTTTACCCTGTTAGAAAGCACAGCACTATTCAGATCAAAACATTTTTTAGACTGCGTCACTTTAAGGCAGAAACAATATGTTATTCATACAGATCTTCCCCTCATTATCTGGCACATAACCCCATACATTAATTTAAAAAACGTATTCATTCAACTCCCAAGTGCTAGGCACTATTCTAGGAGATGGTGATATAGCAACAAGCAAAACAAAATCCTAGCTATCATGAAATTTACATTTCAGTGGCAGGTGATAAACAAACTATGGTAGAGAGAATCTCTAGAACAGTGCGTGGCACATAGTAATAGCTCAATAACTATATGAATAATGAATGAATAGTATATCAAACAGTAATAACGTCTATGGAAAAAAAATTAAGTAGGGAAAGGGAACGGTGAAGGCAGAGAGCAGGAGATGGTTTTACTTTAAATAGTGAAGTCAAGGAATGCTTTACAAACTAGACAACAAAGCAGAAACCTGAAGGAGGTAAGGGAGGAGGCCATACTGGTAACTGGAAGAAGTATTCCAGGAAAGAATACAACTACAGAAGTCCAAGGCTTGGCATGTTGGAGCAACTTCAAGGAGACCGAAGTGTCCAGAGCACAAGGGGAATGTGGTAGATGATGTCAGGAGCAGCCTCAAGAGTGCTGCTGAAGATCCTATGTGGCCTCCTAGACCACTGTAAGGACTTTAATTTTTAACATGGGTGGGACCCAGATGACACTTCTCAGCAGAGGAGTGGCATGATTTGATAGACACTTAACAGGATCACTGTTCAGGTTAGACCAAGGGAAGCCTATTCCAAAAGTAGCAGGAAAGGCAGTAAGAAGTGTTCAAATCCTGGATGTTTTTAAAGGTAGAACTTACAGGACCTGCTAGTGGACTATATGAGGAAAGTAAGAAAAAGAACAGAGCCAGGGCACCTTTTTCAGTGGCTCAGTCAATTAAGCGTCTGCCTTCGCTGAGATCATGATCCCGGGGTCCTGGGATTGAGCCCTGCATCAGGGAGCAGGGAGTCTGCTTCTCCCTCTCCCTCTGCTGCTCCCCCTGGGTTGTGCTCTCTCACTCTCTCTCTGTCAAATAAATAAATTAAAACTTTAAAAAGAAAAGAACGGAGTCAAGGGAGAGTCCTCCATATATTCAATACAACTGAAACTAAAATGGGGAGGAACTGGCAGAGGTACACATTTGAAGATTTATTTATTTATTTGAGAGAGAGAGAGTGCTCCAGTAGAGGAAGGGACAGAGAGAGAGAATCCTCAAGCAGACTCCCCACTGAGCATGAAGCCTGACACACGGCTCCATCTTATGACCCAGGGGATCATGACCTGAGCTGAAACCAAGAGCCAGATGCCCAAATGCCTGAGCCAACGGGTAGCTCCCGGAGGTACACATTTGAGAGAAGTTTCAAAATTAATTTGCTGAATATGTTAAGCTCAAGAAGCTATTAAATAACCAAGTGGAGATGATATCCTGCAGGCAGTCAGATAAGAGAGTCTTAAGTTCAGGGGAAGACATCCAAGCTGATGATATACACTTGAGAATTGTCAGAGTACAAATCGCATTTAAAGTCTTGAAAGAGAACACCTAGGGAATGAGTGTAAACAGAGAAGAGATGCACGGACTGATCCGAGTACTCCATCATTAGAGGCTAAGAAGATAAGAAGGATTCAAAAGGGGGCTGTGGATGAGAGGCCAAAAAAGGGGGATGGGGTTGAGAAGGAGGGGCCAATGAGGCAGGGGAAAACCAAGGGAGTGGCATTGTAGAAGCCAAATGAAACTAAAGTGCAAGGAGGGAGTGTCAGGTGCTACAGAGAGGTCAAGATGACTGAGAAATGACCACAGAATCTGTGTGCTACTTTCTAAGCACGTTCTTCCCTATTCCACACAGTACTTTTTTTACTTTTAATCCAGGTAAAATCCCAGTATTGTCCAATGAATACACATAAGGTTTTTATTTAATGCAGCTATAACCATGTCTCAAAAAACAAAAAACCAAAAATCAATGTGCTTAATCCAGACACAACAGATTTTACACAGCAAATAATGCTGAACAAATGCTTTGTCTGGTTGAATTAACTGTGTCTCTGAAACAAAGTTCCCAACTAAGTCTTGCTTGTGCTCAGTAGGTGGGATCAGAGAAATGTGCTATTTAAATGTATTTCTTAAAAAAATAAATAAATAGGGGCACCTGGGTGGCTCAGTGGGTTGAGCCGCTGCCTTCGGCTCAGGTCATGATCCCAGGTCCTGGGTTCGAGCCCCACATCGGGCTTTCTGCTCAGCAGGGAGCCTGCTTCCTCCTCTCTCTCTGCCTGCCTCTCTGCTTACTTGTGATTTCTCTCTGTCAAATAAATAAATAAAATCTTTAAAAATAAATAAATAAATAAATAAATGAATAAATGTATTTCTTTTGTTCTGCCATAAAGTAGCAGTTATTCTTGAACTCCTTTCCCTCCTTCCTAACTCAAACATCCTAACCACCTAAACAAAAACCATAAATTTCCACACACACACACACCCCTTTGAAAACAAAGCAGAACACAACCCATGTCCAAAACTTGGATAAGAAAAGGATATACTATGCCCTGTATCTTCTTTCCTTTACTCACAGAGGGTGAACAATCATTTGCTAATTCAAAAACTGCTTTACTTACATTTTCTCCTTCGGATCTCTAGACCAGAAATACAATTTCTGATGTCTACATCTTAAATGAGAATTACTGCTACAAAATAAGACTTAACCTTTCTGTATGTAAGCACAATCAAGTCTCGATAACGTACACTTCTGAAGTAGCAGAACAATCATCACCAAACACTAGATCATGCAAGCATCCTTTCTGAAATGTCTTCAACTTCTGAATGGACTGTGCACACTCAGCCTTTAGGCCTTTGTTTCCCTTCTCAAGAGTTCTCCTTTCCTGCCCTCCACCCTACAATTTGCTAACCTGGGACTCAGCCTGAATGCCAACTTCTCTAGGTAGCCTTTCTGGATCCCCTCTAAGGCTGAATAAAGGACCCTCTTCTAAGCCCATAGCATCCTCTGCTTACTCATATTCTAAAATAGTAATGTACTATACTGTGAATCTGTTTACTTGTCAGTGTCGCTCTCCTGGTCACAAACATCTTGAAGGCAAGGACAGGATCTCATTCATTTCTGTATCCTCAGTGTTTGGGATGTATCAAGCAATCAGTAAGTATTTGCTGACTGGGGTGCCTGGCTGGCTAGGTCGGTAGAGTATGAGACTCTTGAGCTCAGGGTCCTGAGTTCAAGCCCCATGCTGGGAGTTGAGTTAATGTGAAAAAGAAAAGAAAAGAAAATTAAGAAAAGAAAAAAACTATTTGCTGACTGAATGAATAAGATCAATTTTGACCTAGAATACTTGAAGTGATCTTTGTAGCACATTTTCCTTGATATACCAACTGATCTGAGGCTAATATTAAAATTACCAGCATCTTAATTACATCCCCCAGTTGAGAGCAAAAGCAAAGCAATTTTCCCAACCTGTCATTGGGAAGAGAGGATAAAAAAGAGACATGGTGCTCAGGAGTTGTCGTATCAGCTGCTCTTTCTTGGTGCAAGACAGCAGCCTATGCTTCCCACACCACACGAGGGCCCAATGGACTTCTGAATTATTTTCTTCACATCTCTTCCAACAATCCTGTGTACTTCTCTTCCCTCTGCCCTAGTCTTTTCTCTTTCCTTTTCTTACCTTTTTTCCTTCCTTACTTTCTATACTTTGCATTTGTATTCTGTTCTCATTTTCCTTTTAACTTTTCTCTGCACTCCCTTCTCCATGCCTTATTTCAGTCAGAGTAACCCTGAGGAATCCATGGACATTACTTTCCCCAACTAGGAGAACTTATGACAAGAATGTTGCTGTACCTCCTGGGCACTTGTATAAAGCACATCAATATATTTTTTATGTTTCTGAGAAAACCCAGTAATAACCCCATAACAGCAGCACAAGATCATCAGTATATGAGATTAATATTATTACTCTTGTTACAATCCATAAAATGGGTAAAAAATATTTCTTAGGCTAGGGGCACCTGGGTGGCATCTAAACATCTGACTCTTGATTTCAGCTCCGGTCATGATCTCAGAGTCATGAGATCGAGCCCCAAGTTGGGCTCTGCACTCAGCACAGAATCTGCGTAAGACTCTCTCTCCCTCTCCCTCTGCCCACTCCGCCCCCACTTTGTGCATGGGTGTGCTCTATCTCTCCCTCTAAAATAAATAAATAAATCTTATTAAAAAAATAAATAAATAAAAGAAAAGATAGTGGGGCACCTGGATGGCTCAGTCCGTTAAGTATCTGCCTTCGGCTTAGGTCATGATCCCAGGATCCTGGGATTGAACCCTGCCATCAGGCTCCTTGCTCAGCAGAGAGCCTGGTTTTCCATCTCCCACTCTGCCTGCTCGTGCCTTCTCTCTCCCTATGTCAAATAAATAAAATCTGAAAGAAAGAGAGAGAGAGAGAGAAAGAAAGAAGGAAGGAAGGAAGGAAGGAAAGAAAGAAAAGAAAAGAAAAGAAAAGAAAAGAAAAGAAAAGAAAAGAAAAGAAAGGAAAAGAAAAGAAAAGAAAAGGAAAGAAAAAGGAAAGGGAAAGGGAAGGAAGATCTGCCTTCAGCTCAGGTCATGATCTCAGGGTCCAGAGGTTAAGCCCTACACTGGGCTCCCTGCTCAGTGGGGAGTCCATTTCTCCCTCTCAATCTCTCTCTTTGTTTTCCTGCTTTCTCTCTCTAAAATAAGTAACACCTTTTAAATAAATTAATAAAGGGGTAAATGTCATTAAAATACATATATTTACAAATACTCCTTAAGCTATACTCTGTAGTATCGCAGAAAGTGATAGGGTCAAGGCCCTCACAATTTACTATAATTTCATTTTATTTTTTAAGATTTTATTTATTAGACAGAGAAAGATACAGCGAGAGAGGGAACGCAAGCAGGGGTAGTGGGAGAGGGAGAAGCAGGCTTCCCGCTGAGAAGGGAGCCCAATGCGGGGCTCAATCCCAGGACCCTGGAATCATGACCTGAGCCTAAGGCAGAAGCTTAACAACTGAGCCACCCATGAGCCCCAATTTACTATAATTTGAAATAAAAGAAAAATGAGAAGCAAATTCTTTTTTTTTTTTTAAGATTTTATTTATTTATTTGACAGAGAGAGATCACAAGTAGACAGAGAGGCAGGCAGAGAGAGAGAGAGAGAGGGAAGCAGGCTCCCTGCTGAGCAGAGAGCCCGATGCGGGACTCGATCCCAGGACCCTGAGATCATGACCTGAGCCGAAGGCAGCGGCTTAACCCACTGAGCCAACCAGGCGCCCGAGAAGCAAATTCTAAAGGAGTAAGAGAAAAAGAAATTATGTTGTTTTTTTTTTTAATATTTTATTTATTTATTTGACAGAGAGAGATCACAAGTAGACAGAGAGACAAGCAGAGAGAGGGAGGGAAGCAGGCTCCCCGCCAAGCAGAGAGCCCGATGCAGGACTCGATCCCAGGACCCTGAGATCACGACCCGAGCCGAAGGCAGCGGCTCAACCCACTGAGCCACCCAGGCGCCCCGAAATTATGTTTTTTTTAAAAAAATGCTGCATGTTACCTTCCCTATGACCCTGCAATTGCAATACTGGGTATTTACCCCAAAGATACAGATGTAGTGAAAAGAAGGGCCATCCGTACCCCAATGTTCATAGCAGCAATGGCCACGGTCGCCAAACTGTGGAAAGAACCAAGATGCCCTTCAAGGGATGAATGGATAAGGAAAATGTGGTCCATATACACTATGGAGTATTATGCCTCCATCAGAAAGGATGAATACCCAACTTTTGTATCAACATGGATGGGACTGGAGGAGATTATGCTGAATGAAATAAGTCAAGCACAGAGTCAATTATCATATGGTTTCACTTATTTGTGGAGCCTAAGAAATAACACGGAGGACATGGGGAGATGGAGAGGAGAAGGGAGTTGAGGGAAATTGGAGGGGGAGATGAACCATGAGACTATGGACTCTGAAAAACAATCTGAGGGTTTTGAAGGGGCGGGGGGGTGAAGTTGGGCCAGCCAGGTGGTGGGTATTGTGGAGGGCACGTATTGCATGGAGCACTGGGTGTGGTGCATAAGCGATGAATTCTATAGTACACTGAAAAGTAATTAAAAAAATAAAAAATTTTTAAGAAAAAGACGGAAAAAAAAATGTTGCATGTTGGTAGGGCAAACTTAAAAAGCTATCGTATACTTGCTGGACCAGGTAGATTAAGGGGAAAAAATGTGGTCCCTGCCTCCAGAGTCTCCAGAGGATTAATTCCCACCACTCCCCAAACCCATAAATGTAAACATTAGAGAAAAAGAGAAAGAGGTTTTCTTTTCTTTTTTTTTTTTTTAAGATTTTATTTATTTATTTGACAGACAGAGATCACAAGTAGTCAGAGAGGCAGGCAGAGAGAGAGAGGAGGAAGCAGGCTCCCTGCTAAGCAGAGAGCCCGATGTGGGGCTCGATCCCAGGACCCTGGGACCGTGACCTGAGCCGAAGGCAGAGGCTTTAACCCACTGAGCCACCCAGGCGCCCCGAAAGAGGTTTTCTTAAACCAAAAAAATCAGGAACCTAACGTAAGTGGACTGGCTGCTCTAGGACAGAAGAATAAAAACTAGATTGAAAGCTTTTTGAGTTAAAAATAAAATTATTCCATGTGTCAAAGCATCAGAAGCCAAGAAGAGGAACAAGACACAACCAACACTCAAGAGACCCAGCTCAGGTTCTGACAAGCTGTGCAACCTTGGGCAAGTCACTTCACCCTTCTGATCCACAGATGGCTCTTCCATAAAAATGGGCATAATAATACTTTCCTGGCAAAGTTGTCTGTGATGATTAACATGAAATCACTTCAAAAATTACTTCACGAAACATGCCAATGTGAAGTAAAAAGAAGCAAAAGTCCTTCCTCTGAATGGAATATAAATCCTGTGGTTAAACTTCCAAAGTCTAGGCCTGACTCACCTTCACAACCTCATTAAACTCCTTAACTAATCTGCAGTCATTCAAATACGAGAAGAGTCATGCATGAGGCTCCAGGGGTGGGGCAGTGACTATTTAGTCAATTGTTCCATATCTTAGTGGCTTCATCTGTAAAATGGGTGGTGTGTAATTCACTTATATATCCACAAGATAGTGCAGGTCTGGGGAAGGGAGTGGAGAATTTACCATAAGTTATATTTACATAACCCTCCCCTCCTCCAGAGATGAAGAACCAAGATCATCAAATATCATTGCTCCCTAGACAGAATTAGAAGACATCATTTAATCTCTTGTTTTACAGATGGGAAAACCAAAGCCCAGTTTTGAATTGGGTTGTAAACTTCTCAAAGCTAGACAGTGGCAGAGCTGAAGCTGGCAGCCAGAGCCACAGATTCCCAAGTCCAGTGCCCTCTTTACCAGATTTCCAGGTCATCCACAGCACGTAGCCTGTACAAACACACTATCAACAACAAGACACATTACAATTTAATCAACAGCTAATATGGCCTATGCAGGCAGAGAGGGTTTGTAGGACTCTAGGGGAAACAAAGAGGCTGAGAGCTGGGAAGGGGAAGTCTTTATTGAGGGGCAGGAGGAGGTAGAATCCTAGAGGTACTCAGATAAGAAAAAACTAATGGAAAATTTCAGGCAAAAACGGTTTAAAACAGGCAGTCTTGGGAAGAAAGACCCGATGTATACAATTTTCTTTAGGGAAAATAAATATGTGGCAGATTTAGAGAAGCAGAATAGTTTGAATCAAGATATAATTCCTAATTATATATAATTTCTCTTTTGTCTCCTCAGTTTTTAATATTTACTAATAATTTTAATTCCCTAAACAATTCTGTCTCTCCTATAAGACAAGGTCCTCTGCAGAAACCACATCTTACATAGTGGTAAATATACAGACTCTGGATTCAGATTGCCTAGATTCAAATCCCTATTTTCCTACTTAATAACTGTGCCTTGGACAAAATCCTTCACCCCTCTGTATCTCTGCAAAATGGAAATTAACATCACTCCCATCACAGGTTTTGTGAGGATTAAATGTGTATATTAATCATTTTGGTCACAATCTAATAATGGGTTTCACAACATTTTAGTTTTGATGTGCCTTTTTATTTCATGTTAAAGAACAGAAACTACCAGAGTATACCGCACATCATAAGAACAAGTATTGTTCTGCAAAGATTTCGTTTCATATACGTGTGCATATATGAGTTATTTTGTAAAATTTAGCTCTTATGGTGGTTTGCTTTTAAAACTGTTGGGAAACCTGGTTGGCTCAGTCGGTGGAGTGTGTAATCTTGATCGTGGGGTTGAGTCCAAGCCCCATGCTGGGGATAGAGATTACTTAGAAATAAAATATTTAAAATAAAAAAATATGAAAGCCACTCAATTATCATACAGAATAAAGCTTCAAACAGTGCCTGGCATAGTGCCATTACTGTCATTGTTGCTATGACATACCCACCTACCAAAGTTGTTTGTAGAATTATATATGGTAATGCAAAAGCACTTCAGAAACTATGATATAGGGCACTAACATAAGTTAAAAGAAGCAAAAAGCCCTTCTCTCCATCTCTAACATACACGCACGTAGAGCCCTATTCAGGCACATACATATTCCTTGTTTGGCCTACAATTTATTTGTTACATTAAACTGAAGAGTTCACAGACTTACGATTTACCTAACAGTGTCATGCTCTCTCAATATTTGCAGAGAAATGGAGACTTGGTGCCAAAGTCAAATTATTTATTTTTACTCGATTAGGATATTGGGGTGAGGAAGGCCGAAGTCATGCCCATGCTTAGCTGAAGGAAGCCAGTGAGTCACACACAGAAACTGCTTGCTCCCACAGAGCCAGGTAGATTTAAATGTGCCACAGACAAGGCTGGGCTGACGGATACTTCAGCCTTTGGGTAGGGCTGAATCATTTCACCCTCCCTATCGTCACCCAAACACCTCATTAAAAAAAATAGCATTTGAGCCTCTTACAGATATAGCTCATACCAGGAAAAACTGGGAATCCCCAGATACAAACTGGGGGTAACTATGCACCAAAAGGTTACCTGAGGGGTTCCTTTAAATGACAAGCTCACCTAAACATCGAAATAGCACTGAATTCTAAAACCATAACTTACAGAAAAATTTGAAAATGTGCTCACCAATAAGGAAATCAGAAGATCGGGATTCCATCCTCCACACTGTGTGACCTTGAATTAGTCACTTCATCTCTCTGGGCCTAAGTGAATTCGTCTGTTAAAAAAGAGAGAGAGAGGTAACACCTACCTCAGAAGATCATTGTAAAAATTAAAGATAGCATGCAGTAAAATGATAGCACAGCATCTGGCACTGGTAAATGCACAGTAACATTTGTCTCTGTCCCTCCACACTTAAAGTGAATGCCAGGTGTGGGTAAACTGAGGTTCACCAGCCAGATGCCCTCTGAAAAAGGTCACTGGTATCTGAATGGCTTTATGGAAATTATCTTTTTTTTTTTTTTTAAGTTGTTTTATAAGACCATTTCTTGGTCTCTCCAGGACACCAGCCTGAAATAAAAGTCTAGAAAATCAGTAGCTTTCTATCTCATTTCTTAAAGCAGCAATTCCTAAATGCTTCGGTACTGGGGGGCCCAAATTAACCACTGGTACTGCCCCTCATTACTCAGTATTAAATTAAAAACTAACGAGAACTCAGTATTATGCCTTCATTTTTCAGTTAATAAACGTTTCCATTTTAAATTAATGGAGGAAATGCATTAAAATTCGGCAGCCGAGGTTTGGACCCGGGTGGGCAGAGCACTCGCTGCGAGGGGAAGGCTCCAGCCAAGACGCACGGGATGGGGGTGGGGGCATTCTGGAGCTTTCGGGTCGACCCCAATTTCTCGTTGGCGACAAATCCAGGACACGTGTCGCCATTTTGTGTTCTGGAAACATGGCGGCCACCCCGTGGGGAAGGAAGGGGGGGCGGAGGGACCGCCACGTTAGCCTCTCTCCCTGCGGGATTCTAAAGCACGTTGCGCACACGTCTGTCTGGGTGCCTCCTCTGTCTGGCTTAGCCGAAGTAAAGAGAAACGGACAGAAATAAACGTACACGAGCCACCCAAACGACTTTTCTTTAGCGAGAGGAACGTGCGATGGCGAAATGCAAGAAAGGCCTTCCAAGATGGCGGGGCCCGATAGGGGCCGCCCCCAAAGAAAGCGGGGCGCGGCGTCTGCGCCAAGGGGAGAAAGGCAGAGAGGGAGCTTAAACGGCGTGGGGAAAATTGCAGGAACCCTCCCCCGCACTACTCGGGACCCCTAAATAAATGCGGTCCCCAAGAGGCACACCATTGTCTTAAATGTCTGACAAGACTGCCACGACTAAAAAGACACTAGGAGATGGGGTTTCTCTAGATTCAACCGAAAGAAACTTGCAAAATGCAAACAAAGCATTATGTAAATGGACGCCATTCTTTTTTTATGGCCATGTTTCCAGCACTCCCCAGAAATCAACTGCAGAGCCGCAACTTGGGCGGCAGTAGGGGGGATTTCGGTCTTTTTCCTCACCGGCCGCCGCTGGGGGACCGGGGCAAGGGTGGGGGCTGGCGCGGGGCGCCCGGGCACCGGGGACGAAGGGGCCCCACGTGCCTGCTCGCGCGCGCGCACCCGCCCCACAAGCCTCGCCTCGCCGCCCCTCCCCCCCGGAAGACCGCCGCTGCCCCTCCCGTCTCCCCACACCCTCGCGCACGCGCTCTAGCCGCCTCACGCGCACGTTTTAAATCCGCGGCGTCCCAGCTGCCGCCTGCAGTTACTGCCGGGGCTGCCCGTGTCGCTCCGCTTCCAAACCCCTTTTGCAAGGCGGGAAAATAATGTTTCAGTCCCATTCACAACACTAACATTTCAAAACAATTGCCAGTGCCGCTTGAGTTAATAAAATGCACGTTGTTTTAAAACCTTGCCGGGCTCACAGCGTCTGCCCATCGGGGCTTTATGTTCAACGCTAGACTGTTAAAAAGAGTTTTTAAAAACTACCATGTGGAGGTTGGCGCAATCTTGTGACCTAAAAAAGACGGGTCCTCATTTTTTTTCAAGGGGTCCTGCGCGGCAAGTACTTCCGGGGTCAGAGGGTACGCGGGGTTGAAAGCGGGCTTCCCGCCCCGCCCAGACCGCCGAGGCTGCCGCCGGAGTCGCCACCGCCGCGCCCTCGCCCACCCGCCCGCCCGCCGCTCCCGGCCCCGCTCGCCCCCTCCGCCGCCGCCGCCTAACCCTGCGACGACGCCGCGGCCTCCCGCCCGCGCCCGCTCGCTCCCGCGGCCCTCGCTCGCCTCGCGCCGGCAGTTTTGGGCCTACACCTCCCCTCCCCCCGCCAGCCACCAAAGACTTGACCACGTAACGAGCCCAACTCCCCCGAACGCCGCCCGCCGCTCGCCATGGATGCCGGTGTGACTGAAAGTGGACTAAATGTGACTCTCACCATTCGGCTGCTTATGCACGGAAAGGAAGTAGGAAGCATCATTGGGAAGAAAGGGGAGTCGGTTAAGAGGATCCGCGAGGAGAGTGGCGCGCGGATCAACATCTCGGAGGGGAATTGTCCGGAGAGAATCATCACTCTGACCGGCCCTACCAATGCCATTTTCAAGGCCTTCGCTATGATCATCGATAAGCTGGAAGAAGATATCAACAGCTCCATGACCAACAGCACGGCGGCCAGCAGGCCCCCGGTCACCCTGAGGCTGGTGGTGCCGGCCACCCAGTGCGGCTCCCTGATTGGGAAAGGCGGGTGTAAGATCAAAGAGATCCGCGAGAGTACGGGGGCCCAGGTCCAGGTGGCTGGGGATATGCTGCCCAACTCCACTGAGCGGGCCATCACCATTGCTGGCGTGCCGCAGTCTGTCACCGAGTGTGTCAAGCAGATCTGCCTGGTCATGCTGGAGACGCTCTCCCAGTCTCCGCAAGGGAGAGTCATGACCATTCCGTACCAGCCCATGCCGGCCAGCTCTCCAGTCATCTGCGCGGGCGGCCAAGATCGGTGCAGCGACGCTGCGGGCTACCCCCATGCCACCCATGACCTGGAGGGACCACCTCTAGATGCCTACTCGATTCAAGGACAACACACCATTTCTCCGCTCGATCTGGCCAAGCTGAACCAGGTGGCAAGACAACAGTCTCACTTTGCCATGATGCACGGCGGGACCGGATTCGCCGGAATTGACTCCAGCTCTCCAGAGGTGAAAGGCTATTGGGCAAGTTTGGATGCATCTACTCAAACCACCCATGAACTCACCATTCCAAATAACTTAATTGGCTGCATAATCGGGCGCCAAGGCGCCAACATTAATGAGATCCGCCAGATGTCCGGGGCCCAGATCAAAATTGCCAATCCCGTGGAAGGCTCCTCTGGTAGGCAGGTTACTATCACTGGTTCTGCTGCCAGTATTAGTCTGGCCCAGTATCTAATCAATGCCAGGCTTTCCTCCGAGAAGGGCATGGGGTGCAGCTAGAACAGTGTAGGTTCACTTAAAACCCTTTCTGCTGTTTTCCCATGATCCAACTGTGTAATTTCTGGTCAGTGATTCCAGGTTTTAAATAATTTGTAAGTGTTCAGTTTCTACACAACTTTATCATCCGCTAAGAATTTAAAAATCACATTCTTTGTTCAGCTGTTAATGCTGGGATCCATATTTAGTTTTATAAGCTTTTCCCTGTTTTTAGTTTTGTTTGGGTTTTTGGCTCATGAATTTTATTTCTGTTTGTCGATAAGAAATGTAAGAGTGGAATGTTAATAAATTTCAGTTTAGTTCTGTAATGTCAAGAATTTAAAAATTAAAAAATGGATTGGTTAAAAAATGCTTCATATTTGAAAAAGCTGGGACTACTATCTTAAACTCTTTGTTGGTGGTTTTTTTTCCCCTTCCCTTTTAGCGTTAGGCCTTTGTAGGAAGAAGGGTGGGCCCATCCTTCGTGTTCTCTAGCCCTTTTCACCTATTGGTAAGATTCCATTCCCTTTCTGTCCCAACAAAGGAACACCGCAGGCTGGGCCTGCTTTGGGGTATTTGCAGACGGAGGGTCTTAACCGTAGAGTGACATTCCTCCAGCCAAGTTCCAGAGAGAGGCCTCTGCCCATTTCTCTGGTAGAAAACAAGGGTTTTCTGAGATGGAGAAAGTAGCCCCTTCCGTAGGAACCCTAATGAATGGCAGTGTGTCCTCCCGACCAGCCAGCCCCTCCCCCCAACGCAATCTCACTGGGGAAACTTAGGAACAAAAAAAAAAAATGTTCTAAGGTGGGAGGAGCCTGGGGGGGTTACCCAGAGGAGAGGTGGGGGAGGGAAAAGGGCTGGGCGGGGGCTGAGGGAGGGGCTGAGGTGGGGGAAGGGAAAGGGTCAAGGGTGGTTTTGAGGATTTGGAAGAGGGCGAGGGCGGGGTGGTGATAGGGATGGAGGGGTTTGGGGCCCCCAGGACTGAACGGGGATGGTACCAGTGGGGTGCACATGGCAAGCATGCACCTGTGGCAAGCAGCCTGTCAGAGGATGTTATTACACCTTCCAAGTGGTGAATCCAGAAACAAAAGAAGCCCAGCTTCTAATTCTTCAGCTGTGTGCAATGTTAGAGAAGTCATTATACAAGAAAATAATCCTGCCTAAATGGGGCAGCCCTCACAGGCAGGAGTGTAGCTGGATCCACTGATTGTAGCCTAAGAATGTGGTGGTAAAAATGCAGGTTCCTGGGTCCCACCCCCCAAATCTAATCAGGAAACTGCATTTTTAACAATACCCCAAAAGGTTCTTTGATTTAAGTGCCACTGATTATCTTTACCAGTGGATTAGGAAGATCTTGCTGTGAAGGCCTAATAACCTCAAGTCCACACCAACCAGTTGGAGTAGACTGGACTTGATGAAAGAAGAAAAATTCTCTATGATTAGGCAAAGACACTAGAAAAAGGCAATTCAAGACAATGGACAATTAGGTGCCAAAAGTGCTTAGTTCAAACCCCAGGCACTGTGGGAGATCCACTAACAGCAAAGAGAAACTCCTGTGAGAGGGGAGTATTACACGCAATAAATATCTGTTGAGGCTTACTCTCTACAGGGTATCTGCTTTTTTCTGAGGTACAGAGCTGCTTCCGAGAGGCCCTGGAGGTAAGCCTGGGGTCTACCATGCACTTCACACCCACCCACTGTGGAGTCAGGCAGTCACTGAAGGGAACCTAATTTCATGAGTTAAACCTGAGTTCAAATTTGAGTTCTGCCTCTTACTTGTGGCCTTGGGCAAATTATTTAACCTCTGTATAACATGGAGGTGTTAAAAGTACACATCTCGGGCTTGTGAAAAAAAATGAGCATGTTTGTAAAGCAGAGCAGTGCTTACAACGTAGTAGACTTCAGTATACTTCATACTGCAGAAAGCCAAAGGTCCATTTCTGTCCACACTGTCTTTGGACAGAAAAGACATGCTTAAAAGAACAATGTGTTCTAAATGACAAGCTGAGAGAGGACAGTTGGACTAAGGGGCCAGGACAGGTAAAGGAGGACCTAGTGAAAACTGGGTTGTCTCCTGGAGATAATGAGCATAAACCAAGTTTGCATGAAGTAGGGCAGGAGTGAGTAAGTTAAACCGTCAAACCCAGGCCAAATGGTTTTTGCGGAGTCCCTAAAATTTGCTGGGTGAAATGGTTCAAATGCCCTGTAAAAAGTAGACCTCCAATTGTCCTCAACCCCTTTCCCCTCCCACCCTTTCAAAAGCAAAGCTGGCCATAATTTGTAAAATAATGAGTTAGGCAGCAAGGCAGAGGATGAAGGGCAACTTGGATGGACTGAAGTCAAGAAGAGCAGCCAGAACATGGCCTCAAGCGGATTCTAATAACAGTAGTATTACTGGGAATAGGACAGTAGTATTACCAGGAATACATGTAGAAAAGAGCCAACGCAAGGGAGATCAAAACTGAATGTGGAGGCTAGAGTAAGCTAGAACGAGGGGAGCAGTGAGTTCAGAAATAGTGATATGACTATTTGCAGGGAGAAATAGTCAACAGGTAGCTAGAAATAGACAAACTGAAGGGAAGTCAGAATCATAGGGAGACAGGTAAGTGAGAGGAAGGGGCTAGAGACTGAGTTTTAGGGTAATGGACCTCGTCTCCGTGTTCACCACGGTAGCTCTAATGCCTGTCATCATAATATATTAACAGGAGCTCAGTAAGTATCTGTAAAATGAATACAGATGTCCCTGATGAAGAAGCAGTGGGCAAAACAGCAGGAGAAAAACCAGGATAGTGTCCTTGAGAGGAGTCAAGGAGGAAAGTTTCAAAGTTGACGGAGGACAACAATGCTACAGAGAGGTTTAATAGAATTGAACATTTGTGCAAAATACTTTGAACTAAAATTTAATGTTTTGGTACAACTGGAAGATGCGTAGTAGTCGCTAATTATAGTTAAAAGCACAGTACATAATAGAAAGGTAAGGGAAGGTGGAGGAAGCCACAATCAACTGAGGCTAAAACAGCCTTGAATGCCATAATAAAGGGTTTGAGCTTTATCCTGAAAACCAGTGGGCTTCAAAAATTTTCTTTAAATGCTCCCCTTCAGTAAAAAGTCTTAAGCATATACACTATTACACATTCGTTTATAAATTACATACATGTATTTTAGTCATGCTTATTTACAAACTATATACAAACGTAATTCTAAATATTATGTAAGAAAACAAAATTAAGAGGTGCCTGGGTGGCTTAGTCGGTTAAGCGTCTGCCTTCTGCTCAGGTTATGATCCTCGGGTCCTGGGATCAAGTCCCACATTGGAGTCTAGTAGGGAGTCTGCTTCTCCCTCTCCCTCTCTGTCCCTCCCTGCTGCTCGTGTGCACACATGTGCTCGCTCACCCTCAAATAAATAAAATTAAAAAAAATATATTAACAGTTATGATAAATTGAAATCTAATTTCTAATAGTTTTTGTTCTTGTTTTAATTCCTTCCACCCAGTCATTTTCAGAGACCACTTTAAGGGGATACCGGGGGAGACACTTCCAAAGTCATGGGTATCTTGGGGAGCAGAATTTCAGAAGAGTGATAGGAGGAAGCCAGATTACACCAAGAGAGGACAGCCTGGAGGCAAGAAAGTGGAGACTGGAGACTAAATGGCTCAAACCCTTGAGGGTGCAAAGGAGAGAGAAAAATAGGACGTAACCTGAGTGGGGGAGGACTGGATAAAAGATTTTGGTGGGGAGGGTTGTTGTTTTTGAAAGGACTGTCACTAAAGGCAGATAATAAGGAACCAATGGGAAGTTGCAAATAAAAGCTAGGTAAGAGGGCGCCTGGGTGGCTCAGTGGGTTAGGCCTCTGCGTTCGGCTCAGGTCATGATCTCAGGGTCCTGGGATCGAGTCCCACATTGGGCTCTCTGCTCGGCAGGGAGCCTGCTTCCTCCTTTCTCTCTCTGCCTACTTGTGCGCTCTCTCTGTCAAATAAATAAATAAAAATCTTAAAAAAGAAAATTTAAAAGCTAGGTAAGAAAGGACTATGGAGGGGCCTCTGGTTGGCTCAGTTAGAGGAGTGTGTGACTCTTGATCTCTGGGTCATGAGTTTGAGCCCCACATTGGGTGTGGAGATTACTATGTTTGTTTTGCTATTTTTGTTGTGATTTTTTTTGGGGGGGAGGGGTATTGTTGTCGTCGTTGTTCTATTTAGTAGGCCCCACACCCAGCATGGAGCCCAGAGCCGGGCTTGAACTCATGACCCTGAGATGGAAACCTGAGCCGAGATCAAGAGTCTGATGCTGAGTAACTGAGTAAGCTACCCAGGTGCCTCAAGATTACTTAAATTAAACTTAAAAAAAAAAAAAAAAAAGGATTATGGGGGAAAAAACCGATTATGGATAGAAGAGGGTCTTGGAGCAGTGAAAATCAGATGCCAGGCCAGGATGACTATTAGAATTTAATTCATTTTGTTCCCTCTCCTATCAGGACTTACATTTCAGGACTCTTCTCTTCTCTCTTTGGGGCAGTTTGAGTGTGCCCCATCCTCTTCTGGATTGAGGCCTGGAAATCGATAAGCCCCGTCTACAGTTGGTGTGTTTCCTGCTGCAGCCCCATTCGGGCCATCAGCTTTTGAGCCGCAACCGCTGCCACAGTTGAGAAGATGGAACAGGTCGACAAGTACCTGCTGTGTCATGGCCACGGGAGTTGTCCCACGTGTTTGGAAGGCTAGTCATCCCCCAACCCCCAGTCCCCTCTCTCACCCCACTCAACCTACACACATGTACCCCCCCCAACCCACCACGCACCCCACCCCCACCAGCCGCTGGGACATGAATCACCACTCTTGGGATCACTGTGAGAGCAGCTTCTGTCACCTGGACAGTAAGCAGTGTTTGTTAAGAGCCTGAGTTTTAAAACAAAAACAAACAAACAAACAAACAAACAAGAAGAGCTTGAGGTTTGTGAGTTGAACCAACCTCACTCCCTGCTACTCTTAGCTTCCCTTAGTAGTGAGCCACATACTGTCTAGCATCACTGGGCCTGTCACCTCCTGCCAATGAGACAGCACCTAGCCAGACATATAAATAGTCACCACCAGAGAAGCCTTCCACTGCCAAGTCCTCTGGCCACCTTGCCTGGCTTGGCCACCTGAGGGGCCTTCCTAAAATTCCAATCCGACCACATCACTCCCCTACTTAAAGGCCATTAAGTACCTCCTCCACGCATGGTCTACAAGAGAAAATCCAAACTTCTTAGCATAGCTCATGGACCCTTCAGGATCTCTTTCCACCAGCCTCACCAGTGCAAGGCCTGCTAGTCCCTTGGCTCTGCCTTCAGCCTCCCCTACAGAATGACTTGTAGTTCCCCAGTGTCCTTCTGTTTGGGCATCCTTGCATCTGGGAAATAATGGTTTCTTCATAATTTCTGACCCTGGCTGTCCTCTTTGTTACCTGCCTGGGGTTCTGGGACACCTAACTGGGGGCTTCTGGCCTTGAGCATGAACATTCTGAAAGGAAAATTATACTCTGCTGTGGATCAGGAGAGCTGAGTTCTACTCCTGACTTTGGCATCCACTCCATGGGTGATCTTGGACAAGCTTTTTGGGGCTTTCTGGATCCTTCTAGGTTCTGGGTCTCTGTCTTCTATCTGGGAAGAATGAATAAGATAATATCCACAATTCTCTGGCTGCCTTGGAAAATAATACTGCCTTTGTGGGCTCCCATCCCTGCTTCTGCGTCCTGCCACAGGGCGGACTTCTGACACACAGACCTTCTGTAAACACTCTTAAGAGAGAAAAACAGAAGTTAACTTAAAAAAAAAAAAAAAAGAACCAAAACAAAACAAAAAAAGCAACAACTGGCTGCAACAAGGCCCAGCTTGGCATTTTGGGTAACCACGCATAGGAGCTTGGTTGAAGAGGAAGCAGATGGAAGGAACTACCAGGAAGATCTACTCTGAATCTCCCAGAAGGTGCTGTCACCTTTAGATGTTATGGTGAGGAGGCAAGGACAATAGAGAGGAAGGCAGAGGGTACACACAAGAGAAGGCTACATATAGACACAGTTAGTCCCCTAGGCAGACCCAAGCCCCCCTTTTCTTTCCCTGCTCTTATGTCCTAAGAACTAGGGCTTTATGAGAGGGCTCTGGCTCTCTCTGAGCGCCCCCTGGACCCATGTCTACTGAAGTAGTGAGAGGGTAGCTAGCTGTTCCCCTTCTCCCAACGGCAAATTAGCCCTTCAGACACCTGCCACCAGGCTAAGTATACCTTAGTGGGGTACTTTAGTGACAGCAGACACACTACCCCATTAGTTACTCTTGGGTGGTAGAAGAAATCAAATCAGTTATTCCCTGAGCAGTTCACCCACAGGGAGAAGACACACTTTCTTAAATGTACCTCCATGAACGTGAAAACCTATGCCTTCATTTGTAAGTTCACCTCTACTTCAAAAAGCATTTTCTAGGGGCACCCAGCTGGCTCAGTCAGAAGAGCATGTGACTCTTGATCTCAGGGGTGTAAATTTGAGCCCCACGTTGGGTGTAGAGATTTCTAAAATAAATAAATAAACTTAAAAAAATTTTTTTTCTATAGTCAGCTATATTTCAATTAAAAAATAAATTAATTAAAAAATTTTTCTTCAAGATTTTATTTGTTTGAAAGACAGAGAACATGAGCAGGGGAAGGGGCAGAGGGAGAGAAAGAAGCAGATTCCCTGCTAAGTGGGGAGATCATGACCTGAGCCAAAGTCAGACACTTAACCGACTGAGCTACCCAGGCACCCCCAAAAATAAAATAAATTTTAAAAGCGTGTTCTGGGCTTGCAACAAGGCCCAGCTTGGCATTTTGGGTAACCTATATAGTATTCTTTTAAAGTAGCATATATATGCTACTCTTTTTAAAAATGGGATCACAGGGGCACCTGGGTGGCTCAGTGGGTTAAAGCCTCTGCCTTCAGCTCAGGTCATGATCCTGGGATCGAGCCCCGCCTCGGGCTCCCTGCTCAGCGGGGAGCCTGCTTCCCCCTCTTTCTCTCTGTCTGCCTCTCTGCCTACTTGTGATCTCTGTCAAAAAAATAAAATAAAATCTTTAAAAAATAAAAAAAGAAAATGGGATAATACTCATTTCTCTAAAAAATAATAATAATAAAGTAAAATGGGATCATACAATACAGACTAATTTGTATGCTATTTTTCTTTTTATTAAATTGAGGTATCACTTAGATACCATAAAATCCACCATTTTAAAGTGAATTTAGTAGTTTTTAGTATATTCACAAAGTTGTACAATCATCACCACTATCTTCTGCCAGACATTGTTATCACCTCAAAAAGAAACCCATACCCATGACCAGTCACTGCTCATTCCTCACCCACTCCATCCAACCCAGTCCTGGCAACCAATGATCTACTTTCTGACTCTATGAATTTGCTTGTCCACACATCTCATATAAGTAGAATCACACAACATGTGGCCTATTGTGACTGGCTTCTTTCACTTAACATAATGTTTTCAAGGCTCGTCCGTGTTGTAACATGTATCAGTACTTCATTACTTATTTTGGCTGAATATATTCCATTGTATAACTAGATCACATTTTGTTTATCCACTCATCAGTTAATACACAATTTGGGTTGTTTCCATTTTTTGGCTATTATGAATAATGCTGTTATGAACACTTGTGTACAAGTTTTTATGGGGACATATGTTTTGACTTCTCTTGGGTGTATACCTAGGAGTAAAATTGCTGGGTCATAGGGTAACTCTATGTTTAACTTTTGAGGAATGGCCGAACTGTTTTCTGCAATGGCAATACCGTTTTAATTCCCACCATCAGAGTATGAGGTTTCCAATTTTTCAACCTTCTTACTAATGCTTTTTTTTTTTTTTTTGGTGGTCACCCTACCAGGCGTGAAGTGGTACCTCATTTTGGTTTTAATTTGTATTTCCCTTATGATTTTCATTTCATTCATTGAGCATCTTTTCTTGTGCTTATTTGGTCATTTGACTATCTTCTTTGGAGAAATGTCTATTCAAATATGCTGCCAAGGTGCCTAGGTGGCTCAGTCATTAAGTGTCTGTCTTTGGCTCAGGTCATGCAGGGTCCTGGGATCAAGTCCTACATCGAGCTCCCTGCTAGGCAGGAAGACTGCTCTCCCTCTCCCACTCCCCCTGCTTGTGTTCCTGCTCTTGCTGTCTCTCTATCAGATAAAGAAATAAAATCTTAAAAACACACACACAAATATTCTGCCCATTTAAAAAATTGGGTTGTCTTTTTATTGTTGATTTGTAAGAGTTCTTTATATATTCTGTATGCTAAATTCTTATCTGGTAGATGATTGCAAATATTTTCTCCCATTCTGTGGGTTGTCTCTTAAATTTTTTTTTCTTTTGTCTCGTAACTTCCTTGATGGTTTCCTTTGAGCTACAGAAGTTTTTAATGTTGGTGAAATCTAGTTCATGTATTTTTTCTTTGATCGTTGTGTTTCTGGTGTCAATGTCTAAGAAACCACTGCTTATTAATCTAAGGTCATGAAGATTTATGCTAACGCTTTCTTCTTACAGCTCCAGCTCTCACACAATAAAATTCAAAACATAAGGATAAATCTTAATGACCTTGGACTTAGGTCTTTGATCCACTTTGAGTTAATTTTTGTGTATGGTTTGAGTAGAGGTCCTAATTAGTTCTATTGCATATAGATATCCAGCTGTCCCAGCCCTGTTTGTTGAAAAACCTACTCTTCCCTTATATCCTATTTTTTAACTTATTTTCCTATGTTTAAACTTAATAAATCATGAACATTTTCACTACAATAAACACTATTTCATAGAAGCATATTTTTATTAGTCATAAGTATTCCATTACATTGATATAATTTATTTAACCAATCTCCTAGTTAGACATTGAAGTTGTTTTTACATTTTGCTATCTTTTTTTCTTTTTTTAAGATTTTTTTCATTTATTTGTCAGAGATAGAGAAAGAGCACAAGCAGGGGGAGCAGCAGGCAGAGGGAGAAGTAGGCTTCCCGCTAAGCAGGGAGTCCGATGTGGGAGTAGAGTCCAGTGTGAGAATCGATCGCAGGACGCTGGGATCATGACCTAAGCTGAAAGCAGACGCTTAAACAACTGGGCCACCCAGGTACCCCAGAGTGGTTCTATGGGGTGCCTGGCTGGTTCAGTCAGTAGAACATGTGACTCCTGATCTCAGGGTTGTGAGTTTGAGCCCCATGTTCGGTGTTGAGATTAAATACATTTTTTAAAGGGGGGGCTAGCTCTATTTTCAAGGCTTTAGATGCATATAATTGCTTTGCTCTAGAGTAGCAGTTCTTAAACTTTTTGGTGTTGGGACCACTTTACACTCTTTTTTTTTTTTTTTTTTTTTAAAGATTTTATTTATTTGACAGAGAGAGAGACACAGCGAGAGAGGGAACACAAGCAGGGGGAGTAGAAGAGGGAGAAGCAGGCTTCCCACTGAGCTGGGAGCCCGATGCGGGGCTCAATCCCAGGATGCCGGGATCACGACCTGAACCAACGGCAGATGCTTAATGACTGAGCCACCCAGGCGCCCCTACACTCTTTATTTTTTTTTTTAAGATTTTATTTATGTATATGACAGACAGAAATCACAAGTAGGCAGAGAGGCAGGCAGAGAGAGAGAGGGGGAAGCAGGTTCCCCGCTGGGCAGAGAGCCCGATGCGGGGCTTGATTCCAGGACTCTGGGATCATGACCTGAGCCGAAGGCAGAGGCTTTAACCCACTTAGCCACCCAGGTGCCCCACCACTTTACACTCTTAAAAATAGTTGAGTTTCTGCAAAGGCTTTGTTAGGGTATTATTTCTATCCCTATTACCTGTCGTAGAAATTAAAACATAGAAAAACTTTAAACATTTATATATTCACTTGTCTTAAAATAACTACATTGCACCCATTAAATGCTAGCATAAATGATATATCTTTAATTTAAAAAAATAACTATTTCCCAAAAGAAACAAAAATACAGTTAGTGACGGGGCGCCTGGGTGGCTCAGTGGGTTAAAGCCTCTGCCTTCGGCTCAGGTCATGATCTTAGGGTCCTGGGATTGAGCCCCGCATCGGGCTCTCTGCTCGGCAGGGAGCCTGCTTCCCTTCCTCTCTCTCTGCCTGCCTCTCTGCCTACTTGTGATATCTCTGTCAAATAAATAAATAAAAATCTTTATATAAAAAAATACAGTTAGTGAGAAAAGTAGCCATTCTACATTTTTGCAACTCTTTAATGTCTGGCTTAATAAAATATGCTGGAGTCTCGTATCTGCTTCTGTATCAATCTACTGTGACATCACACTTCATCTAGACTCTGGAGAATTGTACTCTGCACTAGTGAGAGAATGGGAATGAAAAGGGCAAATAACATTTTAGTATTGTCATGAAAATAATTTTGACCTCTCAGACCCCTGTAAGTCTCAAGGAACCGTAGGGGTCCCTGACCACTCTGTGAAATGTTGCTCTATATAAAGAATTAACCAAAAGTATACTCTCACCATCGTGCCCTTTTCCCTGAACCTTCATCAACATTAGGCAGCATCCTCTTTGTTTGTTTGGTTTTTTTAAGATATTTTATTTTATTTATTTGACAGAGAGAGAGAGAGAGATCACAACCAGGCAGAGCAGAGAAGCAGGCAGAGAGAGGGGAAACAGGCTCCCTGCTGAGCAGAGAGCCCCATGCCCGGCTTGATCTTAGGACCCTGAGATCATGACCTGAGCAGAAGGCAGAGGCTTAACCCCCTGAGCCTCCCAGGTGCCCCTGTTTGTTTGTTTTTAACATTTGTAATTTGCTAAGCCAAAAGCAGGGTCCCTCTGGGATTTTAATTTGTATTCTTCAATTTCTAATAATGTTGAAAATTTTTTTTATGATTTTTGTAATTTATATTTTTCTCTTATAAATTGCCTCAGTATCCTTTGCACATTTCCTTCCTGAGATGGGCATCTTTTATCTTAATGATTGTAAGAGCACTCTTTATACTGAGGATATTAGTCCTTTGTCATGAACACTGAAAATATTTTTGATGTGCAAGAGTTTTTAAAGTTATTATTATTTTTATATAAAAATACCTGTCAGTATTTTTTTTTTCTTTTTTGAGAAAGCTCTATGCCCAATGTGGAGCATGAACCCAGGACCTTGAGGCATGCTTTACCCACTGAACTGGCCAGGCCCCGCCCCCACTATCAGTATTTTTACTGGTTTTATCCTTTCCTTTTGCCCAAAGTCAAATAAATTGTCCTCTAATCTCCTACCAGCAGTGTGTGAATATGCCTGTTTGGCCCAGGAAGACATCCGCATGTACCCGATCAGCATTTTTATAGTATTAACAAAATATCCCTATTTATATTCTATTGATTACTGGAGTATTAAACAAAGAGAGTGAAATCACATTTGAGTCAGAATGAAGATGATCTTTGATGTCACAATCCCAGGACAGTTCCCAACCAGATGCCCTTGGGAGAAAACTGCCAACCCTGAACAAGGTGACAATGGTAGTCTTTATCATTTGTGTGACAAGAGGTGGGTCTCACCTGTTCAGAAGGCTGGAGACTTGTTGAATCTTCCGTTCCCTCACAGGCGAGGAGACAACTCAAGTGGGTGGGCCTCCTGGCCTCACGCCAACACTGTGGTGCCCAGCAGGGGGCTGTCTCATCTATCCTGAGGTGGGGCCGATTTACACCCAAAATTTTAGCAAGGGATTTGGATATCCGAGAAGTTAAAGCTTTATTAGGGGACAATGGCCTAAGCACTCATGACACATTTCTTAGGAAGAGACATTTTAAAATAAGAAAAGGAAACTAGAACTAAACAGTCTGACAGGATATTCTAGCTAACCACAAATTTACAGAATTATAGTTTAGCTACAGAGATCTTCTTTCGCAACTTTCTCAGATCTCTCCAGTAAATGCAATCTTTAATAACTTGACTGCTCTCTGAAAAAAACTAATCAGAAACCATTACAAAGTGGATTTTGTGTCCAAGGTGACTGGGCCCCATTAGCTGGGATTTTCTCAATATGGTTTCCCACATTCTTCACCACACTAGACATTTTTTTTGCCAGTCTGGCAGGTGGGGGAAAAAAATGGCACAGCACTGTGTTAATTTTCATTCCTTAGATTACCAGTGACTATAATAAAATGTTGTTTCTCAGCTATTTACATTTCTCCTTTGGTGAGTAACCTAGTAACATATTTTTCACCTTCTTTTATTGGGGTCTTCATATTTTTCTTGTTAATTGAAGACCTCATTATATAGTAAAATATTAACTCTTCATCAGGTATACTGCATTTTTTTTCCTAATTTGCCAGTTTCTTTTTTTTTTTTTTTCTTTTTTTTTTTTTTTTTTTTTTTTTTTTTTTTTTTTTTTTTTTTTTTTTTTTTTTTTTTTTTTTTTTTCAAGTAGGCTCCACACCCAGCCAACATAAAGTCCAACATGAGGCTTGAACCTCATGACCCTGAGATCAAGCACCAAGCTAAGATCGGGTCAGACACTCAACCAATTGAGCCACCCAGCTGCCTTGCCAGTTTCCCTTTAATTTCTGTTCTACAGAAGTTTCTAATGATTAAGTAGCTAACTCGATCAATCTTTAACTTTATGATTTCTGTCTTAGGCCTCACGCTTGGGAAGTCCTTCCCTCACCACAATAATTACTTTTAAAAATTGTCCTTTCTTCTAATATTTTTTGCCTTTAAATCTAATCCACCTGAAATTGATTTTGGTGTATATGATAGGAAAAGCTAGTGGTTTTTCCTGGCAATTGCTAGCTAGTTGTCCCAATGATATTTATTGAATAATCTAGGAATGACAAATATGTGGTCTGAGTGTAGTTTCCCTGTCCTGGGCCCCCGAAGAGCTTTTTTTTTTTTTAAGATTTTATTTATTTATTTGACAGACAGAGATCACAAGCAGGCAGAGAGGCAGGCAGAGAGAGAGGGAGGAAGCAAGCTCCCTGCTGAGCAGAGGGCCCAGATGCAGGGCTTGATCCCAGGACCCTGGGATCATGACCTGAGCCAAAGGCAGAGGTTTTAACCCACTGAGCCACCCAGGTGCCCCCTGAAGACATTTCTAATCAAACACAGAACTCCTCTCAAAGCCGAGACTAGGCCTCATAGCCCTCCTAGAACCTTAGGCAGCCACTTCCAACCTATGAGATGTGACATCAACATGAAGTTTCTTGGGGCGCCTGGGTGGCTCAGTGGGTTGGGCCGCTGCCTTCGGCTCAGGTCGTGATCTCGGGGTCCTGGGATCGAGTCCCACATTGGGCTCTCTGCTCGGCAGGAAGCCTGCTTCCCTCTCTCTCTCTCTGCCTGCCTCTCCGTCTACTTGTGATCTCTCTCTGTCAAATAAATAAATAACATCTTTAAAAAAAAAAAAAAAACATGAAGTTTCTTGTCATTCCTCAGACTAATCCATCCTTTGCTCCAATGATGCAAGAAGCCTTTATTAGATAATACATTCTTTTTTATTCTATACTTTCCTTTCTTTTATCAACGGGCCTGTCTTTTCCTGTGCTAGTTCCACCCTGTTGGTTACCATGTCTATGTACTAAACTGTAATAACGGGTAGCACAAACCTTAGTCCCTTTGCAACATTTTTTGATGATTTCCTCTCCCCTAAACTTCTGACTAAATTTATTGCATCAAAGAATATCCAAATAATTTAAAATTCATATTAGATTTTCCAATCTAGATACCTAGTAATTCTTTCCATTTGTAAAGATTCCCTTTATGTCTTAGAATGATTTTATTCTGGCACCTGAGTGGCTCAGTTGGCTAAGACGCCAGCTCTTGATCTCAGGGTTCTGAGTTCAGGCCCTGTATTAGGCTCCACGATGGGTATGGAGCCTACTTATTTAAAAAAAAAAAAAAAAAAAAAAAAGCTCCTGGGTGGCTCAGTGGTTAAAGCCTCTGCCTTCGGCTCAGGTCATGATCTCAGGGTCCTGGGATCGAGTCCCGCATCGGGCTCTCTGCTTGGCAGGGAGCCTGCCTCCTCCTGTCTCTCTCTGCCTGCCTCTCTGCCTACTTGTGATCTGTCAAATAAATTAAAAAAAAAAAAAAATCTTAAAAAAAATAAAATAAAATAAATTTTAAAAAAAGAAAGAAAGAAATAGAATGGTTTTATTCTGAGAAGTCATACACATTTCTTGTGAAGTTTATTCCTAGAGATTTTATATCTGGGGTGGCTATTCTAAGTGGGATCTTTTAAAAAAATTATATCTATCTTTCTATCTATCTATCTATAATATGTAACTATCTATCTATCTATCTATCTATAATACGTAACTTGTTACTAAAATGTAAGCTTCATGACAGCAAAGATCACACATCTTTTGTTCATAACTATAGTCCTGGAGCTTAAGAAATTCTGTAGGCTCTCAATAACAGTTTTGGGTTTTTTTAAGATTTTATTTATTTATTTGACAGAGATCACAAGTAGGCAGAGAGTCAGGCAAAGAGAGAGAGAGGAGGAAGCAGGCTCCCCACTGAGCAGAGAACCTGATGTGGGACTTGATCCCAAGACTCTGGGATCATGACCTGAGCTGAAAGCAGAGGCTTTAGCCCATTGAGCCACCCAGGCACCCCTCAATAACAGTTTTTAAATGAGTGAAGGAATAATGGCATAAAGAAATCCCACTTTAGTGTGTGACTAATTTGTAATAGGCAACCCTGCTAAATTCTTTTATTAACTGTTTTAAAAACAATGCACTGCAATTTTCCACATCTGCAAATATTGATAATTGCCTTCTTTCCAACATGTATTACTTTTATTTATTTTTTTCAGAAGACTTATTGAATAGATTTTTCTATTCAGATTTCTATTGTTCTTTCAGAACATTTCTAAATAATAGTGATAGCAGTGGGCATCTTTAGGTGTTCCTAACTTTTATGGTAATACTTTAGTACTTCACCATTAAGCATGATGACTATAGGAAGAGCAAATTTGATGGGAAGAATACAATGGGTTCCATTTTGGACTTGTTCAGAGGAGTCTTACTGTGAAGATGTCCAACAGACAGCTGTACATACAAAAATCTGGGCTACGGACAAAGATTTGAGAGTTAACATCATACAGGCAGTAGTTGAAGACTTGGGATAGAGAAATTTGCATGGAGAGAAGGCCAAGGATAGAAATGGGGAACACCAAGGTCAAGGCTGAACAGAGGAAGAGGAAACCATCAAAGAGATGGATGGAAATCCATAAAGAGAAGAGTCATGGGGAACCAAAGGCAAGTTTCAAGGAAGAGGAAGTGATGAACACAGCCAAAGAGTAGATGGAAAACAGGCCAAGGATTTAGTATCTAGGTCACCGATGACCTACCTTAGTGAGTATCACATACATGAGTGTTGTGATGAGGCTGAAGTCCCGTGCAGTGGGTTGAGGGGAGGTGATCAAGTACAAGCTGTCATAAGGACTCCTTCAAGAAGCACAGAGGGAAAGAGAAGCCAAGAGAGGAGGTACTAAACTGAAAGGGAGACAGAATTGAGGAAAGGATTAGGGTTTTCCAGGTAGTAGTGGCATGAAGCTGTTTATAAGAAGAAACGGAAAAGACAAAAAGACTTAAAGTTTGAGAAACAGGGGGAAACCTAACCAAGCAAAGCGCAAAGGGTATGGAAGGGATGGGCTCCCATGTAGGGACCCTGTTAGGCTCCACCTCTGCTTTCTCTTAAGTGGGAGGGAAGGATGTAAGATGGGTGCAGATTGGTGTTTCTAGAGAAAATTTCCCACCTCTGTCTTTTCTCCACCAGACTTGCAGAGGCAGGAGGCAGGAGCCCTGAGAGCAGGGAAGGTGTGGAATCACTGTCCTTGGGCCTGCTGACTAGGGAGGACTGAAGGGCTGCTGGGCAGAGATTAGAATTCCCAGGGAATCTGGAAATTATAAATCCACCTGGTCAGAGTAAAGGCCTTAACAGAGTCCGATTTAATCAGTCTGATTTTTGTCCTGGGCATCAGGAATTTTAAAAGCTGCCCCAGGTATTCTAATGGGCAACCACAGTGGAGAATTGCTGGGGTCAAAAAAGGCAATTTGCCCATCTAGATGCTGAATCTCCACCCCTGGGGGGGAGGACCAGGAGACGCTGTGGTGCTCTGGTTGAAGCCACAGGTTCCTGAGGGGTAATGGGTGGGGGTGCTGTGAACGTCGCCCCAGTCAAAGGAGGACGAATTCCTGCCTTGTTCAGCTCTTCGGTGAGTATCTGAATTCTACTCCAACCTCTTGCCTGAAGTTCACCCACAGACAGCTTCCCTAACAGAGACCCTGCGATCCCTAGAACAGCCGCGGAGGGCCAGGTTCAAGGCTATGATTGTAATTATGACAAACAATACGCTTTTCCGCTTAAGAACCACGCCTTCAGCTTCGTTCCCTGCAAGTGCGAGTGCTGTGCGCCTGCGTGTGTCCGCTCTGGGCTGCCTATTCAACTGAAAAACAAAAGCGGCTCTGAGATGGAGCTTTAACAAGTGGCCACGATGACTCACGCTGCTGGGCTGCCAGGGCCACGGGGCTGCCACCCCCAGCGGGGCGGGGCCGGGGTGGGAAGAGTCACAGGTACAGCGGCTCCTGGGAACTTCCCGCCCTGCCCCGGGCAGAAGGCTTTTTTTTTTTTTTGGTAAAAATTCTGACCGAAAATTTAATTTTCCTTTTATGGGCACACATTTCCCTGGGTCAGCAGGCAAGCTGAAGCAAGGATGAGCCCAGTGGAGCTTGCCAAGGCATAGGGGCTGTTCACATAAAGACTGGGGTTTTCAAAAGGGACTCAGGTTGGAGGCCTGGGCAGAGCATAGATGCCCCTGCGAGCAGGGATCAGTAGACAGAACCAGTCCAGAGGCGCATTTTCTGGAAACTTGGAGCATGCCGGCTGTGGGGTCGCGAACCCCAGATGTCCCAACACGCAGCCCCTTGTCACAAGCATGTGGCTGCAGAGCACATGAAATGCACCTGGTCTAAATTAAGACGTAAAATACCCACCAGATTTCAAAGACTTAGTATGGGGGGAAAAGCGTAGAATAGCTCCTTATTAACTTATTAATACTGTTTTATACTGACTTCATGCTGAAACAATAATATTCGGATGTACTAAGTAAACCGTGTTATTAAAATTGATTGATTTCATTTGTTTCATTTTACTTTTTAAAGTAGGGCTGCTTGGGGGCTCCCGGACAGCTCAGTCAGTTAAGCGTCTGCCTTTGGCTCAGGTCAGGATCCCTGAGATCGAGCCCGGATCGGGCTTCCTGCTTAGTGCAGAGAGAGCCTGCTTCTCCCTCTCCTTCTCCCTCTGCCACTCCCCCTGCTGTGCTCTGTCAAATAAATAAATAAAATCCTAAAAAATACATAAATAAGTAAATACAATAAAATATGGCTGCTGGAAAATTTGAAATGACATCTGTGGCTTCCATAATGTTTCTCTTGGACAGTGCTGCCCTTATGCCCACCAGCAAACGAACTTTTATTGGACACCGACTTTGCTCAAGGAAGGATGAAGGTACAAAGCCATATATAATAATAATAATAGCTCCAGTGTTTTACAAGGTTGACTACTTGCCAGGCACTTTGCACCGATTCACTAACTTGCCCTAGGTAAGAAAGTAAGTCAGCGAAAAGAAACTCGTTATTATTTTTTTTCTAGGATATTATTTATTCGAGAGAGAGCGAGAGCACGCAACTGGGGGAGGGACAGAGGGAAAAGGAGAGGAAGAATCTCAAACAGATTCCATGCAGAGTGCAGAGCCCAACCCAGGGCTCAATCTCACAACCCTAAGATCATGACCCGAGCCAAAATCAGGAGTTGGATGCTTAACCAACTGAACCACCCAAGCACCCCCAGAACCTTCATTATTAACCAGCTGGCCACACTGCCTCCCTGGTGGCAAGGACATTGGAGTCTAACTGGGGTTCATCACAGATAACATGCTTGACACAGTGAAAGAGCTGTCACATGGCAGAGGACACCCAAGTTAAACCCACCCCCCCTCAGGAACACAGACATTTTAAATGGTTTTTAATACTATTGAAACATACAGCAATCTATCTACATTCTCTTTACCAATTTCTTCTCTTTTAAGATTTTATTTGTTTATTTGACAGAGATCACAAGATCTGCAGAGAGGCAGGCAGAGATAGAGGAGAAAGCAGGCTCCCTACTGAGCAGAGAGCCCGATGTGGGGCTCGATCCCAGGACTCTGGGATCATGACCTGAGCCAAAGGCAGAGGCTTTAACCCACTGAGCCACCCAGGCACCCCTGGGCTTGGTGTTTTTAAAAGCTGCCCAGGTACAACCAGGGATGACAATCACTGGAATGAAAAATTAACTGGTCTAATGGAGACTGGATCCCCCAGCCCCAGGCTCCTTCATTTGCCCTCCCCCAGTCCATTCTACGTTTCTGATGGCAACCAGTTGAAGCTGGCCAGTGTCCCAAACTCATGCATGATATGGGGTTGCCAGAGTAAATAGAGCTCACTACAAGGAAGGAAGGGAGATGGGATCATAGAGTTTCTTTTCTTTCTTTCTTTCTTTTTTTAAAGATTTGTTTTGGGGCCCCTGGGTGGCTCAGTCGTTTCGCATCTGCCTTCTGCTCAGGTCATGATCCCGGGTCCTGGGATGGAGCCCTACATCGGGCTCCCTGCTCAGTGGGGAGCCCACTTCTCCCTCTCCCACTCCCCCTGCTTGTATTCCCTCTCTCGCTGTCTCTCCTGTCAAATAAGTAAATAAAATCTTTAAAAATAATAAAATAAAAATAAAGATTTATTTATTTGAGAGAGAACGTGCATGCACAGGGGGAAGACCAGAGGGAGAGGGAGAGAAACAGACTCCCCACTAAGTGTGGAGCCGGATTCTGGGCTCAATCCCAGGACCCTGAGATCACAAACTGAGTCAAATTCAAGAATCAAACTGTTCAATTGCTTAACCTATGGAGCCACCCAGGTGCCCCGGGGCTAAAGAGTTTCTTAACGGCTGAGAATTTTGACTCAGGCTCTTTCTGAATTGCTGCATTTTACTGCTACTTTAGGGCACATTCTGTTCAGTTTTATTAATCTCTCAAGTTTTATTTATTTATTAACCTATACCCACATGCTAGTGGATGAAAGCAGCTGGGGACTGTGGAAAGTATACTGGACGTAAAAGGCAAGAGTTGCAATGAGTAGTAAATAAGCCCTAGAGATTTAATGCACGGTATGTTGAATATAAGCAACAACATTGCATTATAATCATCAAACTTACTAAGACCCTAGAACTTAATGACTCCAACCACTAAAAAAAAAGGATAATTATGTATCATGATAGAGGTGCTAACTATTGCTATAATGGCAATCATATCACAATATATAAATGTATCAAATTAATATGTTGTACACCTTACACAATGCTATATATAAAATATTTTTCAATTAAAAAAAGAAAGCTGGGGCACCTGGGTGGCTCAGTGGGTTAAAGCCTCTGCCTTTGGCTCAGGTCATGGTCCGGGGTCCTGGGATAGAGCCCCACATCAGGATCTCTGCTCAGCAGGGAGCCTGCTTCCTCCTCTCTCTCTGCCTGCCTCTCTGCCTGATTGTAATCTCTGTCTGTCAAATAAATAAATAAAATTTAAAAAAAAAATAAAAAAGAAAGAAAGAAAGAAAGCCAAGAGCACTTGTCTCTAGGTCTGGTCTGCCATTTCTGAGGTCTCAATTTCCCTATCTGTAAAATAGGTGGATTGGCCTTGCCAGACCTAAGGCCCCTTCCAGGATAGACATTCCGGGATTCTATATTGAGGTCAGACTCTGCCCTAGATTTTGTGTCTGATACCACAGTCAGAGAACGGGGCTGGTTCGCTTGTTAGTGCAGATCCGGCGCTGCCAGACACGATGGAGACTTCACCTTTGAAACAGAAATTTCCATCTGCAGTCTCTCTGCAGATTTGCCAATCATCATCCTCCCCGCCCCCACCCGTCCTCATGTAAATCAGCCTGGGGAATCAGATCTTGGAGAAACTTTGATCTCTTTATCTGAAGGCACAAAGATAGCATTGCAAAGCCTGCTGCTGGTGTGGAGGTGGCGTAGTTAGGAATGCTTCACATTTTTCTAGCAAGTTTCAATCCTACTATATTCTCAGAGGAGGGACTTTCCTCGAGCGGGGTGGGGAGGAGGAGTGGTGGGACTGGCAATGGAATGAGGGGAAGAACACGACTGGGTGGGAGTCCTCTTCGAAAGGAAATATCAGCAAATTCTGATATGCAGAGTCTTGAAAAATCCTTCAAATTGCAGTCACTTTGACACAGAGCTCACCTGGGATGGAGCTATGAATTTGGCTCTGTCCCTGTGGGATTTTAAAAAGACCCTCAACGTTTCCCAAGCTGTCGAGTGCAACAGGCTTCTCACACAGCCCCCAGTCCCACTTCCCACCCCTCCAGCCTACCATCTGTCTGCACTGCCACCCGCACTGGCTCTTGAGTTGCCTGCATCTGACCGCCTTTATTCCCTGGTCTTAAAATCAGACTCCAGTTCCATTACCACCCCACAGCCTTGGCTACTGACGGAAAACAACAACAACAACAACAACAAAAAACCCAAACTCTTCTCCTGTCATTTGAAGTCCTTCAACATCTGGCCCCAGACTACATTTTTCTTTTTCTTTCTTTTTTTTTTTTTTTAGATTTGTTTGTTAAGAGAGTGCACAAGCAGGGGGAACAGCAGGCAGAGGGAGAAGAAGGCTCCCTCCTGAGCAAGGAGCCAGATATGGGACTCAATCCCAGGACCCTGAGATCATGACCTCAGCCGAAGGCAGTTGTTTAACTGACTGAGCCACCCAGGCGTCCCATACATTTTTTTTTTTTTAACACTTTATTTATTTACTTGGCAGAGAGAGAGAGAAAGAGAGCTAGGCAGAGGCAGATTCCCCACTGAACAAGGAGCCAGCATGGGACTTGATCCCAAGACCCTGGGATCATACCTGAGCTGAAGGCAGATGCTTAACTGACTGAGCCACCCAGGCTCCCAGACATCATCTAAATCTCATCACCTGCAGATGTGTGTTTCTCTCTTGCCCTCCCGCGCTCGGCCCTGTGGTGCTGTGTCATGACCTCCTCTGGACAGCCACAAGCCCCACTAGGAAGGGTGGTAGCTTGGCCATCCTGGCTGGCTGTGTCCATCCAGCCCCACCCTAGTTCCTGGGACACAGGCTCAGCGAAGATTTGATGTCTGAATGACAATAAAATGGGGTTACCAGGTAAATTAAAGCCCTTGGATTGGGTGATTCCTAAATTCTCTTCCAGCACTAGCTTCTGAGAGCTATTACCCTGCGCAGAGGTCAAAACTGCTTAGGACTTGATCCAGTTCATACTAAGTCACAGTCATAACAGTTTCCATTCCACAAAAATAGAGACAAGCAGTCTGACAAAGGGTTTTAAAGTTTTTGTTCATTTTTAGGGACATCTAAACATTTTCAGTAAATTTTTAGTAACGCACACACATTAAATTACAATGCAAGTATTTTAGGTCACATTAAAAGAAGACCATCTTAGAGTTACACAACAGTACAAATGGAGTTAATGCCACTGAATTGCACACTTAAATATGGTTAAGATGGTACATGCTATGTTACATGTATTTTACCGCAAATTTTTAAAAAAGGACCGTTCTGAATGTGCAGTTGCTACCACCGCATCCCTAACCCTTCTGTCCAGTGAGATTTCAAGGTGAACTAACAAAAACCCCTTTGAGTTTGAAAAGAAAACCCTTTTTTAAAAAAATTTAATTTTACATTCAATTTTATTTACTTTCGATTAATTAACATATAGTGCATTACTAGTTTCAGAGGTAGAGTTTGGTGATTCATCGGTCTTAAATAATACCCAGTGCTCATTACATCACATACCCTCCTTTAAAAAAAAAATATGTATTTATTTATTTATTTGACAGATAGAGATCACAAGTAGGCAGAGAAGCAGGCAGAGAGAGAGGGAGAAGCAGGCTCCCTGCTGAGCAGAAAGCCCTATGCGGGGCCTGATCCCTGGACCCCGATATCATGACCTGAGCTGAAGGCAGAGGTTTAACCCACTGAGCCACCCAGGCACCCCATCATGTACCATCCTTAATGCCCATTATCGTAACCCCATCCCCTCACCCCCTCTTTTTTTTTAAGTTTTTTTTTATCTTTTTAGTAATCCCTACACCCTACTTGGGGCTCAAGCTCACAACCCCGAGATCAAGAATTACATGCTCCAATATCTGAGCCACCTCAGTGCCCCTAAAATCCTTTATTCTTAAAGAAGAGGGAGAAAGAGAAGATTCTTGGTTTAATAAAATATTCAAATATAATGATACCTAAAGTACCCTAATATCACTAATTTCCAGAAGCTACAACTGTCATTCAGTCCAGCTCTAGGAAATAAGCAAAAATGTCCCCTGAGTGATCACAATAAATATAACACGACTAATTAAAGAACGTATTTTATGAGGTTGGTGATCTATATTTCATTCACAGTCAAGAAAATCAAGGCTCCAAAGAGTAATGCCTAAATTTATACTGCTAGCCTGTTAAAGAATCAAGATTCTAGACTACCCTGGGTGTGGAAAGAGTTAAAAAAGAAAAACATCGAAAGTCTGGGCTCTTTCCATCTCACCATGCCTCTCTACTCCATGCTATTATATTTATAAAGGTTTTCTTGTTTGGCTTGGATTGGTTTTGGTTTTGGTTTTTTTTTAAACTCCCAAAGCAATTTGGACTGCCTGATTCAAATGGGACTTTACTGGAAGGAGACTGGTGGCTCAGAGAACTGAATCGAAAGCAGAGCTACCAAACAGGACCAGACCGGCAGGAACCAGGCAGCTGCGGGGACCATCTTTCTAGAATGCAGTAGTTCACGTGATACAGCCCCAAGCTTGCCAGGCACAGAGACTCTGTTCAGGTTTCAAATTCCCAGGAGAGGGAATCTAGTTTGCCTGCGTGGGTTAAGTGTCTACAGCCCTATCAGTTTACTCTGCCCAGGGAAATGGAGTCCTAGATCCCAAACATAGCCACTGGGGCTCATCTTAAGTGTTGGCTCTTCTCAGAGAAGAGGGGTGGGATCCCTGAGGGCCGAGCAGACCCTCAAGGGGTGTCCCCAGCAGGAAATTTTCTGGGGGAAGGGAGAGGACAACAGAAAATTTTTCCTGTCACCAGGAAAAACCCCTATAGAAATGTCCTGAGCTATAAATTCAGCCTAAAACTTTGCATATTGTTCCATTCACAGTTTCAGGGTTATCCAGGTTTGCAAACTTAAAACTGCGGCAGCATATCTGCCGTTACAACCTCAGCGGCCCCCTAAAAGTGTCAAAACTCATTCTTAACTGCACCAACGTGGCTACTCTGGAACTTGTCTTTCAAAAGCACCTTTGGGCATTGAGTGGGTCAGAGGGCGGCTCAGGGCAGGAAGAAAGAAAGCATACAATCCAGAAAGCCCAGAGCTGCCTGGGAGGCAGGCTGTGTTCACTCTCCAGGAACCCATGAGGCTGCTCTAGAAAAGAAAATTAAAATGTATGCCATGCATTTGACTCCATTAACTGCATTTAGGCTCACTGCAGAGAAACTTGTCCATGCACAGCCAGTCCTAACAAGCAATAACCAGAAGTGCCTGGCCTAAATTCTAAAACTCATTTAAGGCTATTAGAACCATTAGCTCTAACTCAAGTTCAGCTATAGGCACAAATCGCTAACCAAAATAAATAGCCAGTAGCTCAGCCAGGATTTCAAAGTCAGGAAGGCCTGTGTTTGAGTCAACAACAGCAGCCACCCCCATAGCATAGCACCTTACTGCTATTTCAATTGCATTTCTCTGCACCCCTGAGGAAGCTGCTATTATTATGACCATTTATGGATAAGAAAAGGGAGGCACGGAGGAGTTCTGACTTGACCTAGAACAAGTATGTTGGGAAACCCCACACAAAATGGGTACTTGATTTCAGTCTTCTGACCCAAATCCCAAGCTGATGTATCTTATGAGGACTTTCTAATGGATTCATCACTTCTTAATTCCTTTCATGTTCTTAGCCTTCTGCGAGAGTGTATTACTGAATGATTCTCCACCTTTATATGGAGGGGCTGGCTTCTCCATGCCAGTCTAAATGCACGTGCAAAGAATGCACTGGATTAGTTTCTCTGCCCAAGAAAATTGTGTCACCCTTTTCTTGGGCTCTAATTGCAGGAACAGCTGAGCTGGAGCAGATCCGGTTGACCATTTGTTGCCAAATCCCGGATTACACAGTAGACAAGAGGAGTTTTCTAGGACTACATTTAACGCAGTATAGTTAGGGTAAGGATTTGGGGACCACGGCACTAGAAAGAACTTTATTCTAAACCTCAGGACTGAAATCCCAAACCAGAGTTTTTTGCTTTTGTCTGGTAGACGTTCAAAACTTAGTGCAGCCTCAGTGCTGGTACACAGGTCTTCAGGGCTCCTCTATGGCCTGATGATGGCCTCCCCATCACCCTCCTAGAGGAGGACATGAATGCAAGTGCCATCGAAGTGGGTAAGATCTGGGGAAGGAGAAAAATCAGCCTCTTCATGGTTTGTATGTGTTTTGCAGACTCTGGGTCAAGACTCCATTAATGTGTTGTTAAATCAATGCACTGGGTCGAGATCAACACTTTGTTTTAATGAAATAAAATAGAATTAATCAAACAGGAAATATCAGACTATATCCCATGCAGTTAGGGTAAGATTTTATGAAACATTTTAAAATAATTCTTTAAATAAAATGAATAATTTTTTGTGGGTAGTGGTTTGCAACATAAACTGTATTTTTATTACAAATCACAGGATAAAAGTTTGAAAGCCCCTGGTAGGTGGATTGAGAGCTGGAATGTCAATCGAGGTTTATAATCCTCTCCAGTTAATACGAGGTCTCAGCTGTCAGGGAATATCACTGGGGCTATTTAAAACTTGCCACCTAGAAGCACGAAACCAAAACCAAAAGCTATAGAGGAAAAGATTCAGAAACCTGTGAATATTTCTAAATTTTCCCTTTCTTTAAAGGTTTTATTTATTTATTTACTTATTTATTTATTTTACAGAGAGAGCAAGCAAGCATGAGCAGAGGAAGGGGCAGAGGGGTAGGGAGGACTCCACGCTGAGCCCCACGTGGGGACTGTGGGGATCAATCCCACGACCCCAGGATCACAACCCAAGCTGAAACAGAGTTGAATGCTTAACCGACTGAGCCCCCCAGGAACCCCTATGTCTAAATTTTCTATGTTAAAAAGAGCAAAACAGAATAGAAATGCGAAAAACTGAAAAAAAAAAAACTTGCATACACATTTCAAATAGAAAATTTATTTTTAAATTATTTTATTTTTAAGTAATCTCTACACCCAACATGGGGCTTGAACTCACAACCCCAAGATCAAGAATTGCATGTTCCACCAACTGAGTCAGCCAGGTGCCCCATAAAAAAAATTTTTTTTTAAAGATTCACCCATTTATTTGAGAGAGAGAGAGAAAGAGAGAGAAAGCATGGGGGGAGGGGGCAGAGGGAGAGGGAAAAGAATCCCAAGCAGACTCCCTGCTGAGCACAAGCCTGATCTCATGACCCTGAGATCATGACCTGAGCCAAGATCAACAGTCAGACGTTCAACCAACCAAACCACGCAGACCTATAAATATTAATATAAAAATAAAGATTATAAATCAGGAGAAAAAGCCTAATCTCCCAACAGAAGAGAAAAGGGGAGAGGCAAACCATTTTTTAAAGGGGAAATTAGGGGGCGCCTGGGTGGCTCAGTGGGTTAAGCCGCTGCCTTCGGCTCAGGTCATGATCTCAGGGTCCTGGGATCGAGTCCCGCGATCGAGTCCCGCATCGGGCTCTCTGCTCGGCAGGGAGCCTGCTTCCCTCTCTCTCTCTTTCCCTCTCTCTCTCTCTCTCTCTCTCTCTTTGCCTGCCTCTCTGTCTACTTGTGATCTCTCTCTGTCAAATAAATAAATAAAATCTTTAAAAAAACAAAAAAATAAAGGGGAAATTAGTTAACTAATTAACTAATTAATTAAAAAGGGAAACAAAAAGATGTCCCAACTTCTCTGATGTCAATTAAGACAAGCTACAATTTTTTCACCTCCCAGTGTTTCTTTTTTTTTTTTTTAATTTATTTATTTATTTGACAGACAGAGATCTCAAGTAGGCAGAGAGGTAGGCAGAGAGAGAGAGAGGGGAAAGCAGGCTCCCCGCTGAGCAGAGAGCCTGATGCCGGGCTCAATTCCAGGACCCTGGGACCATGACCTGAGCCGAAGGCAGAGACTTTAACCCACTGAGCCACCCAGGCGCTCCCTTCCCAGTGTTTCTTAAATACCCAGTTTTGCCAGGGATGTAAAACATAAAAGCCATCACATGGGACTATAATCAGTTAAACTGGAGGAAAATCTGGCAATACACATTAGAAGCCTTGAAAATCATGTACCCTTTGGCTCAATAATTCTTGTTCAAATAATTTATGTCAAGGAAACAATCATGGGTGTGTTCAAGGTTGCCTACAATAGTAAAAACTTGGAAAACATCTTAACTGTCCAACAATAGGAATGTTATGATCTCCTTTGTGTAAAAAAGCATAATGAATAAATAAACACATGCAAGCACAGGAGTGGCAGAGTTCCCTAGCAAGGTCTGACCTGGCCTTGAGTTTGAGCCATTTGTTGGGGGAAAGCCAGGTAGCTCCTTGGGAGTTCATTTTTCTGAGCTGGCAGGTGAAGGCAGGAGGAGGGAGGAGTTTGGGGAACCTAGGCTTGGGGGTGGGGAAAGGTGGACAATGGGACTGTTGAATATCAAGAGAGAGGTTTGAGACTGTAGTAGAAAAGCTTTTTTCAAGAGAGATTTTTTTGAGTTTTTAAAGCTGGTGGGGAGGGGCCTGGGATTACAAAACAGATATCCTAGGTGTGGTAGTGAAAAGTGTCCTGGAAGAAACTAAAGCAGATTAAGAGGGTAGAGCAACTGTGGGATACACAGGAACTTTGCAGGGTTTTTTTTAGGGCGGTCAAGAAACCCAACTCTGATGAGTTGCCATTTCTCAGAGACCTGAAGAAAAGGTGAGAACTACCAAAAGAATCTGGGCAGAGGGAACATCAAGTGCGAAGGGCCTGCAGCAGCAACATGCTTGCTTGAAGAATGGCAAAAAGGCGGGGCGCCTGGGTGGCTCAGTCCGTTAAGCATGCCTTCCTCTCAGGTCAGGATATCAAGTGCTGTATCAGCTCCCTCTGCCCCTCCCCCTGCTCTTGCTCTTGTGCTCTCTCTCAGCTAAATGAGTAAGATCTTTTTCTTTTTTTCTTAAATTTTGTCCTTGAAGCATAGTGCCTTTTTTTAAAAGACTTTATTTATTTATTTATTTATTTATTTAAGATTCTATTTATTTACTTTATAGAGATCACAAGTAGGCGGAGAGGCAGACAGAGAGGAGGAAGCAGGCTCCCTGCTAAGCAGAGAGCCGGATCCGGGGCTCAATCCCAGAACCCTGAGATCATGACCCTAGCCGAAGGCAGAGACTTAACCCACTGAGCTACCCAGGCGCCCCTAAGATTTTATTTATTTAACAGAGAGAACAAGAAGAGGGAGCGGCAGGCAGAGTGAGGAAGAAGCAGTTTCCCCGCAGAGCTGGGGAATCCCAGGATCTGGGATTATGACCTGAGTTGAAAGCATGACCTGACCTGAGCTCCAGGTGCCCCAAAGGAATAAGATAAAAAAAAAAAAAAAAAAAGAATAGCAACGAGGCAGTGTGGTTGGAGTACCCTGAGCAAAGAGGAGAGCAGAAGACAAGTCAATGAAGTAGCTAGGTCATGTCTTATAGGGCATCGTGACCATTCTAAGGATTGACCTTTTACTCTGAGACAGGGAGCCGTGGGGGGATTTTGAGTAGAGAAAACACATGACCTAATTTATGCTTTTAAAGGATCACTCTGGGGGTACCTGGGTGGCTCAGTCAGTTAAGCATCTGCCTTCGGCTCAGGTCATGATCCCAGGGTCCTGGGTTCGAGCCCCACATCTGGCTCTCTGCTCAGCGGGGAGCCTGTTTCTCCCTCTCCCTCTGCCTGCCACTCTGCCTACTTGTACTCTCTATGCATCAAATAAATAAAATCTTAAAAATAAATAAATAAATAAATAAAGGATCACTCTGGAAAGTGCAATGTAGAGACCAGACTTGGGAGTCAGATCTGAAGATAGAAACTGGAGGCTAGTTAGGAGGCTGCAGCAATAATCCAGGAAGAAGGGGCCCCTGGGGGGGCTTGAATCAGTTGAGCATTGGATTCTTGGTTTCAGCTCAGGTCATGAGCTCAGGGTCTGGGGATGAAGCCCTTGGCTGGGCTCTGTGCTCAGCATGGAGTTGGCTGGAGGTTATGTCTCCCTCTCCTTCTGCTCCTCCCCTGTGTGCTTTCTCTCAAATAAATAAATAAAATCTTAAAAAATAAACAGCCCAGGCAGAAGGCAGGACTAGAATGATAGCAGAAGAGGTGGTAAGAAGGGCTCAGATACTGGACATATCTGAAGGTAAGCTGGCAGGATTTGCTAACGGATGCGGTGAGCATGAATGTATGTGTATGTGTTGGAGAGGGGGCAATGGGATCTCACCTCATTCCAAGTCATCAGAGTCTCTGCAGATAGTTCACAGTATTGCTTAAAGCACAGGCAAGAAGCGCCTGGGGGGCTCAGTCAGTGGAGCATGTGACTCTTGATCTTGGGGTTGTGGTTTGAACCCCATGTTGGGTATACAGATAACTTAAAAATAAAAAATCTTTATTTTTTTTTTAAAGATTTTATTTATTTATTCATGAGAGACAGAGAAGCAGAGGGAGAAGCAGGCTTCCCGCCAAGCAGGGAGCCTGATGTGGGACTCCATCCCAGGACTCTAGGATCATGACCTGAGCTGAAGGCAGACGATTAACTGACTGAGCCACCTAGGCACCTCAAAATAAAACATTTTTTAAAACAGCAACAACAGGGGCACCTGGGTGGCTCAGTGGGTTAAGCCTCTGCCTTCGGCTCAAGTCATGATCCCAGGGTCCTGGGATTGAGCCCCATGTAAGGCTCCTTGCTCAGCAGGGAGTCTTTTTCTCCCTCTACCTCTGCCTGCCGCTCTGCCTACTTGTGCTCTCTGTCAAATAAATAAAATCTTTAAAAAAAAAAACTATTAAGAGTGGTGGGCAAATCTCTTCCTCTCTTAAACCTCTCTACACATACACTATTTAGTGTTCAGCTTTTTAAGGAAACTTTTATGTATAGGGACGCTTGGCTGGCTCAGTCAATGGAGCATGAAACTCTTGATCTCAAGATTGTGAGTTCCATCCCTAGGCGCTGGGCCGCTGGGCGTAGAGATCACTTAAAAAACAACAACAACAACAACAAAAAGGGTCGTCTGCGTAGCTCAGTCAGTTAACTGTACTTCTTAAGTACACAAGCGATATCTGTCGTGGCCTGGGGTGGGGTGGGGGTGGGGAAAGGGGCCTTTTTCAATCTCTGGAAACCAAGGACCGGTTTCCTTGCACTGGTATTTGCTAAGAAATACGGGATCAACCACCAGGGGCAAGACGAGGTACCAACACCAGACCTCGGGGAAGGGACAGCCAGGAGACTACAGCAGTGGCTTGGCAAGGTGACAAATGAGGCCCAAAGAAGGCGGAGTCAGAGGAACAAAAAGGAGGGACGGGAGAAGTAAACACTGCAAAACCTGCAGTGTCTGCGCCCAAGGCACCTGATAAGATAAGGGAGGGAGCATAGCGGGAGGATCTAGATGGAGTTTCCAGGTCCTGAAAGGGCAGAAGGGGAGGATGGGGCAGAGGCTGGTGAGGAGCCAGAGAGAGCAGGTGGACTTCCAAGAAGTTCTGCGCCAATGCAGAGCGGTCAGCGCTTCTGCGGCTGTTTGTGGGACACACACACACCGCTAGAACTCTGCGGGGGTAAAAGTATACAAGCGTAGTCGAGGGTGGCCTGGGGGTGGGGGGGTGAGCAGACAAGGGTCGGCTGGCTCCCCCCTTCAGAGTCCATCTTTGGATGATGAGTCATGGGCATATAAAATCGAAGTCAACTAACCAGAAACAGTCTTCCAAGTTGTGTAGTAAATGTCAGGAGAGAAATAGGACATTAGCAGAAGGGAGTGGCCGCTCCTTTCCTCCTGAGAGCACCTTGGCAGGAGGAGACTGAAAATGTGAGGGGGAGGGGTTAGGTGGACAGAGGCCCAGAGTGGGCGGAGAGCGCAGCGAGGGCCCCGGGGAAGCTCTCGGTGCGAGGAAGGAAGAAGGGGCCCTGGGGAGCGGCGGGTGGGACTGGTGAGGAGGCGGCGAGGAAAATGGAGAGGGCGCTGCGCGGATGGCATCCCGGCGATTCCGGGCGCGGACGTGGTACTGCCCGCCCCGGTGGGACCTTCGTAGAGCTCTCGGGCCGGCGGAGAGCGCGCTCTCAGACCGCACTGGCGCAAACGGGAATCGTTCGGCGTTGGGGGCCGGGTGCTGAGGGCGGCGCCGGCCGTGGTGGTGAAACACAGCAAACAAAGGGGAAGGGCATGATCCACAGAACTGTTACATGAGCTGAGACGCCTTCACGCCCTGGACTAATATTCGGCCCCTTGGTAGCGTGAACCCGCCTGGGACCTGGGGTTGCCACCGTGTGCCAGAAAAGCAAGATGCCAATGGCGTAGGTTCTGGGATGCCATTTTGGAAAACAAAAGGAAACGTGTGTGCGTGCTGAGTGTGTGAGTGTGGTTTTACGTGAGCACGGGAGAAATTACGGAATTATCTGCTGGCTGGCTAAAACTGGGATGGTGGAAGAAGAGGAAGAGAGAGGGGGGAAATCCTCAATATTTGAAGAGTAAAAGGAGCAAGTGCAAAAGGAAAACAAAAAACCACCTAGGGCCCCAGGCTCGGGGGTAAAGACCGCGAAGCAGGGAAGATGCCGGCGCAGGCCGAGCGGCACGGGACCCCTGGCACCTCCCGCTTCGCTGCCGGCGGCTGCTTCCAGTTTGTGGACTTCCGCGCGGCGAGCATGGTCGGTGCGGGGTTCCCTCGAGCTCTTTGTTAACCGAGGGTGGGGAGAAGCGGAGCTCGCGGGACTGGGGGCGGCCGGCGACGACTCTGTTGTTGCCAGGCGCCCCAGCCCCAGCTGCCCAGGTCGCGTCTTCTCTGCAGCCGGCACTCCCCGGCCGGGACTGCTGCCGCCGCCCACCCACATAAAGCCGCGAGCGCCCTGGCGGGGAGCGCAGGAGCCCGGCGCTCACAGGCTGCGGGCCTTCTGTCTGCACCCCTCTCCCTGACGCCGCCGCGCCCCCCACTCCCTCGTCTCTTCCTGCACCAGCAGCCATTTACTCCCCACCTCCCCCACTCCGCTCTGGGTAATCTTCGATCTACTTCTAGCCTCTCCGAATTTGCCCATTCTAGATTATCTCATGGAACTGGAACCCTACGATATTTGTCCTTTTAAAAATCAAGCTTATTTTGCTTAGCATGATGTTTACAGGGTTCTTCCATACTGTAATATGTATGAGTTTCATTTTTATGATTATTGTACATAAAAGGCACATACCATAAAACTTACCGCTGTAACCAAATTTAAGTGTACAGTGTTCAGTTGCACTAAGTACAGTCACATGGTTGTGCAACCATGGCCACTGTCGATCTCCAGAATGTTACCAACATCCCTAACGGAATATAGCCCTTAGACAGTAACTGCCCCCAACCCCTGGAAACCACCATTCTACTTAGTGTCTGTGAATTTGGGGGGATCATCTTTGTATTTGCAAAGGCTGTATTCTCTCTTTAGGAGGTTGTGGGAGACAAAGCCATGCACTGGAAGATACCCAGATATGGATGACAAGGTGGTAAAACCTGGTCAAATGAGAAAGAGTGGAGGGAACTAAGAATATTCAAGAAAGTGAGGTCCTGGAATGATTTTAGATCATACAAAACAAAAAACAAAACTGGAGATTTTAGTTTAACGATAAATTTAAAAGCCAACAGAACGATAACCATGAAAGACACAAGGGACCATGAAGACTGCCTTCACCAAAGAACAGCAGTATTAAGAAAGTGGTTAGAACTGTCCTATGTTTCATATTTAAAATGTTCTAGCAGCTACATTAAAAAAATAAAAATAAACACTAAAATACTTAGCCCAATGTATTCAAAATGCTGGTTCAACATGTAATCAAAATTAATAATGAGGTTACCTCCTATTCTTTCTTTCATACTTAGTCTTTCAAATCAGGCTAGCCACATTTCAAGTGCTCAAAAGCCATTTATCACTACTGTATTGGACAGTGCAGTGTTGGAACATGGGACATGCGTATCAGATGGGTTTGGGATCAAGACCCATATTCCATCCCTTAGTAGGCTGTGTGATTAGGCAAATTACCCTCTTATCTCAGTTTCTTCACTTCTTTTTTTTTAAAGATTTTATTTATTTATTTGTCAGAGAGAGAGAGGGAGGGAGAACACAAGTAGGCAGAGAGGCAGGCAGAGGCAGAGAGAGAAGCAGGCTCCCCACTGAACAAGGAGCCCGATGTAGGACTCGATCCCAGGACCCCGGGACCATGACCTGAGCCGAAGGCAGCGGCTTAACCAACTGAGCCACCCAGGCGTCCCTCAGTTTCTTCACTTCTAAAGTAGAACTGACAACAGCACCCACACTGTAGGCTAACTGTGGGGATTAGTAGCACTTGAAGCTCTTCGTACATGTTCACTAAATGTTGAGGATTATTAGTGGTAAACAAGGTGATTGTTAATTTGAAATAATGAGATTTCAGTATTACTGTTAGTATGACCTCATTCATTTCCATCAGATGATGTGGCTTGGAGACATTCCAGAGGAACAAAATTAAAAGACAATGGACAAACTGGGAAAACCTATTTGTAACACATATAACAAAATGTTATTTTTGATATGTAGGATGTGCTTCCAAATAAATAAGAAAATGAGGACTATGAATGGGAAGTTCAAAAAAGAAACATCTGACGTAATTTCTTTTCTAAAGAAGACCGATTTGAAGTAAGTACAACTCTCATAAGAACTGAATGAACACGAGACCATTGTTGAGTAATAAATTGCCAACAACCAGAATTTTTTTTTCAAAGATTTTATTTATTTATTTGACAGATAGAGATCACAAGTAGGCAGAGGCAGGCAGAGAGAGAGAAAGAGAGAGAGGAGGAAGCCGACTCCCTGCTGAGCAGAGAGCCCAATATTAGGCTCCATCCCAGGACCCTGGGATCATGACCTGAGTCAAAGGCAGAGGCTTTAACCCACTGAGCCACCCAGGTGCCCAACAACCAGAATTTTATGGCACCTAATACTGAAGAAAATGTGAAGAGATCAAATCTGTTTTCAAATCAAGATTTTCTGAAGTTTTGATAAATCGGATTCCAAATTATCAGGATAAACAAACTCAGTTCTTGCTTATGAGGGTACTGATATGGGAAACAAAGGCAGAAGAAAAACTACTAAAGTCCCTTTGACAAATAGCCCATTGACAAAGTCCTTGAAACAGTCAGGGTGACATTTCTCTAGGGACTCTAACTGCCTCAATGTTAACACTTTGTTAAGGGCAAAAGGCAATCCTAGCCCTGAACCGTTCCCCCATCAGGATCCTGTAAGTCTACTATAAAGTATAAAAATTCCTTTGGAAACTTCTTTTATCTCTAAACCCCCCAAGATACGTATTGGCAATCATCCCCCAAGCATATGGCCCACTGATATATATCTGAAGGGTCTCATGACTAAGGTTTTATTAGACGGTAATAAATGACCTTTTCCCAACAATAGCTAGCCCCCTCAAGGTCCTGGAAACCTTGCTTCCAAAATTCCTCAGAGACTTACTCTATCCCGAAGGCCCTCCCAACTTGAAAGTATATAATGGTCACTCCTCATGACCGAATTGCAGCTCTTTCTGCCCACGGATCCTGTCCCCGCGCTTTTATAAAATCACCTTTTTGCACCAAAGAGTCTCAAATATTCTTTCTTGGACCTCAGCTTCAAACCATAACATTATCTTTCCTACATCAGGTACTACCCAGACAGCCTTTTCTACCCACCATCTGCCTTTTCCAAATGAAGCTGGACAGCCAACGCACACCTAGCAAGTTTGAATTTTTCCTTATCACATGTGCATTCACTTCACATTTGCTTTGCTAATCGTCCTCTGCCACTACTGTTGACATTTCACGTGGCTTGAAATAGCCCCAACATTGTTCCAGATTTGGGCAGGGCTAACTTACATTTTTACTGAAGCCATAATACCCCCAGAATATTCTTAGACTTCTGGCTAACTCCTTTGGGAATGCCTTACCCGCCAGCGGGGTCACCTATGTAATTTGTGGGCCTCAGTGTGAAATGAAAATGTGGGCCCCCCTTTTTCATGAAAGAAGGGAAGAGGCTCTTCCTTTCTTCTGCAATTGTTCTCTTGGTTTCTTGTGGTGTTTTTAACTTACTATTTATTGTTGTGCTTTCAGGTACAGGGATACTTGAGGGGGCAAGTTTGGATCCTCACAGGAGCCCAGTGCCAGGGTCTTGCCCTAGACAGTGTCCATTTCCCAGTCTGGGAAAACTTGATCTGGTGGGGGTGAAGGGTGAGGACTAATCAGACAGATATAAGTCCTTAGTCTTCTGTCCCCTGCACTGTGCTATTGAGTGGTGCCTTGAGACAAAAGACGCCTCACAGTATACTGCCATGTCAGAGGGAGGGAGGGTTAGGGGGCCACAGGAAACTGAGAGAAAAAAACATTGGTTAGGAGAACAAAATACGATCCTTGCATGTACATCGGTGTCTGAGAGCTGGGTTAATGAGTCAGGCCCCTGAGAGCTGATCCAGTCTTTGTGTGTTAATAAATCAGCTCTTGAGCCAGGCAAGGCTGAGGGCCAGTCAGACTAAGTTCTGAGGTGAGTTGACACCATAGGGATCTCTGTGGGTGGTCAGCCATTCTTATCACAGGGAACCCATTCTGTCTCCCTGCATGTACTTCTAGAAAGTTCCTAGACCGTTCAGGGGCCTGAGTGGAAGAGAAGATGTGCTTAGTTAGAGACTAGAGATGGGGTCTCATCCTATGCAGTTACCTTCCTTTAAATCCTGTTTTATTGCACCACAAAATGCCTCTCTTCGGGGGCACTTTCGGGGGAAGTGAGGGAAGTGGAGGAGTAGCCAGAGAAAGGGGAGATCCTTTCTGAGTGACAAATCTGAAGGCCAAGACTAGCTGTCCTACCCTTGTGTCCCCTGCAACCTTTACTATGCCTGGCATCCAACAGACAGTCAGTGAATGTTTGCTGATGGGGTGAACAAATGAGTGGATCAGAAGATAGATAACATATCCAAAAGGGGGGTGGTGGCAAGAGGATTTTCAGATTTTCAGAAGAAGGTGGTTAAGGCCACCTGGGGCCCCTCTTTTTTTTTTTTTTTAAAGAAGGAGTGGCATGGGCACCTGAGTGGTTTAGTCGTTAAATGTCTGCTTTCAGCTCAGGTCATGATCCCGGGGTCCTGGGACTGAGCCCCACATGGGGCTCCCTGCTTGGCGAGAAGCCTGCTTCTCTCTCTCCCTCTGCTGCTCCCCTGCTTGTGTTCCTCTCTATTGCTGTGTCTCTCTCTGTCAAATGAATAAATAAAATCTTAAATAATAATAATAATAATAATAATAATAAAAAGGAGTGGCAGAGGAGCAATGGGAGAGGGAGAGAGAGAATCCCAAGCAGGCTCCACGGCCAGAGCAGAAGCTGACATGCGTGGTGCTCCATCTCAGAGTCCTGAGACCATGACCTGAGCCTAAATCAAGAGTTGGATCCTTAACTGACTTAGCCACCCTGGTGCCCCTAGGTTGGTTTCTTTTAATGCTGGATTTCCAGTGAGTGGGGGAGTAAAGAATACCCGTGCGCAGAATCTTGCTTTACATGGAGTGGGGAAGATTGGTCTCTGAGCTTCAACTAAAGGCATCCTTAGGACCAGCTTGTTAAGTATCCTTTTCCTTTGGTCCTTTACCTTTCTCCTGCATGTCTTCACTCCTATAACTCCAATACCAACGCAGTGCAAAAGTCCCTTAAATCCTATCCCAGTTTAAAACCTGTTCCTGGGGACGCCTGGGTGGCTCAGTTGGTTGGACGACTGCCTTCGGCTCAGGTCATGATCCCGGGGTCCCGGGATCGAGTCCCACATCAGGCTCCCAGCTCCATGGGGAGTCTGCTTCTCCCTCTGACCTTCTCCTAGCTCATGCTCTCTCTCACTGTCTCTCTCTCAAATAAATAAATAAAATCTTTAAAAAAAAAAAAAAAAACCTGTTCCTGACCTCTAGAACTGATTTTCCAACAGCTGACCAGTTCTCTCTCTCTCTTTTAAAAAAGATTTATTGATGTAATCTCCACACCCAACGTGGGGCTTGAACTCACAACCCAGACATCAAGAGTCACATGCTCCACCCACTGAGCCAGCCAGGCACCCCACTGACCAGTTATCTCTATCATGATGTCCCACTAGTAACTCAGTAGGGTTCAATAAACCAATTCTTCAATTCCCCGTCACCCCCACCCCATCCTGCCTCACTCCTCCTCCTGACCACCTTATCCTCCTGACTTCAATGCTTATGTCAACAGAAACACTTGTTTTCCCAGGTAATCAGGATAAAACGTTTGGTGTGTTTGACTCCTCACCCACGCCTCTGCCCCTCCACTGATCATCAGTAGTCAACCTCTATAGATTCTATAGCCATGCTGTGTTCCACGATGTGTCTTCACTTCCATTCCCACCACCACCCTGGCTGAGGCTCTCCTAGACTGCTTAATAGCCTCCTACCTGGTTTCCTTGGTTCTGACTTTTCCTCTTTTTAATACAGCACTCCCAATGTGCTATTTTCTTGCCTGAAAAGTCTCCAGGGGTTCACCACTGCCACCAGAATAAAATGGAGAATCCCTAACCTCACATCTAACACCTCATCAAGACAGTTCTGTCCCTTTCCCACATTTTCTGTTTTTCCTGAACACAGACCCTGAGCTTCTGCCACAGGGCTCCACGGCATTCTCCTCCTTTGCTCACGCTGTTTGCTCCTCCTACCATGCTTCCCTAACCCCTATTTCTCCTGGTCCACATCAAAGCCCAACCCACATCTTTCCTATTCCACAAAGCCTTTCTCTTCTCCCAAATAGCTGTAATTTCTTCTTCTCTAAAGAACCACAGTCCTTGATGTGTACCTCTCTGAGACCAACATTTCTTGTATTGTCTTACCTCTCCTAGTGAATTGTAAACTTGAGGGCAGGGAGAGTTGATTTCCTTCCCATGGCTGAATCTCCCAGAGCCTAACACAGAGGCTTATATAGAGTAACAACAAAATGAAGCAGAAAGAGCAAGAACTTAGAATGAGGAACACTGGTTACTGTTAAACTCTGGTCATCTCACCAAAACTTTCTCAGCCTGCTTCCTTGTCTACTACTTCCTACCTCACAGGGTTTATTGTACATCACACATATATGTGGAACTCCTTATAGACAGCAAAAATAACCCACATTAATTTATTTAGTGAACAACATTTAATTCATTGAAAGAGAAAAGGTTGAAGGGAACCACACAGGGAGTGTGGGAAGATATTCAAGAGTAAGCAAGCACAGAGATAAATGCTATCCCAGAGGGCTGCTTCTATATTGCCTAATACTCCCCCTTCCAGTTGTACCTGGTCCTATGATGGAGAGAAAGTAATCAGGCCCACCTTCAGCATTTGCAGGGCTTGCAGCAAGAGTCCAAACGGAGGCCCATATATCATATGAAAAACAGTTTCATAACAACAAAATTGCAAAATGTGAGTGAAACTATGATTTTCATATTGCTGAAAGTTTGAAAAAATACCAACGTTGACTGAATTTAATCACTTTTACATTATATCAGGATGCACTGCTAAGAGACGCATAATATATAATGAGTAATAAGATACACATAATTCTTAAATTATCATACATGCCACAAAATTATTTTTCTTGTATTCATTTGGCAAATCTCCAATGATATGGTAAAATACACATGGATTTTGAAAACTCACACACACACAAAAAGATCATTAATAGGGGTGCCTGGGTGGCTCAGTGGGTTAAAGCCTCTGACTTCGGCTCAGGTCATGATCTCAGGGTCCTGGGATTGAGACCCATATCTGGCCTCTCTGCTCAGCGGGGAGCCTGCTTCCCAGTCTCTCTCTCTCTGCCTGCCTCTTTGCCTACTTGTGATCTCTGTCTGTAAATAAATAAATAAAATCTTAAAAAAAAAAAATCATTAATAATTTTTGTATTGAGGGGCGCCTGGGTGGCTCAGTCGTTAAGTGTCTGCCTTAGGCTCAGAGTCCTGGGATCGAACCCCACATCAGACTGCCTGCTCAGTGGGAAGCCTGCTTCTCCCTCTCCCACTCCCCCTGCTTATATTCCCTCTCTCGCTGTCTCTCTCTGTGTCAAATAAATAAATAAATAAAATCTTTTAAAAAAACAAATTTTTTTTTTTTTTAAAGATTTCATTTATTTATTTGACAGACAGAGATCACAAGTAGGCAGAGAGGCAGGCAGAGAGAGAGAGGAGGAAGCAGGCTCCCTGCAGAGCAGGGAGCCCGATGCGGGGCTCGATCCCAGGACCCTGGGATCATGACCCGAGCTGAAA
>NW_019154102.1:20771347-20891552 GCF_002288905.1 Enhydra lutris kenyoni
TATTTAACAGACAGAGATCACAAGTAGGCAGAGAGGCAGGCAGAGAGAGAGAGGAGGAAGCAGGCTCCCTGCAGAGCAGGGAGCCCGATGCGGGGCTCGATCCCAGGACCCTGGGATCATGACCCGAGCTGAAGGCAGAGGCCCAACCCACTGAGCCACCCAGGCGCCCCTAAAAAAACAATTTCTGTATTGATTACAAAATGAAATAATATTTAGGATACATTGAATTAAATAAAATATAATATTAAAATTGATTTTACCCATTCCTCTTACTTTATAAAATGTAGCTACTGCATTTAAAATTATATGTTTGCTTGATTTAATTTCTTTTACATTACGGATTAAGAATTAAAATGTGATTGTACTTGAAGTATATAAAATTTGAATAACTCATGAGAATGTAAAATAAACCACCCAAAAATTAAAGCTATTTTCATGTTTTCACAAATAATATTTCTTCTAAGATATTTAAAAGTATATACTAAAAAGCATGTCACTCCATCTCACGGTTGTGGGTTTGAACCCCCTGTCGGGCATAAAGATTACTTTAAAAAAGTAAAAATAAATAAAAAATCTACTAAAATTAAAAGGCAAAATAGAATTCATAATTAATGAATAGAAAATATTTTTTTCCTTTTTAAAATTTTTTAAAAATTTAAGTTCAATTAATTAACATATATTATCAGTTTCACAGGTAGAGCTAAGTGACTCATCCATCTTATAAAACACCCAGTGCTCATTACATCATGTGCCCTCCTTAATGTCCATTACCCAGTTACCCCATCCACCCCCACCCATCCCCCAGAAACCCTCAGTTTGTTTCCATGATTAAGAGTGTCTTATGGGGGGTGCCTGGGTGGCTCAGTGGGTTAAACCTCTGCCTTCCGCTCAGGTCATGATCCCAGGGTGCTGGGATCGAGGCCCACATTGGGCTCTCTACTCAGCGGGGAGCCTGCTTCCTCCTCTCTCTCTGCCTGTCTCTCTGCCTACTTGTGATCTATCTGTCAAATAAATAAATAAAATCTTAAAAAAAAAAAAGTGTCTTATGGTTTCTCTCTCTCTCTCTGATTTCATTGTTTTATTTTTTTCTCTCTTCCCCTATCATCCTCTGGTTTGTATCTTAAATTCCAGATATGAGTGAGATTATATGATAATTGTCTTTCTCTGATTATTTTGCTTAGCATAATAATACCCTCTAGTTCCATCCATGTCTTGCAAATGGCAAGATTTAATTTTTTTTGATGGCTGCTGAATTATAAAACATTTAAATAAATCCAAAATTTTGTTTAGTTTTTTAAAAGTTTAAACATGGGTGCCTGCGTGGCTCAGTGGGTTAAGGGGCTGCCTTCAGCTCGGGTCATGATCTCAGGGTCCTGGGATGGAGTCCTGCATCCGCCTCTCTGCTCAGCAGGGAGCCTGCTTCCCTTCCTCTCTCTCTGCCTGCCTCTCTGCCTACTTGTGATCTCTCTCTCTCAAATAAATAAATAAAATATTAAAAAAAAATTTAAACATGATATATTTCTATAAAACCAGAACAATTTATAATTCTGGGATTCAATATATATCTAATTTACAAAAAAGCATGCATGTTGCAGATATATAAATTTAAGAACAATAGGAGTCTTTTAATACTGAAAAAGGCCATTTTCTCAGCTGTTATGTGCAAACCTGTGAATATTTGCTAATCCATGAGTACCTCTGTAACCACAAATTAAATGCAAAGAAAGCTGATGTTCTGCACTACTGGGAAGCCATACTTTATTTGGCAAGAATTTGTTATGTCTCTGCTATCGCGTGCTGAAAATAGCCCCCACAGATGGCCATATCCTAATCCCCAGGACCCATGAATATGTTACCTTTTATGGCAGAAGTGACTTAGCAGGAGGGATTAAGGATCTTTAAATGGGAGAATATCTGTGTGGGCCCAATGTAATCACAAGGGTCCTAAGAGGAAGACAAGAAGGCTGGAGAAAGGAAAAGAAAGTGATTGGAAGATCCTTTGAAGATGGAGGATAGGACCACAAGCTAAGGAATACAATGGCATCTAGAAGCTAGAAAAGGCAAGGAAGCAGATTTTCCCCTAGAGCTTCCAGGAGGAATGCAGACCTGCTGACACCTTGATTTTAGGACTTCTGATCTCCAGAACTATAAGATAATACATTGGTGTTCTTTTAAGCCACTAAACTTATGGTTACAGCAGCAATAGAAAATTGATACCGGCTGAGAAGTATTATTTTATGTGTTTGTGACATGTGGAGCCCTGTAAAGTATAGGTTCCAGAGTAGGGACCTCTCTTGCTCGGGTCTAAGTTCAGAAGTATCAGGGCAGTAGACAGGGCAAAATAAAGCAGGAAAGAATGAATTACTTGCTTTTTTAAGCACTGATCTAATTTCAAATGTAGAATAAAAAGCAATTGAGAGTAAAACCTCTTTTTCTTTGGCTCAGTTAAGCATCTGCCTTCAGCTCAAGTCATGACCCAGGGTTCTAGGATCAAGCCCCACATGGGGCTCCCTGCTCAGTGGGAAGCCTACTTCTCTCTCTCCCACTCCCCTTGCTTGTGTTCCCTCTCTCGCTGTGTCTCTCTCTGCCAAACAAATAAATAAAATCTTAAAAAAAGAAAAAGGAATTTGACAAAGTTATTCTAAAATTATGAAAGAAAAAGAACATAAGAATGGCCAAGACAAGAGAGGGTAGAGTTTGTAAAGGCGGGGAAAAAAAGGAATGGCCAAGACCAAAAAAAAAAAGCCATAACATTCTTGAAAAACAGAACTGTAAAGTACTTGTACCACTAGAAATGTAAATGTATTTTTTTAAAAAGATTTTATTTATTTATTTGACAGACAGAAATCACAAGTAGGCAGAGAGGCAGGCAGAGAGAGAGGAGGAAGCAGGCTCCCCGCTGAGCAGAAAGCCTGATGTGGGGCTTGACCCCCTGGGATCATGACCTGAGCCGAAGACAGAGGCTTTAACCCACTGAGCCACCCAGGTGCCCCTAGAAACTTAAATGTATTTTAATGAAATTGTGATTGCTATATAAGCATAAAGAAGGCAGTTCACAAAATAAAATCTAAAATAAAATCTACCTATACATTTATAAAGATTTAGAATATGATTAAAATAGTAATTCAAGGGATGCCTGGATAGGTCAGTAAGCATCTGCCTTCGCTCAGGTCATGATCCCAGAGTCCTGGGTTTAAGCCCCACAGGGAGAGGGTCCCTGCTTCTTCCTCTCCCTCTGCCTCTCCTCCAGCTCAAATAAATGAATAAAATCTTTAAAAATAAATAAAAATAAAATAGTAATTTGAATTTTTAGGGTAAAGATGGCTTATTTAATACAGAAAGTTAGGCTAGGGCACCTGGGGGGCTCAGTTGGTTGAACATCTGCCTTCGGCTCAGGTCATGATCTCCAGGGTCCTGGGGTCAAGTCCCACATCGGGCTCCCTGCTCAGCGGGGAGTCTACTTCTCTCTCTGCTTCTCCACCCCTCTCCTGCGCACTCTCTAATAAATAAATAAATAAAATCTTTAAAAAAAAAAAAAGAAAGTTAGGCTAACCATTTGTAAAAAGGAAATTTAGATCATTGAGCTTATATATCAAAATTAATTCCAAAAAGATTAAATAGTTATGTATGAAATGTCTACCCAAAGAGAATTGTTAATAAATTACTGTATATCCATAAGTTAAAATGCTATACAGTCATTTAAAACAATGAGAAAAATATTTTATGATATGGAGAGATGATTGTAATACACTGTTAACTAAATAAGACAGGTTACAAAATAGCATGTACAGTACCATTCCACTGAGAAATTGTTATGTGCACTTTTGGTTAGAGAAATAACTAGAAAGACACAACTCAAAAGTTAGCAGTAATTTTTTCGAGTGATAAGATTATAAGCAATTTACATTTTTCTTTTTACTTATCTGAACTTTTTAAAACAAATATGCAGTGAGTCTTTAAAAAATGTACTTAAATGTATATGATTGCTCTATTTCAGGAGGAGCAATCAACATATCTTCTTTTTCAAGAATATGTTCTAGGGGCACCTAGGTCCTGGGAATGAACCCCACTTCAGGCTCCCTGTTCCATGGAGAGCCTGCTTCTCCCCCTTCTTCTGCCCCTCCTCCCTGCTTGTGCAGTCTGTCAAATAAGTAAATAAAATCTTAAAAAAAAAAAAAGAATATGTTCTAGTATGCCCAGTTGCAAGTTATATTGTTTTTACAGAGCAGGTACTATCTCTTATGTTCGTTGTGTATTATATTATTTAATCTTTCACAGCAATGTATGGGACAGGTAATAAAAATCTAAAATAATTCCCACTTTACAGATGAGGCAATGAGGCCCAAAGTCAATCATCTACTTAACAACAGGACTGGGATTTGAAAGAACATCTGTCTTTAAAGTCCATACCTTTATTTGTAATTTGAAATAACCTAAATATCCCTGATGGGGAACCAGTTAAATTACAGCATAACCATATACTGTAAAAGTCTATAGCCGTAAAAATAAAAACGACAATGCTCTCTGTATTACCAATAAGGAAATGTTTCGAAAAGACAGTATTGGGGTGCCTGGGTGGTTCTCTTGGTTAAGTGTCTGCCTTCAGGTCAGGTCATGATCCCAGGATCAGCCCTGCATCAGGCTCCCTGGCCTGCTTCTCCCTCTCCCACTCCCCCTGCCTGTGTTCCCTCTCTCACTGTCTCTCTGTCAAATAAATAAATAAAATCTTAAAAAAAAAAATACAGTGTCAAGTCGGGGGGGGGACCCCAACAAGGTGCAGAAGATGTGTGTAACATGGTATCATTAAAGTTAAAATGGAATAAAGAGGAGTGTATCTTTGTTCTAGCTTGCATATACATAAAAACAACATTAGAGGGATAAACAAAAACCTAAACACACGGCTATCCATTTGAGGTGGGGGAAACGGGCAGATGGGGCACAGGAACAGAACAGAGACTTTTCATTTTATACCTTTTTATATTTTCTTAGTTTTGAGTCATGTAAATGTATAACCTATTCAAAAAATAGCCACATATTCTTTTTTTTTTTTTAAAGATTTTATTTATTTGACAGAGAGAGATCACAAGTAGACAGAGAGGCAGGCAGAGAGAGAGGAGGAAGCAGGCTCGCTGCCGAGCAGAGAGCCCGATGCGGGGCTCGATCCCAGGGATGCAGGGCTCGATCCCAGGGATGCGGGGCTCGATCCCAGGGATGCGGGGCTCGATCCCAGGACCCTGGGATCATGACCCGAGCCGAAGGCAGAGGCCTTAACCCACTGAGCCACCCAGGTGCCCCAGTAGCCACATATTCTTAATCTCACAAAACAAACTGAGGGTTGCTGGGGGGAGGGGGGTTGGGAGAAGGGGGATGGGGTTATGGACATTGGGGAGGGTATGTGCTATGGTGAGTGCTGTGAAGTGTGTGAACCTGGCGATGCACAGACCTGTACCCCTGGGGATAAAAATATATTATATGTTTATAAAAAAATTAAAAATTAAAAAAAAGTAGCCACATATAAACATTTTAAAAGCGAAATAAAATAAAACAAAGCTCCTATCTTTTCTATGGTCCCACACCCCTCAGATATCCTTAGAGGGCAGTCTGCATCTCCTTCTCAATGAGACACACAGGGCAGCCTCAGGACTCCTCCAGTGGCTCTAACAACAGCATCAGCACAAAGCCCAGGGAGACTGCCTTGCCAGCAAGCAGAGCCAGGCCAACCACACTCAGTTTCCTTATCCCTGACTTAGAAAAATAAAACCAGTAGGCAAAACCACTTGTCAGCATTTCTGAAGCCAGCTGTTAACCAATCCTCTTCTTGCCCTTTCCTCTTTCTTTTCTTCCTTTTTCCAGAAAAACCTGGAAAGCTCGGCAAAACTTTGTAAAATGCTTTAGTAGCCCTGGCGGCCTTATTTTCATTTTCTCCTTTGGCCTGTGTCATGCTCACAGGCAAGGACCGCAGTCTGACTTCCTGCCAGCTCGCCCTGCTGGGTTCATCTCAGTGCCTTAAAAAAAATCTGCATTTTCCTAAACCTACAAACCTCAAATTAGAGGTCATTTTGTACAACTCCCCACCCAAAGTAGAACATTCCAGTTGTAAAATTTAGCAGAGTAAATATATTTGGTTTAAAAACACACTCCCTTGGTTTCACTTTGTCTCGCCAATCAACTCGAGTGACAGCTCCCATAAACTATCTGCTCTTGTTAAGGATCCCACAGGGCAGGTCTATTTGTGTGTGTGGAGTCTAACAGTGCAGAGAGCTCCAGTAAATTTCCATTTAGTAATTCCATGACTGTTCATCAACACCTAATATGTATCCATGGCTATCAGAGCCCCTGTGCTGGGGACAGAAACAAACATGAGACCCAGCTCCTGCCACATCTCTAATAACCATATTAGGACACTGTCAGCTCATAAATGTGTCTGGACTCATTAGTTAGGTTCTTTAAATCCATTTGCAAGGTATCAATTATATCACTGCGTTATGGACATTTTTGTGGTTAGCTGTGTGTGTCAGAAACAAGACTTATAGGAATGGCTTTCTCCTGCCTCTTCCCTTGTTAAAATTTTGGGGAAATGGCTTTTATATTGCAAAGATCACAGCCAGAGGTCAACCTGTAGGCAACGTAATCCACGTAAAATTCACTAACCTTTCAGGGTGTTAATTTAGTCATAACAGTGCCATAGCTTTCAGCTTCCAGCTTTCATTAGCTAGAATTCTTTTGCTAATGTGCAGGAAATGTGAGATGTATATATGCCAGATGTGTTCAATGAAAGGTTCTGCTTAAATCAAATGGGAGTCTAAAAGCAAGTCATTCTCAGCAAGGCCGAGCCTGGCAGGGATTCAGATGTCTAGAACCACACCATATATTCCTGGAGGGTGCTGGGTGCTGAGTGCTGGGCCGGAACACTGCCATCAAGCATTGTTAAATTTGCTAGGAACGTGGAGCAGAAGGCCCCATGGACTACATGCCCACTCCTTATTACACATGTACAGTATCCCCAGGAGTGGTACCACGAGATTCATTCTGCATCAGCCTATTCTCCAAGGAGAAGCTCAACCAGGTTAAGGGATAATGAGCAGCATAGACTATAAAAAGCAGCAAGAAGCTACTGCACCATTGTGGCTTCTACATATCCACACAGAACACATCAGCAGGAAGAAGGAGCATTATATTACTCAGGTTTCCTGTCAGGACATCCTGGCTTGAAACACAGTTTTGTAACTGAAAAATAGAGGATAACCGACAGATGCGAAACTGCCAGATTGTGTCCCTGAGGCTCTCAGAAATCTGTCAGCTTGCAAGGAGAACACAAAAGCAGGTATGAAAATCTGAGAAATAGTTTGCTTTGTTTTGTTTTATTTTATTTCCCAGGGAAGAAGAGCTTGGGACTATGGAGACATGAACTGATTCAAGGAGTCTGGCCTAGGGAAGCCCTCATGCACAGATTCTGAGCAGACAGGGCATCTTAAACAGCCTTGGACATGGGGTATGAGCCTCACCACATAAAGTGGTAGGTGAAACCAGGAATGTAAATTACTGAGCCTCGTTCAGCTACCAACCTCACCTCCTCCTCTGTTTCCCCAGCTTCAAAGAGATCGTAGGTGACCACAGCCTCTGACGTCTTGCAGCTTGGCACAGACTTCTGAGGGCCTGCTGTGCATCTCTCCACCTTGTTCCGGTGGGTACCACCTATTCACACTAGTACTCATACTGTCCCACATTTGATCCTTTCTTCCTCAACCACAAACTCCTACTTCCTTCTACCATTCTGTCTTCAGAATGCCAAAATTTTTATGTTCCAATTTCACCTCTGGCACCGAGCTGTATGACGAACTCAATAGTTTCCAAGTTCTTGGTTCAGAAAAACAGTGCTGCAGAGGACAAGGTGGACAGGGTTCACTCTCCCTCATGCCTGCACCTGTGAATGGGGGACCTCCTGAGGAAACACATGATCTCAGCATATTCCCCCACCCTGTGGCCACCCATCTCCAGGCCTGACTTCCTCTCCTCCCCACGCCCTGGGCAGGAAAAGTAGTGGAGAAGGTGCTTCTTTGGCTCCTTCCTCTTCCCTGCTTAGCTCTATTACCGTTCACCAGGCCAACACTTGTCTTAGAAGCAGTGTTTATGTTTATGGGTCTAGGGTACAATTCCATTTTCCTCTGTCATCACACCTGCCTTTTCTGGCTTTCAGAAGAAAATGTTCCACTCAGAGATCTTGACTTATTTCTTCCCAGGCAGTGAGTCATATTCACAGACAAACTCTATCTCCTGGGTCACAACCTGGTCAGCTTCCAACTCACAGAAAATGATCAAAGACTGTGTGTCCTTGTACCTTATACTAACTTGCAAATAATTCACTTAAATTGGGAGGCAAACACCTCAGCATATCCTCCTATTCTCCCACCCCTTGTTTTAATTTTCTCCATAGCACATCTGACATACTGCACCATCCTTCCTCCCTTCCTCCTTCCTTCTCCTTTCCTTCCTTCCTTTCATAGTCTTTCTTTCTCTTTCCTCACTGGACTATTAACTTTCTGAAGGTAGAGCTTCTGGTTTTGCTCATTTCTGTATCCATAGGACCCAGCTTAGTGCCTGGCACATGGTACTCAGTAAATGTTGAGTGAAGAAATTGTTGAATGAACAGTTGATCTTTACTTCATTTTCTCTGGGACTTACTACCCCCTCTCCAGCCACAAGGTTTTTTCCTTTGGCTTAACAGCTAGGGGATCAGGTGACCGCATATTTTACATGAGCCCTGGAGAGGAATTTCACTAAAGTGGCAGCGGGTACTTCTTCTCCATCTCTGATATCTCCATCTGCTGAACTCACATCCACTTGGCAAGTCTTACCCACCTTCTTGGGGCATCATCCTTTAACCTTCCACAGTAATCTCACCTTCCTCCAAATCCACAGCACTCAATGCCTGTATCACTCAACTACAGTTTAGCACTTTCTGCCTTGTGCTTATAATGTGCCTGGATGTGACTGCAATAGGAAGGTCAACAATTAAGACAAAGGGTAGTGTTTCCTTGGCAAAGCTGGCTTCCTGCCCTTGCTTCCCACCTCCCACCCTTTTCCCACAGGTCCCCGTGAGGCAGTACTCACCTTGTTGAATTAAAACAAGAACCCAGATCTGAGCCTTATACCTCTAGGCTAGCCCACTGCAAGGGGACCCATCTCTCAAGCACCTATTAAGTAAGTTCACACAGAACCCAAGGACATATAAACCAAATGCTAATCAATGTACGGATTCACACAAAGAATAGCAGACATTCTAAAGGACTGGAATGCTTTCATTTACCTGACTGGCTGATCTTTTCCTCATGGTCTTAAGATTGCTTAGTAAATGTGGGACTTAGGGGGCACCTGGGTGGCTCAGTTGGCTAAACATCTGCCTTTGGCTCAGGTCATGATCCCAGAGTCCTGAGACTGAGCCCCGTGTGGGACTCCCTGCTCAGCAGGCAATCTGCTTCTCCCTCTGCCTCTGCCCCTTCCCCTGCTCGTGTTCTCTCTTTCTCATATAAATAAATAAAATCTTTTAAAAAAGTGTAGAACTTAGAACAAAAGTAGCTAATCTGAAGTCACATCTCTCCTTTAGAGCAAGGCCTCTCTTCCCTGCTACAAGAGCAGTCTGACCAAGGAAATCATGGAGCTCACCTCCCCTTAGTCAAGACCCACCCTGCCCTTCCCATGCTGGGGCTTACTTCTTGCTTCCCAGGATGGCCAAATCCCTTGTGTTCAGGTCTCCAAAATGCTTTATAACTCAATCGATTAGACTTAAATTACAACCACTTTCCTTCCTGAGATTGCTCTCAGTCATCTATCAGTGTTCGGGGTATCCTCAAACTTTCAGGCAATAAATTTACAACTTCAAGGTTTACTTTCCTGGTTAGCTAATCATCCATTACATGTGATTTTACTGGGCTGAAGGCAAACATTTCCTGTCACTTAGGTGTGCAGGCCGTATTAGGCAAAACAGAAGACATTTCTCCAATTAGACTATAAGCACCTGTCTTGCAGGTTTCAAGAACTATGACCATGAGTCAGGACAGGAAGGACTGCTTTGGCACCAAAGAGAAAGAAAAAAACCTGCCTATTCAAAGTAGCCCTGGGTCACGTAGGCCCATGTGCTCTCGTGAGCAGAAGCTACCTGCCTTGCTCAAAAGCAAGGAATATTTCCTTACAAAGTCCTGAGTTTTAAGGACCTATTCCAAAACACCTGAGTCCTTATTACCTTGCCTTATCCCAGTAATTTCTCTATCTTTTGCACTAGCCAAGTTCAAGATTTTAAAAAATGAAAATGAAGAGGGGATTTCTGCCTTTGTTGCCTTTCTCTTGTCTCTTGCAGTTCCACATACAACCTCAGCGGTGGGCACAGGCTGCCATTTTCACAACATAATACAGAGAACACAGCCATCCCCCCTGAGGTACATCGGATCCAAATTACACAGGCAACCACATTTATGCCTTTGTTGCTGACTGGCAAATGAACGATGGTTTGTAAAAGCAGCAGGTGCAAGGAGACGTGGCTCCTGCCAGGTTTAGCTCCTGCTAAAAAAAGGTCCAAGTCTAATATACAGGAGTCCTTCCATTAACACATCCATGACTAAGGCAAAGTTGGGGGAAGCTACCCCTTCTCTGTCTTTTGGAGCCACAAATGCTGCCCTTTATCTGTCACTTAATCTGGTTTTGCTTTGATACAAATGGCAAGCATGGCCAGAGAGTGGGGATATGGAGGTGAAGCCCTCAGTGTAATATGCCTTCACGCATACCCTCTAGGATGGTCCTGAGCAAAACATACCCTAGAGAAAGGTTGACTAGGCACTGCCTCTTTCTTGCTAGAACCATGCAACCAAACCTTGTATGGTCTCCAAGCACACTGGATCTACCACATCCTTGCTGTGAGGCATGTTATTTAACCTGCTGAACCACAGTTTCCTTTTCTATGCAAAGGGATGATAATTCCACCTGGCTCACAGGACAAGTTGTAGAAATCAAATGAGATGGTAACTTGTGCGAAAAACCTAGCACAGTTGTGACACATGCTAAATAAGCATTTTGGGACACATCAGTTTTCCTCCTTCCAGGAGATAGTGTTGCATTGTTTACTCAGTTAAACCAGCCTCCTATAAGCTATGGGAGGCTCGCATGTCCTCAGGGATCAGGCCATTCCAAGAAAAATGACTTGGCCACAGCAATGTAATATGAGATGAAGGATCCTGCGAAGGCACAGCAACAAGAGGAAGACAACTGAAGGGTGCCCCAAGACAGTGCACACCCTGTAGATAGGGCTCCCAGCAGGAAATCCTGTGGTTCCTCATTAAGTAGTTTCACAGGGGGCTGGCACCCAGGGAAAATTCTAGAAACCACTCCTCCCCAAATTCTGATTAGACCCCAGGTTCAACTCATTAGGTCATGGATGAACCCTTTGCCCTCTTTCCTTCCAAAGCCGCTGGGCAGGCTGTGGAGCGCATAGAAAACGGAAGCCCTGTCTCTTAAACACGGGTACACGGAACTACACCGTCTCTTAAGGGTACCCAGCGATTAATGCCAGACCCGTGGCAAAAAGTGGAAATTAGGGACGCCTGGGTGGCTCAGTTGGTTAAGCAGCTGCCTTTGGCTCAGGTCATGATCCCAGCGTCCTGGGATCGAGTCCCACATCGGGCTCCTTGCTCGGCAGGGAGCCTGCTTCTCCCTCTCCCTCTGCCTCTGCCTGCCACTCTGTCTGCCTGTGCTCGCTCTCTATCCCTCTCTCTCTCTCTGACAAGTAAATAAATAAAATCTTTAAAAAAAAATCTTAAAAAAAAAGTGGAAATTTTTATATTTTGATTGATCATCTACCCTTGTTAGGGGAAGACGAGTAGATCTGTTAAGTGGATGGTGCGATCGTATCTCACGAAGGACAAAACCGACATTCGAAGATAACTCAATGACTTGCTCAGGGAAAACAATAAGCGGGGGGTCGGGATTCAAACCCACGCCTCCCCGCAGGACCCACGTTCTTCCTCTCTCCCCCGCATGGGGGACCAGCAAGGGGGAGGGCCGGCCAACACTCGGAGGCGGGGGAGGAGGACAGGCTGGGAAGGAGCGGCTACGCCTTCTCCAAAGAGCGGCCCGGCCCCACGTGCCCAAGTCCACGCCGCGGCCGGGAGAACGCGCCCATCGCAGCGCGGGCTCGGACCCGCCCCTACGTGGGCGCCAGAAAGTTGGTGCCCGGCCCAAATGTGGGCCTAGAGGCGCCCGGGACTCCCGCGGCACGTCTGAGAGCAACCCGTGCCCAAGAACGACCTCCGAAGGGCCCCGGGCTAGGCCCGGGGCCGCTTTCCCGGTCCAGACCGCCTCGTCAGCACCTTTTCCAGCCGCCCGGCCTCACAGTGGGTCACGAGGCGGGCGGGGCGCAGTCAGCCGGCGCACGGCGCCACCTCCTTCCCCTCTCCCTCCCCCGCCCGCCACGTCCCCGGCCCCGCCTCCGAGAGCCACGCGGGGAACCCCAGTGTCGTCACCACCCTCCAGCACACTCGCCTTCCCGCGCTCTCCAGAAAGGACGCGAAGGTGGTGACGTGTCCCGGCCGCCAGCGAGGCTGCGCAGAAGGCGTCGGCAACAGAACGTGCTGCGGCGCCGCCTGGTGGAAGAGCGAGCTGCCAAACCGGCCGGAAGCGGCGGCGCGGGCGGGAGAAGAACGTGACTAACGTCATCTCGCGGGGGAGGGGGCAGCGGGTGGCCGCCGCGTGACAAGCCCCCGCCCGCGTCTTTCTTTTTCTCTTCCACCTTTCTGGGAGTGCGGAGTCATCTTTATGCCCATTCTTTTAAGGGTATAACCTTACCTTTTTCGAACTTATCAAAGTAATAGTGTTCGTCGTACAAAATTTGGGGAAGAAAAAGGGAAAGGATATGAACAAAATGAATACCAGCATCACACACACCCCTTCATATTTACTTCCAGCCTTTCTGTTACATTAAACAGGCACCATTGGAGCCTCGAGGCTGTTAGGAAAACAAACAAACAAAAAAAAAGGTAGAAAAAGAAGTGCAAACAATAGGTGAAAGGGTAATAGCTACTATGTAGATGAGGACACCGGACCATAGGGCTGAATAACTTGCCCAGGGTCACAGTTAATAGCGAGTGGTAGAGTCGGGGTTTGAGCCCAGGGCTTAGGAACAATGAAAAAGTGCTGCTGGAGAGAAGGGAGGAAAAACCCGCGCGGGGAATGTGTGTGGTTACAGACAGACTTTATACTTCTCTGACGCTAGTTGGAACCAGTTCGGAGGAGGCTGGCTAGTGGCTCCAGACGTTGGAGCACCTTCGTGGGAACGTGCCATAAAGCAGCTCACAGTAACACGCCGCCTTGAAGCACTTAGGTGCAATGTTCGCTAGTGCTCTAGCAGCCACCACTGACTGCTAGGTGTCATCGAGCTCCAGCAAGGCCCTCTCCCATTGGTGGAAGTGAGCGGTGGGAGTCACAGTACCAAGTCAGGTATTAGGTCTTGTTCTCAAAGTGCAGTCTGGAGTCCAGCTGCATCTCCGCAGTCCCGTACTTTCTACATCCAGCTCGATGACACAAATGCAGAATCTCGGACCCCCACCCTAGAACTTCTGCATTGGAATATGCATCCTAACTAGATCCCTGGGTGATGCCTATGCATGTTAAAGCGCTATTGTAAAACAAGGCATCTTGCTCCCTTGGTGAGGCCCCTGAAGGATGGTAGAAAGATGTGAAGGAAGCTTGGAGAGCAGGATGGTGGGAGGGCAGTCAGGGAGGAAGGTCTGTAAGAAGGGTTAAAAAAAAGCATGGAAGTGGGGCCTGGTTGGCTCAGCTGGTGGGGCATGGAACTCTTGATCTTGGGGTTGTAACTTTGAGCCCCAAGTTGGGTGTAGAGCTTATTTAACAAACAAAAGCATCCAATAAGGAGTATCAGCAAATACTACAAAATCGGAAGGAAGAAAACTAGGAAATCAGAATCTAGAAGATTAAAAAAGAGAGAGAGAGAGAGCGAGAGAGAGAGAGAGAGAGAAATAGGTTAAGGGGCAAGGTTTTTCTCTGTGGTTGACTTTTCTGTGTTATATGTGACACATACTTGAGAAGGTCCAGGTCATTCAAAGCTCTGGAGCAGGGCAGTCCCTGCCCATTCTCTCACCTTCAGCAGATACAGTGGGATTTCCCCTGGTTATTCTAGCAGAGGGCAAGTTCTGGGCCCTGACAGGGGAGAACCAGACACTGACAGACAATGCCTTTTAGATGACATGCACAGGTTACATTCTGTAAGTGGCCAGAGCTAGGGGCCACCTACTTATGCACGGGGCTGGAGTGTGTGTGGTGTGTGCGCGTGTGCACGCACACGTGGGCTGGAGGGAAGCCACAGGTTATTGGCAGACGGAATGTAACAGGAATCAGTGAAAGGATGGGCTTCGATGACTGGGAATTTCTGGGCCCAGAAGGCCACAGGGCTGATGACATCTGGTACCTTGAGAGAGCCATGTGGCAGCCCTACAGACCTTCACTTAGGTGGGTGGTTCCTGGAGTCACATTTTTAGGTCTCTGAGCGGCTTATTACTCCTCTAAGCTAGCAAGCTGCTAAGATGACAGCAGTTCTGGTAGAAGCAGGGACAAGATAGGGTAGAACCTAAGTGTTGTAGGTGGAGGTATAGCAAGTTGTTCTCATGATGCCCACATGAGGGGCACAGCCATGTTGCCTGGAGAAGTTAAGACCTGTTAACACACTCAGGCTGATGATGATCAGTCTGTGCAGTAAACAGGCAGCTATGTGAACATGGAGGATTTTGAGCTATTCACTCCAGAGTATAAATGGTGATTGTAATGTTGAAAGGGAACAGCTGAACAGTCATCTCCCAGGGACGGGAGATTCCTAGGACTAATGGAGGCGGTGTACAATGGATAGCAGGTTCGAGTGTGGCTGGGTGGGGAGCAGGTGGGTGCAGGGTTTGAAGAGCCCTTTCTGGTGGGAGTATCTAGGATCACCCTGCAGTGGTAGTGTGGGGTAAGTCTGAAATGAGATCAATGCTGGTGGTGTCCCAGAGGTGTCTATGTTGAGAGTGGGTGCAGCAGTCCCATTGGTTGGTACTCCTAGGCCCATGCTTGACCTGTCAGAGAGGATGTTAAATTATAAAAACTCTGAACCCCATTCCAGGTTTTGATGGGCTGTGATGGTGGGCACCACAGCCCAGGTGGCCCTGGGTCGAGACCTTAGCACTTGAGTGTGAGCCTCTTTGGGTAGATCACTTCTCCCAGCCATGTGCTTTATGGCCTTTATGGTTCTTCTTGTCCCTGTGGCTATAGTCAAGTACTGCTAGACCCAGGCATTGCTTGTCACTCACAGATCTGTTTTGGTCAAAAAGCTGTGACTACTATCCTCAAAGTACTCAGGTTGAAGGATTTCTTGAATGGGTTAATCACTATGCTTCCTTAGGTGTTCTTTTGAGGTAGGCTCTCCTTTACCTAATTTTAATTTCTCCTCTTCATATCTATGCAAACCCTTTCTCCTTTGATGTCCAGTGCAAGTTCTGAGTTCTCTGTGGACCTCTCTGGAGTCTCTTCAAGGAATTCCACCACTGTCTAAAGAATCTGTGAGCTCTCCACACATGCTATCCCCTCCATAACACAGGACACTTAATTTGCCTACCTGTCCCTCTGCCCCCGCCGTAGGGGCCCAGCTTCCCCTTTTACCAAAAACACCAATCAGAGTCTTTCCTCAGGGTCCTTGCCCTGAGACAGAGACAGAGCACAGCAGCCAGTCCTTCACTAGTGTGGAAGCGGAAGTCTACTTTCAGGTGCCACAGGAGTCAGAATTCTGGCCAGAGGGAGCTGCTCTCTGCTGACAGTGAGTGAAATCCCAGGAGAGTCAGTGATGGGTCACATGGACGAGGGCTCCAGGGTTCTGCAGGCCTATTCAACACCCCAGTGCCATCCCACGACAGCTGTCCAGCCCTATTTTAGAGTCCACGAATCAATCATTCATTCCCATTTTTGCCCTGAGCTGGTTAGAGTTGGGTTTTTGTTACTTGTAGTCAGAAGAAAACCAGGAGCCTCCTTTATATGGATTTTTCTTGTGTTCCCAAGGACAACGAATTATAAGGAATTTATATCAAAGTAACATGATAAGGTAGAAAGAACATGTCCTTTGCAGTAAAATGAAACATTATATTTTTAATGCTGTTTCCAGCAAGATAACCTCAGAGAGGCTGTTCTTTAACTTAAAAGAAGGGTAATGACTAAATTCAAAGAATAATGAGGACTAAATGAGAAAACTGGGAATGTAAATGAAAGGGCCTGATACATAGTAGGCCTATAGGAAATGTTCATTCCTTTCTTTTCTCCCTGAAGATAGGTTTCCACTTCTGTGTCTTTCATTATCTCCATTCTGTGATCAATAAACTCAGCAACAGGAATTCAGCCTTACTGGCTATTAAACTTTTTCGAGAATAAAGAAGGAACTAAATATCAATGAAATAAGCAATTAGAAGCATTAGTTTGAAATGTCGATATTGCCTTGACATATGGACCTCTTTTTCCTATTTCACTATTACTTAAATCTCCCCAAAGGTTTGTAATTTTATAATCAGGCCAACATGAGAAATACTTTGGAAAAACTAGTGACACTGTGCTTTATTTGAGAACAAGATAAAAGGACATGACTGGAACTCTGTCAGGATGGTCCTTAACATTCTGCCCTAACCAGGGTGTTGTTAACTCTCCAGCACTGCTGGTGTAAGGCAGAGTGCTGCTAACTTCTTAGAGAATTAGAAAAAGGTTGAAACAAACTCTAAATGGGAGTTGTTAAGAAGGAAAGTGAGTTGGTTTCCTTTTTGTTCCTTTAAAAATTCAAGCCAGAAATATCACCCAATTTATAAAGAAGACTATACACAGCAGCACCAAAAAGGCCATTTACAAGAAGAGTTTTTCTGCAATAGAATCCACTCGAATGCGCTGAGAAATTGCATCTTAGCTAAGAGGAGTTCACTAAGGAACAGGGCCATCTAAATGCCTAACTAGTACTTAAAATTGTCAAGGGGTGGGGATGTGCAAATTTAGCAGCAAAAGACTGTTTTGTTTTGCCTCAAGGGAAAGTGATGGTGGTTAGAGGGGCCAGTTCCAAGGGCTGGTCCAGTGGTGGCCGTTGGTCTTGGTACTCTGCAACATGCCCATTTCGGTGGTGGCCATACTCAAACTTGATCCGCAGCTCGCCTATCTTGGATTGGGGAAGGATATCTGGGATCCACTCAATGATGAAAGGTGTTGGCTCCTTTTGATCTGGGGAAGTGTTGCCTGAAGACAAGAAAAGACAAGAAAGGGAAAGGGAAAGAGAAAGGGAAAGGAAAACGGAAAGGAAAGGGAAAGGGAAGGAAAGGAAAGGAAAAGAAGAAAACAAAGAAAGGAAGAAAGAAAGAAACACTGATTAGTGTCATTCCAAAATTTGAAGCTGGCCAGATGCTATGCTGTTCAGGAATAAAAAAAAGAAGAAAAAGAAGAAAAAAAAGAAAAAACCCCCAAACAAACCCTAAGAGAGAAACAAGGGGAAAAACAAGAAGAATCAAGGGAAGGGAAAAGTGATTACTGGTATATCTATCCTAAAGAAAGTTTCAGGGTGAGAAAAAAGGGGGGGCATCTGGGTGACTCAGTTGTTGGGCGTCTGCCTGCGGCTCGGGTCATAATCCTGGGGTTCTGGGATTGAGCCCTGCATTGGGTTCCCTGCTCAGTGCGGAGCCTGCTTTTCCCTCTCCCACTCTCACTGCTTGTGTTCCCTATCTCGCTCTCTCTCTCTCTCTGTGTCAAATAAATAAATAAAATCTTAAAAAAAGAAAAAGTTTCAGGGAGGCTGCCTGCGTGGCTTCCTTGGTTAAGTGTCTGCCTTTGGGTCAGGTCATGATCCCAGGGTTCTGGGATTGAGCCCCATGTTGGTCTCCCTGCTCAGTGGGAAGCCTACTTCTCCCTCTGCTTCTCTCTCCTGTTCCTTCTCTCTCAAATAAATAAATAAATAAATAAAATCTTTAGGGGGAAAAAAAGAAAAACTCAGATTAAAGAACATTTTTTTAAAAAAATATAAAACACTAGCAGAATTAAAAATACAGCATAGGGACGCCTGGGTGGCTCAGTCAGTTGGGTATCTGCCTTTGGCTCAGATCATGATCCTGGGGTCCTGGGATCAGGTCCTGCGTCTGGCTCCCTGCTCAGGTGGGGAGCCTGCTTCTCCCTCTGCCTGCCACTCCCCCTGCTTGTGCTCTCTCTCTCTCTCTAAGTAAATAAATAAAATATTTTAAAAACAAAAACTAAATAAAAAAAATACAATAATACTGTGTAGCTTTCAAAACTATGGGGTACCTGGCTGGCTCAGTTAGGAGAGTGTGCAAATCTTGATCTTGGGGTTGTGAGTTCAAGCCCCATGTTGGGCATAGTGCTTTCTTTAAAAAAAAAAAAAAAAAAAAAGGAAAGAAATTTTTTTTTTTTTAAGATTTTATTTATTTATTTGACAGAGAGAGATCACAAGTAGAGAGGCAGGCAGAGAGAGGGAGGGAAGCAGGCTCCCTGCCAAGCAGAGAGCCCGATGCGGGACTCGATCCCAGGACCCTGAGATCATGACCTGAGCCGAAGGCAGCGGCTTAACCCACTGAGCCACCCAGGTGCCCCAAAAAGGAAAGAAATTTTGACACACGCTCCAACATGGATGAATCTTAAAGACATTACGCTGAATGAAATAAGCCAGTCAGAGAAAAGACAAATACTATATGATTCTACTTAGATGAGGTACCTAAAGTAGTCAAATTAGTCAATAGGAAGTAGAATGGTTGCCAGGGACCAGGGGGTTACTGCTTAATGGGCACAATTTCAGTGGAAGACGACAAAAAAGTTCTGGAGATGGGTGGTGGTGATGGTTGTACAATGTCAATGGACTTAATGCCTGAGAGCCTTATACACACTTAAAAAAATTGTATATTATATATGTTTTATAACAATAAAAGATAAAAAACAATGTTGAAGATAGACATGGAAAGCTATTCATGATATATTTTTATGTTAAAAAAGCAGCTAAGGTACAATGCCATGTTTTACAAATTCTTTTCATGCACAGAAGAGAGTCTGAAAGGGTAGAGACCGAATCTAATGGTGATGTATTCTGTGGTGCATGGGATTATAGGTGGTTTATTTTTCTCTTTGATGCTTTATAATGAAATCTATGATTTCTCTATAATGAACATGTGTTACTTTCATTCTATTCTTTTATTTCTTAAGGTTTTACTTATTTATTTGTCAGAGAGAGAGAGAGCACAACAGGTGGAGCAGCAGGCAGAGGGAAAACAGGCTCCCCGCTGAGCAAGGAGCCAGATGTGGGCCTCGATCCCAGGACCCTGGGACCTGAGTTGAAGGCAGACACTTAACCCACTAAGTCGCCCAGGCATCCCACTTTTATTCTATTCTATTCAATTTATTTTTAAAGACTTTATTTTTAAGTAATCTCTATATCCAACATGGGGCTCAAACTTACAACCCCAAGATCAAGTCATGTGCTCCAATGACTGAGCTAGCTAGATGTTTCTTGTCATTAAATTAAATTAATTAATTTTTTGGAGAAAGAGAGCCTGTGTGCAAGCAGGGGGTAAGGAGGGGCAAAGGGGGGAAGAGAGAGAGAATCCCAAGCAGGTTCCATACCTAGCACAGAGCCCGACACTGGGCCCCATCTCACGACCCTGAGATCATGACCAGAGCCGAAATCAAGAGTCAGACGCTTAACCAACTGAGCTACCCAGGTGCCCCGTAGTTTTATTTTAAAAGCACTGTTTCCAAAGACACAAAACATTTTATTCCATGGTGGCCTTTACAAAATGAATTAAAGTGTCTTCTTTGTTAACATCAAGATCCAAAGTCTAGGACAGTGCAAGGCACACAGCTGACCCTCCAAGGACGATGTGCTATTGAAAACACAATTTCGGATGCTTGGGTGCCTCAGTGGGTTAAGCCTCTGCCTTCAGCTCAGGTCATGATCTCAGGGTCCTGGGATCAGAGGCCTGCATCGGGCTTTCTGCTCAGCAGGGAGCCTGCTTCTCCCTCTCTCTCTCTGCCTGCCTCTCTGCCTACTTGTGATCTCTCTCTCTGTGTCAAATAAATAAAATCTTTAAAAAATATATATAAAAGAAAGAAAACACAATTCCACTTACCAACTTTGAGAAAAGTTTTTAGTTCCAAGGGTCGCAGCACGGGTTGCTTTTCTATACGACCATAGGTTTCTGCTATGCTCTCTACTTCCACTTTAGGGCATTTAAACAGCTCGTAAGTCCCATCCCGGTTCTGTATAAAACTCCGAGTGATTTCCAAGGGCATCTGGATATGGAGACAATACCAAGAAATGTGAGAAAGGAAAAACCCAAAGTAGACAAACAGTTGAATGACCGCAGATCTTTCACTTACTCTTTTTTGTTAAGTATACTCCAGTTAATTACAACTTCCTCTTGTATTTTCAAGTAAATGCTGTCAAAAAAAATCTGCCTTTTCTCCTTTACATCATTTTTCTTCTGTAACTTTAAGTTGCACCCAGCCAAAGTGTATATGAATTGAACCCCTAACATCTTCATGGCTATTCAATGGCTACTAGCAAGGACTTGCTCTCAAATTCATTTTATTCCTTCCCCTGCTGCTCTGCTAGCATCATTCTTCTCCTAACCACTCCACTGACAGTGTCTACAGCTGACCTCACACCATGTATGCTCTACACCATCCCTGGGACTGAGCCAGACAGAACCTGAACTGGTCTTTGCCACTAAACAGCAGGGTGAATGTCTCACAGCCTGTTTCTTATCTGCAAAATACAGTTAATACCAATGCATGGTTGAGAGTTTGAATGAGGTGATGCAGGTAAGTAATGGCCAGCAGATCGACACTCCAGGATTCTCAGCTCTCTTCCCTCGCCTGATAGGAGCTTGCTGAACCCCTGCCCCAGGCCAGAATCCATCTCTGTGACATCCGACATTTAAATAAGTTTCTCAAGTGTTTTTAGTGCTAACACGGGCATTTTCTATGGTTCAAAAGTAAGTTCTATAACTTCCCAACAACTTATTCTTTTTCTGAATGAAACAACGCCTTACAATTAAACTAATCTTAATGTATCAAATCACACTATGCTGAATTTTCTACAACATTCCATTACAGTAGGAAGGGAAAAACCTCAAATTTTCAGGATCTGCTTGAAAAAGAAAATGTTTAAAAATATGTAATATTTCCCTTACAAAAAAAAGAACGCAAACTAATTAAGGGTCATTTCTCTAATGAGGACTAAATTGCAGTTTGCAGAGAAGCATTTAATTGTGCTGAGTTCACTCACTTTACAAATGCTGTATCGTATCAAATTATTTACATACTTTCTAGCTTCCTGCTAGTTAAACGAGGGCTCACCATAGCTAGTAGGGGTTCATTATTTAATTCACAAGAAAAATGATCTCTGTTTTCTGATCCCAAAAACAAAGACAAAGAATACTCCAACTTAATATATTTTTCCAAGCCATAGGAAATACCCATTAAAATCATAGTCAGCACCGTACAGCCGTGAATATTTCTGAATAATCTCTTAGTATGAGAAAAAATAATTCTCTTTGGTGTCTATAACTCAAGGAATTAGTGCAAACATACTTCTTGCACTTGCTTTTCTCTCTTCCCCTCTTTGCCCTCCTACAATTGTAGAAATACCCTCTTACCTCTGGGGTATCTAAGATTTGTTTAACTTGCAGGATATTAGTGATATGCCAGGTATACTTGGAAAAGGTTCCCAGTGGCAAGGCATCTTTCCGAACAAAAGCTTCAATGTAAAAAGGGAACAAGATTAGACTACCAAAAAATAACATTCTCTTTCATTGTATTTGTTATCCAGTTTCTAGAAAGTTCAGTGCAGTGTTATCCTCTCCTTATAGAATCTCAGCACTTTGAAAAGGAAATTCTAGAGGCAAATCTATAATAGGTTTGGCAAAATGTGATAAGGAATGATAGAGATTTCTGCTGAATAAAGCCTCCGATATTTCTTTGAGATGCTGTTCATTTTGGCTACCTTTGAAACTTACTTCTTTGTTTGCTACAGCCACAAACACTGGACTCCATTGTAAGATGCCTCTTAAAATCTCTTGTAACTTTAGATATATCAGAGGTCAAATTATAGTTCTTAAAAGGATTATATGGAGTTTAAACCAGTTAACGTGGTTGCCAACCTATTGCCTTGCCTGCAGGATTATAAGAGATTTTACCAAAGGGCCTGCAAAAATAGCGAAGGGATGGGTTAAAATTAATGTATTAGGAGGCCTGAGGTTTAACGTGAAAGAATCAACACTGCCTCAGGTAGATAAGCTGTGAAGACAAAATTTTTATGGCCCTAAACAGTGATTCACAGCTTGAACTATTCAAAGATAGAATTAAACCTCAAACAGTCCCTATCAGATCATCAAATAACTACTAACTAAAGAAATAGCATTGATTTCTAGCTGTAGTTACTCTTGGGCTATTTGCCACCGAGCCATCCTTTCCTCCTCTTTTTCTCCCCCTTAATTCCTTACACCACCTAATAAGTATCTTGACATTTCTAGTAGAAGACATAATAGAAAACCAAGAAATATGCACTATGATAATTTAATTAAAAAGGTGGGGGCGCCTGGGTGACTCAGTCGTTGGGCATCTGCCTTCAGCTCAGGGCATGATCCTGGAGTCCTGGGATTGAGGTCCCCATCGGGCTCCCTGCTCCACAGGAAGCCTGCTACTTACTCCCCCTGCTTGTACTCCCTCTCTCACTGCGTCTCTGTCAAATAAACAAATAAAATCTTTTTTTTTTTTTTTTAAGATTTTATTTGTTTATTTGACAGAGAGAGAGATCACAAGTAGGCAGAGAGGCAGGCCGGGGGGGTGGGGGCAGAGAGCCTGATGCAGTGCTCAATCCCAGGACCCTGAATTCATGACCAGAGCTGAAGGCAGAGGCTTAACCCACTAAGCCACCAGGAGCCCCAACAAATAAAATCTTTAAAAAAGAAAAAAAGGGGGGTGCCTGGGTGGCTCAGTGGGTTAAAGCCTCTGCCTTCGGCTCGGGTCATGATCCCACGGTCCTGGAATTGAGCCCCACATCGGGCTCTCTGCTCAGCAGAGAGCCTGCTTCCTCCTCTCTCTCTCTGTCTGCCTCTCTGCCTACTTGTGATCTGTCACATACATACATACATACATACATACATACATACATACATACATATCTTAAAAAAAAAAAAAAGGAAAAAAGGCCTCCAAGCCTTAGACTTACTCTAAAAATAAAATCTTCATCACAAATTGGAAATCATGGGGTGCCTGGGTGGCTTAGTTAAGTGTCTGTCTCCAGCTCAGGTCATGATCCCAGGGTCTTGGGATTGAGCCCCAAGTCGGGCTTCCTGCTCAGCGGGGAGTCTGCTTGTCCCTCTCCCTCTGACCATCCTCCCTGCTCATTCTCATGCTCTGTCTCTCAAATAAATCAATAAAATCTTAAAAAATAAAATAATATAAATTTTTAAAAAATACCAAACTTCTTTTTTTTTTTTTTAAAGATTTTATTTATTTGACAGACAGAGATCACAAGTAGGCAGAGAGGCAGGAAGAGAGAGAGGAAGGGAAGCAGGCTCTCCACCAAGCAGAGAGCCCAACGCAGGGCTGGATCCCAGGACCCCAGGATCACGACGACGGGTGAAAGCAGAGGCTTTAACCCACTGAGCCACCCAGGCACCCCAAAATACCAAACTTCTTAGTGGGCACCCTTATTGGACTTCATTATTCTTTTACCAGGTTTGTGCTTTCTGAATCTTTCCATTACCTCTTATTGGAATAAGTATGGGGCCTTTGAGGAGGGTGATCATTTTTTTTTTTTAGATTATTTATTTATTTATTTATTTGACAGACAGAGATCACAAGTAGACAGAGATCACAAGTAGGCGGAGAGGCAACGGGGGGGGGGTGGGGGAAGGAGAAGGCTCCCTGCTGACCAGAGAGCCCGATGTGGGCCTCGATCCCAGGACCCTGAGATCGTGACCAGAGCCGAAGGCAGAGGCTTAACCCACTGAGCCATCCAGGCGCCCCGAGGGTGATCATTATTCCAAGAGCTGACTGGCTAAGGCTTCACGTTCTGAGCATGTGACTCAAAGTCCTAATCCTGAAAATTCCACACGTTTTTTCTAAACATAATTCTTTTTTTTTTTTTAAAGATTTTATTTATTTATTTGACAGAGAAAGATCACAAGTAGGCAGAGAGGCAGGCAGAGAGAGAGAGAAGCAGGCTCCCCACTGAGCAGAGAGCCCGATGCGGGGCTCGATCCCAGGACCTGAGATCATGACCTGAGCCGAAGGCAGCGGCTTAACCCACTGAGCCACCCAGGAGCCCCTCTAAACATAATTCTTAAAGGTCAAAATATCTACTGCTCTTGCTGAGGAAAAAATCCCATACCTGTGGTGGAGTTGGGAAGCCGTTTCTTCGCACTTCCTATAGATATTCTTTGTTGTAGGGCATCGAAAAAGGACTGTGGAATATGGAACACCAGTGGCTCTGGTTTGCCTAGAGCAAATAAGAAGAAACTCAAGTGGAGAAACTCGGTGGGCTTTCGGATGTGTGGGGAGAAGAGCAAGAAATGGAACTGGGTGGCAGTAATAAGGAAAACTGCCACGGAGGCCTCTCTATGCAGAGGCAAAAGAAGGCTCTGAATGACTTTTATGAGTCAAGCACTGTCGCCAACCCTACTCTTAATCCCTTGCAATTGAAACAAATACAGCAGATCCCTGGCATCCACCAAACATAACTTTTCAAATCCCCTGTTTCGTAAACACCACCACAGCCCAGACTTTTCCCTTTAGTGAGTACATGACATGAGATGAGAACAATGGGGCTGGACTGAGAAGGTAAACTTGATTCAATCCTGCTTGCCATCCCTAGACATTTGCTTGGTGTATTCATGTCTGAGCAAAGTAACCACAAGCTCTCACCCACATGGTCTGGGCCATGCATGCCACAGACCCCAGAGTCAGGACACTGTTTAACCAATAAGCATTAGCCTTTTTCTCTGAATGTGATTCCAAAGCAGGCAAAATGTTTGAAAATACCTAACAAACCTCTTGAACTTGTAAGATACAAGGATCAACAAAAAGTCGGAAGAGAGAGTGTTGAGGGGAGGGGTCAGAGAGTTCAGACTTTTCCTTAAGAATTGTCCAAGAGTGGGGGAGTCTGGCTGGCTCAAAGGGTAGAGCATGCAATTCCTGATCTCGGGGTCATGAGTTCAAGTTCTACATTGGCTGTAGAGCCTACTTAAAAAACAACAACAACAGCAACAAAAGACCAGGCACTGTGTGGCTCAGTCAGTTGCGTGTCTGGCTATTGGTTTTGGCTCAGGTCATGATCTTGGGGTCATGGGATTGAGCCCCACATCGGGCTCCACGCTTGGCAAGATGTCTGCCTTCTGCCCCTCCACACCTCCCCCGCTACAATAAATGGGTAAATCTATAAAAACGAAAAGCAAAAAACAAAAAATTGCCCAAGAGGTTAGCCACAACAGAGGGGAAACATCCAGAACCACTACCTGCCTGGATATAACTTAAGAGTGGCTCTTAGGGGTGTATGGGTGGCTCAGTCAGTTGAGCTTCCAACTCATGATCTGGGCTCAGGTAATGATCTCAGAGTCCTGAGACTGGGCCCCCTGTCGGGCTCCATGAACAGCACAGTGTCTGCTTAAGACTTTCTCCTTCTCCCTCGGCCCCTCCCCCTGATCTCTCTCTCTCACTCTCTTCCTAAATTAAATAAATAAATCTTAAAAAACAAAAACAAAAACAGAATAGAACTATCATTTGCCATGACATGGATAGAGCCAGAGAGTATAATGATAAGCAAAATAAGTCAGTCAGAGAAGGCAAATACCATATGACTTTACTCATATGTGGAATTAAAAGACAAAACAAATGAGCAAAGGGAAAAAAAGAAGAAACAAACCAAGAACGAGTCTCTAACTACTGAGAACAAACAGATGGTTACCAGAGGGGAGGTAGTTGGGGGATGGGGGAAGTAGGGGTGGGGCTAGAAGAAGTGTACTTGGGGTGAGCACTGGGTGAGGTATGGAATCCCTGAATCACTGTTTGGTACACCTGAAAGTAATATAATACTGTACGTTAACTATACTAGAACTAAAATTAAAACTTAATTAAAAAAAAAAAACAGACTAGAACTACAACACAAGTACTTTAATTTCTCCTCCTTTCAGCAACAGCCAAGTTAGGTGACCAGACTTACCATCAAACTGATAGTGCATGGTTTGATGGATGCGTTCCGTGACACTGGCCAGCCAGTCTTGGAAGGATAAGGTCACTTGTGCCTCATCTAACAGCTGACCACAAGCTAGGAAAACAGATAAAAAACTTTTTAGAAACTTTTATTTTTTTAAGATTCCAGGATTTTTTTTTTTTAAAGACTCCTTCTAGAGAAAAAGAAATGAAAAGCTGTGGAGAGACTAATGGGTTTAAGGTTATTAACCATAGTCAGTTTGTAGCCTTCCTTTCACAATTAAACAGCAAAACAGTTGGTAGAGCATGTAACTCTTGATCTCGGGGTTGTGAATTCAAGTCCTATGTTGGGTATAGGGATTATTTAAAAATAAAATCTTTGGGGCGCCTGGGTGGCTCAGTTGGTTAAGCAGTTGCCTTTGGCTGAGGTCATACTCCTAGAGTCTCAGAATCAAGTCCTGCACTGGGCACCCTGTTCAGCGGAGAGTCTGCTTCTCCCTCTGACCTCTCCTCACTCATGCTCTCTTTCTCTCTCATTCTCTCTTTCAAATAAATAAATAAAATCTTTAAAAAAAAAAATCTCTGAGGGGTGCCTGCTTGGTGCAGTCACTTTTGGCTCCTGGTTTTGGCTCAGGTCCTGATCTCAGGGTCATGAGATCAAGCCCCACCTTGGGCTCCGCACTCTGCACGGAGTCTGCTTGAGACTCTCTGCCTCTCCCCCTCCTCCCTGCTCTTTCTCTCTCATAAATAAATAAATCTTTAAAAATAAGTAAATAAAATAAAATCTTTCAAAAACGAAATAAAATCTTTGAAAGAAAAAGTCAATGCAAATTGGAAGAATGACCTTGTATAATGGCTTGCTTTAGAGACCTATAAATCAGGAGATAATGATGCCATAACTACTATTCATTTGAAATTAATTCTCATTAGGTAAATGTATATAGTGATAATTTGGATGAAAAGCTATTTGATTCTATTTTATTTTTTCTCTGCACCAAAGAAGTGAGGAAATTTTGTTAAAAATTTTGTAACTGGGATGCCTGGGTGCCTCACTTGGTTAAGTATCTGACTTCAGCTCAGATCATGGTCTCAGGGTCCTGGGATAGAGCTGTGCATTGGGCTCCCCACTCAGTGGGGAGTCTGCTTGTCCCGCTCCCTCTCCCTTTGCCCCTCCTCCTGCTCATGCTCTCTCCCTCTTTCTCTCTCTCTCTTTTTTAAAGATTTTGTATATTTATTTGACAGAGACAGATCATTAGGCAGAGAGGCAGGCAGAGAGACAGAGGGAGAAGCAGGATCCCTGCTGAGCAGAGAGCCTGATGCGGGGCTCGATCCCAGGACCCTGAGATCATGACTGAGCTGAAGGCAGAGGCTTTAACCCACTGAACCACCCAGAAGCCTCTCTCTCCCTCTCTCTTAAGTGAATAAATAAAATCTTAAAAATCTTTTTTTTTTTTAAGATTTTATTTATTTATTTGACAGAGAGAGCTCACAAGTAGACAGAGAGGCGGGTGGGGGGAGAAGCAGACTCCCTGTTGAGCAGAGAGCCTGATGTGGGGCTTGATCCCAGGACCCTGGGATCGTGACCTGAGCCAAAAGCAGAGGCTTAACCCACTGAGCCACCCAGGCGCCCCCAAATCTTAAAAATCTTCTACCTGATATATTTTTTTTAGTTTAAGCCATATATATTTTAAGATTTTATTTATTTATTTGAGAGAGAGAAACAGAAATAATGACAGCGATAGTGAGAGAGAGCACAAGTGGTGAGGAAGAGGGAGAAGCAGACTCCCCAATGATCAGGGAGCTTGACTGGGGCTCGATCCCAGGACCTTAAGATTTTTAACTGACTTAGCCACTCAGGCATCCCCTACTTGATTTTTTTTTTTTATTTTATTTATTTATGTGATAGAAATCTCAATTGGGGGGAGAGGCAGGCAGGAGAGAGAGAGGAGGAAGCAGGTGCCCCACTGAGTGGAGAGCCCAATTTGGGGCTCAATCGCAGAACCCTGGGATCATGACCCGAGCCAAAGGCAGAGGCTTTAACCTAGTGAGCTACCCAGGTGCCCCCTGATTTTTTTTTTTTTAATTTTACTTATTTATTTGTCAGAGAGACAGAGAGAGTACAGGCAGACAGAGTGGCAGGCAGAGGCAGAGTGAGAAGCAGGCTCCCCATTGAGCAAGGAGCCCAATGTGGGACTTGATTCCAGGACGCTGGGATCACGACCTGAGCTGAAGGCAGCCACTTAACCGACTGAGCCACCCAGGCGTCCCTCCTACCTGATATTTTTGATCATACTCCCCGACCTTCCAAAAACATTTATTCCTAGAATGTGTAAGTTCTTAATTAATTGGTTAATTATGATTTAGTCTGGTATTACTTGCTATTTATGTACTGGTTTTGTCTTCAAAACCATAGTATGAGAGCAGGGATGATGTCTGGTTTTTAATCACACAGCCATAATATATGAGAGTTAAGAAAATGTTGATTTCCAAATGCACAGGTTAATTATCTGGAGGAGAAAAGTAAATACATGTGGTGCCTGGGTGGCTCCGTTGCTAAGCATCTGCCTTTGGCTCAGGTCATGATCCTGTGGTCCTGGGATCAAGCCCCACATCGGGCTCCCTGCTCAGTGGGAAGCCTGCTTCTACCTCTCCCACTCCCCCTGCTTGTGCTCCCTCTCTTGCTGTGTCTCTCTCTGTCAAATAAATAAATAAAATCTTAAAAAAAAAAAAAAAAAGACATGATTTGGTTTTGAGTAGGACTGGAAACTAGTAGAACAGAACAGACCTCAGCCTCAGTGCCTGCTCGTGTTTATCTCAGCACTCTCTGGGGGATAACGCGCAACATTTCTTTCCATTATATCGCTTTGGGATTCTTTAGGATGATTTCCACCCCTTTAGCCTACCCTGGGGAAGGGAAACTTACCTTGCCTTTTTAATGAAGAAGCAACCACAGGTTTTTTCAGGCCACTTTTCCTTAGATGACTGCTCACTGCATCCTGAGGCAGTAGTGAACTGTTCATCTGTGCCCCTAAACCACAAATCATTACAGTGTTTGATAACATGTCTACAGAATAGAAATGGATTCAACATAAATTTCTCAAGAGTCTAAAACATAAAAAATCTTTGGTCATTTCTAAGTTAGCTTCAATTTCTAGAAAGAATTAGCATCAGACTTTATACATAACATTTTAAGTTTTATATGCTTTTTACAGGAAATTGGGGTGGGGGTGGGGGACCTAGAAGTGAAAAGAAGAAAAAAACTCACCCACTGCTCCCACCTCTCAGAAAATCGCTATCAATTTTCTGGTGAACTATTTATTGTCTGTGTGTGTGTGTGTGTGTGTGAATAGTTAATTTTGCTGGTTTTGTGATTTTAAGTAACTGTTACTGTACCAGGACTGCCAAATTAAGCAAAAAAAAAAAAAAAAAATTCTGAATTTCAAATAGTTTTGTTTTTTTTTTAAAGATTTTATTTATTTATTTGACAGATAGAGATCACAAGTAGGCAGAGAGGCAGGCAGAGAGAGAGGAGGAAGCAGGCTCCCCGCCGCGCAGAGAGCCCGATGCGGGGCTTGATCCCATGACCCTGGGACCATGACCCAAGCCAAAGGCAGAGGCTTTAACCCACTGAGCCACCCAGGCACCCCCAAATATAATTTTAATATAAGCACATTTCAAATATAGCATGGGACATACTTATACTAAAATTATTTATTATTTATATGAAACTCAAACTGAACTGAGCATTGCTTTTTACTTGAGTTATCTAAACAGTTCTTTATAATTCTTTCTTATTTATTTTTATTTTTATTTTTTTAAATTTTATTTATTTATTTGACACAGAGAGAGAGAGATCAGAAGTAGGCAGAGAGGCAGGAGAGATGCGGGGCTCGATCCCAGGACCCTGAGATCATGACCCGGGCTGAAGGCAGAGGCTTAACCCACCAAGCCACTCAGGCGCCCCTATAATTCTTTAAAAAAAAAAAAAATTATTTATTTTAGAGAGAGAGAGAGAGAGAGTGTGCATGCACCAGCAAGGGGAGGGGTAGAGGGAGAGGAAGAGAGACTCTTCAGAAGACTCTGAGCTGAACATGAAGCCTGACACAGGGTTCAATTCCAGAGCCCTGAGATCAACACCTGAGCCAAAACCAAGAGCTAGATGCTCAAATAACTGAGCTACCCAGGCACCCCTATAATAATACTTTATAATAATTTTATAATTCTTTATAATAATTTTTAATGGCTGCCTGATATTCTATCAAGTAGCTTTATCATGGTTTACTTAACTATCCCTAGTGGTAGGCCCTTACTTGTTTCTAATTTTTCAATAAACTATAAAATGAGTATCTGTGGACAAAATGTTTTTCCTATATCAAGGATTATTTTCTTATGAAAGATTATTTATAATCCCCCTGCTCTCACACACATGTACACACTCTCTGTTTCTCTCTAAAATAAATAAATACGGGCGCCTGGGTGGCTCAGTCGGTTGAGTGTCTGACTTCAGCTCAGGTCATGATCCTGCGGTCCTGGGATCAAGCCCTGTGTCAGGCTCCCTGCTCAGCAGGGGTCTCCTTCTCCCTCTGTGGTCTCTCTGTCTCTCTCAAGTAAATAAATGAAATCTTTAAAAATAAATTAAATAAATAAAATAATCTTAAAAAAAAAACAAAACCCATAGCTGGGATGTCTGAGTGGTTCAGTCGGTTAGGAGTCTGCCTTCAGCTCAAGTCATGATCCTAGGGTCCTGGAACTGCATCAGGCTCCTTGCTGAGAGGGAAGCCTGCTTCTCCCTCTGCCTGCTTCTCCCCTTGCTTGTGCTTGCACACTCTCTCTCTCACAAATAAAGAAATAAAATCTTATTTTTAAATTAAAATTAATTTTTTTATTTTATTAACATATAATGTATTATTTGCTTCAGAGAAGAAATAAAATCTTTTTTAAAAATATATATATATTTTTAAAGATTTTATTTATTTATTGACAGACAGAGATCACAAGTAGGCAGAGAGGCAGGCAGAGAGAGAGGAGGAAGCAGGCTCCCTGCTGAGCAGAGAGCCTGATGCGGGGCTCGATCCCAGGACCCTGGGATCATGACCTGAGCCGAAGGCAGAGGCTTCAACCCACTGAGCCACCCAGGCGCCCCTAAAAATATTTTTTTAAATGATTATTTATTTATTTATTTATTTATTTATTTGACAGAGAGAGAGAAAGAAATCACAAGCAGGAAGAGAGGCAGGCAGAGGGGGAGGGGGAAGCATGCTCCCTGTCAAGCAGAGAGCCCCATGCAGGGCTTCATCCCAGGACCCTGAGATCATGACCTGAGCCAAAGGCAGAGGCTTAACCCACTGAGCCACCCAGGTGCCCCGAAGAAATAAAATCTTTAAAAACAAACAAACAAACACAAAAACACAATTATTTAGAATCAAGTCTACTGAGTAAAACGATAAGAACTTTCTTTTTCGGGGTGCCTGGGTGGCTCAGTGGGTTAAAGCCTCTGCCTTTAGCTCAGGTCATGACCCCAGGGTCCTGGATCGAGCCCAATGTTGGGCTCCCTGCTCAGTGGAGAGTCTGCTTCGCCCTCTCACTCTGCCCCTCCCACCCATTCATGCTCACTTGCTCTCCCTCTCTCAAATGATAAATAAAATCTTTAAAAAAAATCTTTAAAAAAAAGAATCTTTAAAAAAAAAGGGGGGGGCACCTGGGTGGCTCAGTGGGTTGAGCCGCTGCCTTCGGCTCAGGTCATGATCTCAGGGTCCTGGGATCAAGTCCCGCATCGGGCTCTCTGCTCAGCGGGGAGCCTGCTTCCCTCTCTCTCTCTCTCTGCCTGCCTCTCTGTCTACTTGTGATCTCTCTCTGTCAAATAAATAAAATCTTTAAAAAAAAAAAAAAGAACTTCCTTTTTGAATTTCAGGTTTTCTTGGGAAAGATTAATAAGTAAACATTTAACAACAATCTCTGTTCTCTATTGCTGTCAAAATTCTTAAAAACAGAAATGCCCATGTCCCTTTCTCCACCATCCTGACACCAAAACTCCTGTGCATGACCTACCTCTAAAAATACTCTATCCACAAAAATATTTCTACCCACTGGACTGGAATATTTTTCTTTTGTTTAGAATCTAGGTCTTTTAATACTTATTTACTAGAATTTATCTGACTACTTAACTGACATTGGTACACTTATATTAAAAAAAGAAAAAATATATATACGGTGCTGCATATTGAAAATGAAGCTAAGAAATTATACTCTTAAATTAGTTTGGAAAATATAATTAACCACTGTCCCAAATTTTTAAACACACTCTATGGATAAAAACTTCACGATACTGTCCTAAGGCAGATTAAGGTATAAAACTAGTCCAAATGTCTAAGGGCTAAAAGACATATACACTAATAAAAGTAGAGTCTGGCTGGATCTTATTCCTGGCCAAAAGAACCAACCCTTAGCTCCACTTGACAAAGAATCAATGGAGGATAAAACTTTTTTGGGGAAAAAAACGTAACAAACATTATTTCCATATTTGCTAAGATGCAATGAAACACAAAATACAGCAAAACCATCTCTGAAGAAACCACCACCAAACAAACAACCCAAACGGCTTCTCACCAGGGACTTCCTCCTTCTTCCTCTTCTTTGGCTTGGAAGCAGTAGGCTCACAAGCTGCTACCGTCGATTCTGAATGGCAACCTAACTGGGGCACAATAACCTCTTTAAGACCTAAAATACAACAGATTTCTTAATTACTAATACCATCCAAGAGTAAGTATGGGGCCCTGCCTACAGAAAAATTAATTTATAAAAAATAACTTATGGAATACTTAGCTAATGAATCATTGAACACTCCATCAAAAACTAATTATGTACTCTATGGTGGCTAGCTGAACATAATAAAAAAATAAATAAAAATAAATTATGGAGTGACTGCCTACTTTAAAATAATTTCCTTTAAAGAACTCCCCAAGACATGGGTTTTTATTCATGGACCCTTAACACAATAAAAGACTTTATAGAGAAATTAAACTAAAAAGTTGGGAGCTACTGCCAACTGATCATTAAGAAATGAAAATAAAAAGCATCTACAAGATAAACTCTGTTAAAAACCACAACAAAAGACTTGCTGTACAATCTTTAAAAATCTTTCAAGCAGGTAATAGCTTTCCCTGTCTTCAAAGATAACAAGCAAGCACCCCAAATTAAAAGGTTTTTTTGTTTTGTTTATTCTTTGTTTTTATTAACATAGGGCATCTGTGAAAAAGTTTTTTTAAAAAAAGGTGAAGCAAAGATAAGCTAACTTTTGCTAGATTCACTGTCTCAGTGAAAATGTCCAAGTCTCCTGATCATTAGTTTCAATCAACCAACCAACCAATCAACCAACCAACCAACCAACAGCCAACCAACCTTTATGCAAGTCTGCTGACTGGGATTAAAAGAAGGAATGTTTTTCATTTGAATTATCTAGCAACTGTTTCTCAAGGTTGCTAGGACAATCTCCAAATGCCATCAGTGGAACTCTTTCATTGCCATTTTAGAAAAACAGAGTAACCGTGTCAACACACCACCTACCGCTGGAATCAAAATTCAGGAAGTCTGAGAATTCCTGAGCCAATGTCTCATCACTGGCAAAGGCACAGATGCAAGCGAAGAAGTGAATACATCTCTGGGCCACCTCCTCCTTGGAGGCATTCGACTTATGCGATTTCAGAGCCTGGCAGGAGCAGAAGAAACGGCGCTCAGGCAAGCTTTTGGCACTGATTTTCTGCACAAAGGAGGTATGCAAATACCCTAAACTGTGTTTCTGGCTTGCCTTGCATTTCACCACCAGAATGTTTTTCGTAATCCTCTGTACGAGGGGACCCGTGGGTTCCGTGGCCAGCTGCCAGATGGTTTGCTTGGTTTCTGGGGAGGCCTGCATTGCATTCAGGACCGAGCTTTTCAGCGTCAGAGGGGTGGCCTCAGCCTGGCAGCTCACTGCCAGCTTGATGTGCTGGCACTGATTTTCCACCACGCCCTGGGTGGCAGCTTTCAGGCACGAGGGGACATAACAGCGTCCGGAGCTCAGCTGAGTGATGATTGTCCCGTCCACAGTCTGGATTGTCGTCTCTGACACACCTAGCTCCACAAAGCATCGGTGATCGGGGCCCCGGTCTCTTTGCCGCACCGAGTAAACCTGGAGATCGGAGCCCGTGATGATTTTGACAGCTTCAACACTAGGCTGCTTCCGTGCACCATAGCGGAATATGGTTCCACATGTCTTGTTCTTGCAGCTCAGTCCCCGGGTTCCATTGTATGTGCCGCATCGGGGACACTTTCTGATTCCCCTCAATGTGGCCTTCCCCAAATCAGACAAGAAAGCTGGGACTTTAGTCCTCAGAGAGTTGGGTTCCATTTTTCAAAGGCCCTAGGAAAAGCGTAAGCCCATCAGCATGGATATACATTCATACAACACATACACAAGGTTAAAATCATTTATATATTAGTACAGAGAGTAAAATGTAAACAGGTTAGCTACTATTTTCAAATCACACCCTCCAACAGAATATTCGCTTAAGCCATCAAACAAAGTGAAATACTGTTACGCTGAAAAGAAATATTAAAAAAAATAAAAATAAATAAAACAAAAGTGAAGGAACCCTTGCCTTTCATAGCATTATACATTTTTAAAAACCGAATATAGTAACTAAAGCATTTCTCTAGGCTCAATACGGTTTTACACAACAACCTAGATTAGTTAACCGAGTTTTCACATGCACTAATGTTTAATCTGAACAAGAACTGGAGACTGGGAAAGAGGAGTTCTTTCCTTTCCACCATTCCCCATGAAACCCAGTCCAATCCTACCTGAATCAGCTGCCAGAGCATCTGGGAAACAGTGTAACCTGAATTCATAAGACCTGAAAGGTGTTTCATTAGTTTGTGATGATCAGAGAGGACAGGGAAAGACATAATCATTTGCAGAGTAAATAATACTGTTTAACCCAAAGTCTTTTGAAGTTTGAACTCTATGGTGTAACAATGCAGACATTCTGCCTCCTCCTTCTTGGCCAGCCAATGGCAAAGCTCCTGCCCAGTGTTCCAGAGTCAAAGAAGATTCCCACTGCCCTAAGTGGATATCTTGGCCATCTATAAGTAAAACAACAAAAAAATATTAAGGTTATAAAGATAGTGTGTCTCCTCTTAGAATAGGAACCTAGGTCTTCCGGAGGTATTTGAAAACTATTTGACAGAAATTGTTATGGAAATGGTTGTTCTGTACTTCCAACTTAAAGCAGGTAAAACAGTGCTAATGTCATTACGTGGGGAGTTGTCAAGAATACCCAGGACCATGACATATAATTGGCCAAATACTCATTCTTCCCAATGACAATGCATTATATTTTAGAGTGCTTTATGCTTTTCAAAGCGCCTTCACATTATTTCATTTGAACCTCGCAATACTAGTATCTCATTTGAGCTAAACAATGACCACGTTTCACATGAAAATTTAAAAAGTTAAGTATCCTGGGCTGCCTGCCTGGCTCAGTCAGCAGAGCATGTGACTCTTGATCTGAGGATCCTGAATGTGGGCCACACACTGGGCATAAAGAATACTCTTAAAAAAATAAATAAATAAATAAAATGCTAAAAGAAAATTTGAAGTCCTGTGGGTGGCTCAGTTGGTTAAGTGTCTGACTCTTGATTTCAGCTCAGGTCATGATCTCAGGGTCTGAGATTAACCTCCAAGTTGGGCTCTGTGCTCAGCTGGGAGTCTGCTTGAGATTCTCTCCCCCACCCCCTCCATCTGTCCCTCCCTCTGCTTGTGTTCTCTTCTAAAATAAATAAATACATCTTTTTTTTAAAAATTGACATAAAAAAAGTAACTTGCCTGAGGTCACCCAGCAAAATCAGCAATGTGGTTTCCAGTGTCTGCTAAGAGTGTGAATCTCTGCTTTGATTTCCCCTGCAATATTATGAAAAATTTCAGACACAGGGCACCTGGGTGGCTCAGATGGTTAAGCATCTGCCTTCAGCTCAGGTCATGATGTCCAAGGTCCTGGTATCGAGTCCCGAGTCGGGCTCCCTGCTCAGCAGGGAGTCTGCTTCTCCCTCTGTCTCTTCTCTCTGCTCATGAGCTCTTTCTCTCAAATGAATAAACAAAATCTTAAAAAAAAAAAAAAAGAAAATTTTCATACATATTAAAAAATAATTATATAGTGAACTTCTACATTCCCACCCATTAGATTCTATAACTAACATTTTACTGTACTTGCTTTATTACATATCTATCCTTTACTGCACCCATCAATCCCTCATATATTTTATTGCATTTCAAAGTAATTTTTAAAAAAGATTTATTTATGTATTTATTTGATAGAGAAAGACACAGCAAGAGAGGGAACACAAGTAGGGGGAGAGGGAGAGGGAGAAGGAGAAGCAGGCTCCCCACGGAGCAGGGAGCCCAATGTGGGGTTTGATCCCAGGAACCTAGGATCATGACCTGAACGGAAGGCAGACACTTAACTAAGCCACCCAGGTGCCCCATCATTTCAAAGTAATTTATAGGCATCAATTCAGCACTCATATTAACTAAAAGTTCAACTTTTTTTAAAAGATTTTATTTATTTTTAAGTAATCTCTACACCTAACGTGGGGCTCAAACTCACAACCGCAAGATCAAGACTCACAAGTTCTACAGACTGAGCCAGCCAGGCTCCCCAAAGTTCAATATATATATATATGTTTTTTTTAAAGATTTTATTTATTTATTTGTCAGAGAGAGAGAGGGAGAGAGAGTGAGCACAGGCAGACAGAATGGCAGGCTGAGGCAGAGGGAGAAGCAGGCTCCCTGATGAGCAAGGAGCCCGATGTGGGACTCGATCCCAGGACGCTGGGATCATGACCTGAGCCAAAGGCAGCTGCTTAACCAACTGAGCCACCCAGGCGTCCCTTCAATATATTTTTTAAAGTAATCTGCTTGTGATGTTGAAATAGGCTGTTAGTCTGGCCCCCTGACCCTAAAGGATGATGTTGATAAAATATTTTCCCTCCAAGGGCGCCTCGGTGGCTCAGTCATTGGGCATCTGCCTTCAGGTCGGGTCATGGTCCCCACACCCTGGTTGAGCCCCATGTTGGACTCCCTGCTCAGAGGGAAGCCTGTTTCTCCCTCTCCCACTCCCCCTGCTTGTGTTCCCTCTTTCGATGTGTCTCTGTCAAATAAATAAATAAAATCTTAAAAAAAATATATGTTCCCTCCACATGTTCTACTGTGTATTTGTTCATCAACAAGCTATAAGGTACAGGGGCACAGTGGCTGTGGCTGTGTGGGTTAGGCCTCTGACTTCAGCTCGGTCATGATCTCAGGGTCCTGGGATCTAGTCCCACACTGGGCTCTCTGCTCAGCAGGGAGCGGATTAAAGATTTTTAAAATCTTTAAAAAATAGAATAAAAATTAAAAAAATAAAAATGTCTCCAGATATAGCTGGATGTTTTCTCAGGGGGCCTAAATCACCCATTAAACTCCCCTGATCTAGAGACAGTGGCCTCTTTACACAGCATTTCCTTTCCAGGTCAATAAACTTCTTCAGTAGTTATTTTCATTCAGCCACACAGGTTCTTAGAAGAGAAGGTTGTTCCAAAGTCAAAAGATCAAAGATTTAGTTTGCCCTTTACCACCAATTACTTCTGTGACCAAATTTATATTCTGAGCCTCAGGTTGTTTTTCATTTGCAAAATAGAAAAAATATATATAGGGGTGCCTGGGTGGCTCAGTCAGTTAAGTGTCTGCCTTCGACTCAGGTCATGATCCCAGGGTCCTGGGATCGAGCCCTGCATCAGGCTCCCTGCTCAGCGGGAGGTCTGCTTCTCCCTCTCTCCCTCCCTCTACTTTCTCTTTCTCTCTCAAATAAATAAAATATATATTTTTAAAGATTTTATTTATTTATTTGACAGAGATCACAAGTAGGCAGAGAGGTAGGCAGAGAGAGGAATGAAGCAGGCTCCCTGCTGAGCAGAGAGTCCGATTCGGGGCTCGATCCCAGAACCCTGGGATCATGACCTGAGCCGAAGGCAGAGGTTTTAACCCACTGAGCCACCCAGGCGCCCCTAAATAAAATATTAAAAAATTACTTTGGGGGCACCTGGGTGGCTCAGTTGTTAAGCACCTGCCTTTGGCTCAGGGTCCTGGGATTGAGCCCCGCATCGGGCTCCCTGCTTGGTAGGGAGTCTGCTTCTCCCTCTGCCTGCTGCCCTGCCTACTTGTGTTCTTTCCCTCTCTATCAAAATAAATAAATAAAATCTTAAAAAAAAAAGAAAAATATACATAGTATATGAAACATATACATGAAAGAGCTTAACAAAATTGTAAAAATTCATTGATGGTGATTACTCAACATACCATTAAAGTAGAAAAAAACAACTTTGCTCATTAAGGGAGGAACTGGTTTGCCAATTATCATAGTGAAGCCTTATGGTTTTAGCATCATCATAGGAATTCCACTTCTTCCTCTTCTTTTTTCTTTTTTTTTTTAAATTTTCTGTAGAGGGCAATTGGTTAGTATCTCTCAAAATTACAAATGCACCTTTCTTAAAAAAAAAAAAACTTTTCATTTTGGGGCGCCTGGGTGGCTCAGTTGTTAAGCATCTGCCATCAGTTCAGGTCATGATCCCAAGGTCCTGGGATCGAGTCCCATATCGGGCTCCCTGCTCAGTGGGGAGCCTGCTTCTCCCTGTCCTGCTTCCCTCACTTGTGTTCCCTCTCTCACTGTCAAATAAATAAATAAAATCTTTAAAAAAATCTTTTCATTTTGGGATAATTTTAGATTTATAGAAAAGATAAAAAATCATATAGACATTACTGTATATCCTCACCCAGCTTTCCCAAATGTTAACATTTTACCTAGCCATGAGACATTTGTCAAAACGAAGCTTTTTTTTTTTTTTTGACCTTGGAACTTTTTATTGGCCTCCTGCTCCCCATAGGGTACCCTGCTTCTGCTCCCTCAACGCCTCAGAACTTTGGTGTCATTGGTCTCAGACACGACCTTGCCGTCCACAATCCTGCGGGTAGTGGTTTTCTGGATGGTCTGCATGGAGCTGCTGCTGTCCAGGGCGTCACTGAGACTGAAGTCCTCCGCATCTTCCAGCAGGCGACGGTAGGTGGCGATCTCAGCCTCCAGCTTGACCTTGACATTCAACAGGGCTTTGTACTCCTGGGCCTGGCGCTGCCCCTCTGCCGGGGTCTGGGACAGCTCAGACTCCAGGTGCAGCAGGACCCCGTTGAGCTGCTCCATCTGCATGGCGTATCGGGTTTCGACCTCCCTAAGGCTGTTCTCTAAGCTGGCCTTCAGGTTTCTCATCGAGTCCAGGTTGATCTCCAAGGACTGGGCGGTACGTCTCAGCTCCGTGAGGGTCATCTCAGCCTCTCCTATCTCCGTGGTCTGTGTGGTGACCACTGTGGTGCTTTCCTCAATCTGCTGGGACCAGTACTTGTCCAGCTCCTCTCGGTTCTTCCGAGCCAGCTCGTCATACCGGGCCCGGATGTCTGCCATGATCTTGCTGAGGTCCTGAGACTTGGGGGCATCCAACTCCACAGTCAACCCGGAGTTGGCAATTTGGTTCTGTAGACCCTTTACTTCCTCCTCATGGTTCTTCTTCATGAAGAGCAACTCCTCCTTGAGAGCCTCAATCTCTGTCTCCAGCTGCAGCCTAGTGACATTGGTGTCATCGATGACATTGCGAAGCCCGTGGATGTCACTCTCCATGGACTGGCGCATGGCCGGCTCTGTCTCATACTTGACTCTGAAGTCATCAGCAGCAAGACGGGCATTGTCAATCTGCAGAACGATGCAGGCATTGTCCACAGAAGTTGCAAAAATCTGAGACCTCAGCTCCTCGATGGTCTTGAAGTAATGCCCCCAGTCTCTGACCTGGGGTCCCTTCTTATCCAGGTATTCCCGGATTCTCACCTCCAGTCTCTGATTAATCTGCCTCCAGGCTCCTCACCCTCACCAGGTAGGAGATCAGGCGGTCATTCAGGTCTTGCATGGTCTCCTTCTTGCCCTGCATGCCCCCTATGCCGGCCAGACCCCCCGCCATCCCGGCGGCCAACCCCGTGGCCAGGCCCCCGGACCCCCAGCCGCCCCGGAAGCTGGTGGAGCAGGATACGGAGATCCGGGAGCCTGAGCCTCCGGCGCCTGCATAGACGCTGGCCACGCTGCTGATGGGCCGGACCCGGTGGCTGGGCAACTGCATGGAGCCCAGGGACTGATAGTTGGAAGAGAAGGTGGAGTGGGTGGTGAAGCTCATGTTGTTCGGAGAGTAAGATGAGAGGCCAGGACTCGGGCTCGGGCCAGCCAAAACGAAGGTTTTAACACTGGTACAATACTACTAACTCTACTACATACACTTTATCTGGATTACACCAGGTTTCTCACTAATGGCACTTTTTTTAAAAGAATAAAATATTTTTTAAAAGACTTTATTTAAGAGAGAGTAAGAGTGTGCGAGAGAGAGCACAAGTGTGGCGGGGTGGCAGAGGGAGAAGCAGACTCCCCGCTGAGCAGTAAGCCTGATGCAGGCGATCCCAGGACCCTGGATCATGACCTGAGTGACAGAAGATGCTTAACCGACTGAGCCACCCAGGTGTTGCATGAATAAACTTTTTTTTTTTTAAAGATTTTATTTATTTATTTATTTGACAGACAGAGATCACAAGTAGGCAGAGAGGCAGGCAGAGAGAGAGAGAGAGAGAAAGGGAAGGAGGCTCCCTGCTGAGTAGAGAGCCCGATGCGGGACTCGATCCCAGGACCCTGAGATCATAACCTGAGCTGAAGGCAGAGGCTTAACCCACTGAGCCACCCAGGTGCCCATGAATAAACTTTTTTTAAAGATTTTGTTTTTAGGGATGCCTGGGTGGCTCAGTTGGTTAAGTGACTGCCTTTAGCTCAGGTCATGATCCCAGTGTCCTGGGATCGAGTCCAACATCAGGCTCCCTGCTCAGCCAGGAGCCTGCTTCTCCTTCTCCCTCTACCTCCTACTCTGCCTACTTGTGCTCTTTCTCTGTCAAATAAATAAATTTAATTTAATTTAATTTAAAAAGATTTTATTCTTACTGGGGTTCTTGGGAGGCAGTTAAGTGTCTGAATCTTGATTTTGGCTCAGGTCATGATCCTGGGGTCCTGAAACAGAGACCAGCATCAGGCTGCCGCTCAGCAGGGAGTCTGCTTGAGATTCTCTCTCTCCCTCTGTCCCTCCCCTCCACTTGCGCATGCACATTCACTCTCTCTAAAATAAATAAATAAATAAATCTTAAAAAAAATATTTTATTTTTTGGGGCGCCTGGGTGGCTCAGTCATTGGGCATCTGCCTTTGGCTCAGGTCATGATCCCAGGGTCCTGGAATAGAGCCCCGCATCGGGCTCCCTGCTCTGTTGGAGGCCTGCTTCTTCCTCTCCCGCTTCCTCTGCTTGTGTTCCCTCTCTCACTGTGTCTCTGTCAAATAAATAAATAAAATCTTTATTATTTTTTAAAAATATTTTATTTTTTTAAAGATAGATTTTTTTATCTATCTTTATCTTTAAAGATAAAGATTTTTATTTTTTTAAAGAGAGAGAGATCACAAGTAGGCAGAGAAGCAGGCAGAGGAAGAGGGAAGTAGGCTCCCTGCTGAGCAGGGAGCCCAATGCAGGGCTCGATCCCAGGACCCTGGGATTATGACCTCAGCTGAAGGCAAGCACTTAACTGACTGAGCCACCCCAGTGTTTTTGTTTTTAAGAAAACTCTTTGGGCACCTGGGTGGCTCAGTTAGTTAAGCACCTGGCTCTGACTCAGGTTATGATCTCAGGGTTCTGGAATTGAGCCCCGCATCCGGTTCCCTGCTCAGCAGGGAGCCTGCTTCTCCCTCCCCCCAACCCCCACCAAACTGCTGCTCATTTGCTCTCTCTCAAATAAATAAATAAAATATTAAAAAAAAAAAAAGAAACCTCCTTATTAAGGTATATTTTACAGACCATAAAATTCACCCATTTTATGATTCAATGACAATCATTACCTTTGTAGAGTTGGGTATCCACCACTATAATCCAGTTTGAGAACACTTCTATCATTGTAGAAAAATCCCTCTGGCCTTTCACAATTACCATTCCCATCCCAGGCAATCACTCATCTGTTTCCTTGTCTCTATAGATTTAGTTTTTCGGGAAATTTCATACAGATGGAATCATACAATATGTGGTATTTTATGTCTGGCTTCTTTCACACAACATGCTGTTATCAAGATTCAAACACATTGTAACATGTATCAGTACTGCATTGTCTAAATTGCTGAAAAGTGTTCCATCCAATGGATATATCATTTTGTTTACCCATTCACCAGCAGACAGATAATTGTTGTTTCCAATTTTTGGCTATTATGAGGGGCACCTGGCTGACTCAGTCAGTAGAGCACACCACTCTTGATCTCCGCATCACGAGTTCAAGCCCCATGCTGGGCCATAGAACTTACTTAAATAAATAAATAAATAAATAAATAAATAAAGTTAAGACTGATTATATTTGATACATAAAAATGAAAATTTTCTTCATGGAAAAATGTACCATAAGCTAGACTCCAAAGACACAAACAAACTGAGCAACAAAAGCAGTGCCCAGATTTTTTTTTTTTTCTTCAGATTTGTACACTGAATTTGTACCCAAATTTGTACACCGAAAACTACAAATGTCACTTAAGGAAATCACAGACCTATGGGTGCCTGGGTGGCTCGCTGGTTAAGCGTCCAACTCAGTTTCCAATCAGGTCATAATCTGGGAGTTGTAGGACCAAGCCCCATGCCTGGTTCCTGCTCAGCTTGGAGTCTGCTTGAGATTCTCCCTCCCCCTCCCTCTCAGCCCCTCCCCCCACTCATGCTCACTCTTTCTCTCTAAAATAAATAAAATCTTAAAAAAAAAAAAAAGAAATTAAAGACCTAAAAAAATGGAAAGATATCTCATGCTTGTAGATCAGAAAACTAATATTGGGCGCCTGGGTGGCTCAGTTTGTTAAGCGACTGCCTTCAGCTCAGGTCATGATCCTGGAGGCCCATGATTGAGTTCCGCATCAGGCTCCCTGGTCAGTGGGGAGTCTGCTTCTCCCTCTGACCCTCCCCTCTCATGCTCTCTCTCAAATAAATAAATAAAATCTTAAAAAAAAAAAAAAAGACGACTAATATTAAGAAGGTACTACTCCCCAAACTGATCTATAGATACAATGTAATCCCTATCAAAATTCCAGATGCCTTTTTTGCAAACCAACAAGATGATCCTAAAATTCATGTAGAAATGCAAGGCACCGGGCAGAGCCAAAACAATCTTGAGAAAGAAGAACAAAGTACAAGGACTCACACTTCTTCATTCTGAAACTTGCTTAAAAGCAAATTAAGACAATGTGGAAAGAGAAGACAAATACTGTATGACTGACCTTTTATGTATAATCTTAAAAAGCCAAACTCATAAAAACAGAGAATGGAGGGGCGCCTAGGTGGCTCAGTGGGTTAAGCCTCTGCCTTCAGCTCAGGTCATGATCTCGGGGTCCTGGGATCGAGCCCCCCATTGGGCTCTCTGCTCAGCAAGGAGCCTGCTTCCCTTCCTCTCTCTCTGCCTGCCTCTCTGCCTACTTGTGATTTCTGTCTGTCAAATAAATAAATAAATAAATAAATCTTAAAAAAAAAAAAAACCACAGAGAATGGAATTATTGCCAGGGATTGAGGGGTGGGAGAAATGGGGAGATATCAATCAAGGGTGCAAAATTCTAGTTATAAGATGAATAAATTCTGGGAATCTAATGGGCATCATGGTGATTATCGTTAATAGTAGTGTATTATATTGCTAATAAACTTTTGCTAACAGCTGAAAGTTGTTGAGAGTAGATGTTAAACGTTCTCACCACACCAAAAAACCTGTAATTATATGACATGATGAAGGTGTTAGCTAATGCTTTGGTGGTAATCATTTTGCAATATATAAGTGTATCAGACCACACTGAACGCCTGGGGAGCCTGGGTGGCTCAGTGGTTAAGCATCTGCCTTTAGCTCAGGTCATGATCCCAGGGTCCTGGGGTCCCTGCTCTTTTTTTTTTTTTTTTTTTTTAAGATTTTATTTATTTATCAGAGAGAGAGAAGGAGAGAGAGCGAGCACAGGCAAACAGAATGGCAGGCAGAGGCAGAGGGAGAAGCAGGCTCCCTGCCAAGCAAGGAGCCCGATGTGGGACTCGATCCCAGGACGCTGGGATCATGACCTGAGCCGAAGGCAGCTGCTTAACCAACTGAGCCACCCAGGCGTCCCCTGGGGTCCCTGCTCTTGCTCTCTGCCCCTGCTCATGTGCACACATTCACTCCCTCTCTTTCAAATAAATAAAATCTTTAAAAAAACACATTGAACACCATAAACTTATATAATGTTATGTCAATTATATTTCAAAAAAGCTGAGGAGAGGGGCATCTGTCTTCCACTCAGGTCATGGTCTCAAGGTCCTGGGATGGAGCCTTGTGTTTGGCTCCCTGCTCAGCAGGGAACCTACTTCTCCCTCTTCCTCTGTCCCTCCCCCACTTGTGCACACTTTCTCTCTCAAATAAATAAATAAAATCTTTTTTTAAAAAAGAGAGAGACATAACCCAATTTAAAAATGGACAAAGGAGGGACGCCTGAGTGACTCAGTCAGCTAAACATGTGCCTTCGGCTCAGGTCATGTTCCCAGGGCCCTGGGATTGAGTTCCGCATGGGGCTCCCTGCTTAGTGGGGAGCCTGCTTCTCCCTCTGCCTGCTGCTCCCCCTGCTTGTGCTCTCTCTCCATCTCTAAGAAATAAATAAACAAAATCTTAAAAAAAAAATGACAAAGATCTGAATGGATATTTCTCCAAAGAAAATAAACAGCCAATAAGCATATAAAAAATGTTCAACATCATGTAATTAGGAAATTATAAATCAAAACCACAATGGGATACCATTTCACAGACACTAAGATGACTAAAAAAGCAGGAAAATAACAAGTGTTGTCATAGATACTGAAAAACTGGAACCCTCATACATTGTTGATAGTACTGTGAAATGGCAGCGCCACTTTGGAAAGTGATGGTTGATGGTTTTCAAAATGTTAAACAGTTACTATATGACTCACAAGAGAATATATGCCCAACCAACTGAAAATACAAAAATCTGTACATGTATGTTCATAGTAGCATTATTCATAATAGCTAGAAAGCAGAATCAATACAAATTTCCATCAACGGGTGAATGAACAAACAAAATGTGGTCTGCACACACAACGGAATATAATTTGGCCTTAAAAGGGAACGATATTCTGATACACGCTATATGAACCTCACAGTATTATGCTAAGTGAAAGTGAGACACAAAAAGCTACAAACTGTAAGATTCCACTTAAATGAAATACGCAAAATAGGAAAATGCACAGAGACAGAAAGTAGACTGGTGGATGCCAGCGGAGAGAAAAAGAGGAAACAAGAGCGCCTGCTAGTAAGTATGAGGTTTCTTTTCAGGGGATGAGAGGCTACAAAACTCTGTGGATATATTAAAAAAAAAAAAAAAAATCGCTGGATTACAGCACTTTAAAGGAGTGAATTTTATGTTATCTGAATTACATATTTTTGTTATTGTTTTTTAAATATTTTATTTATTTATTTGACAGAGAGAGACACAGTGAGAGAGGGAACACCGGGAAAGGGAGAAGCAGGCTTCCTGCTGAGCAGAGAGCCTGATGCGGGGCTTGATCCCAGGATGCTGGGATCATGACCTGAGCTGAAGGCAGACGCTTAATGACCGAGCCACCCAGGCGCCCCGGAACTATATTTAAATGAAGCTCTTTAAAAAAAGATAGATAGATAGATAGATTGATTGATTGATTTATGAGAGAGGGGAGGGGTGGGAGGGGCGGGAAGGGACAAGCAGACTCCATGCTGAGTGTGGAGCCCAACACTGGGAGGCATCCTACAACTTGGAGATGATCACCTGAGCTGAAACCGGGAGTTAGAGACTTAACTGACTGAGCCACCCAGGCGCTCCTAAGAAAGCTGTCATTAAAAGGGGCTAGCTCAGTCAGTGGAGCTTGTGACTCTTGATCTTGGGATTGTGAGGTTGATCCCCACACTGGGCGTACAGATTACTTAAAAAAATAAAATTAGGGGTGCCTGGGTGGCTTAGTTGGTTGGGTGTCTGCCTTTGGCTCCGGTCATAATCCAGGGTCGTGTGATGGAGTCCTGCATCAGGCTCCCTGCTTGGTAGAAACCTGCTTTTCCCTCTCCCTCTGCCACTCCCTGCTTGTGTTCTCTCTTTGTCATATAAATAAAAAAAATTTTTTTTAAGCTGAAAAATAAAATAAAAAGGCATCATTAAAAATAGAGGGAAAATATTTGGAATGCAAATGCCAAAGAGCTAATTTTCTAAAGTAAGAGTCCTTTATAAATCAGTAAGAAAAAGAAACAAACCCACTAGAAAAATGAGCAAAGAGCATGAAAAGACAGCTTGTGAAAAATAAAAAACAAAAATTATTTTAAACATCCAAAATTCTATCTTAAAATAAGCAAGAGGTTGGGGCGCCTGGGTGGCTCAGTGGTTGAGGCCTCTGCCTCCAGCTCGGGTCATGATCTCAGGGTCCTGGGATCAAGTCCCGCGTCGGGCTCTCTGCTCAGCAGGGAGCCTGCCTCCTCCTCCTCTCTCTCTCTCTGCCTGCCTCTCTGCCTACTTGTGACCTGTCAAATAAATTAAAAAAAAAAAAAATCTTTAAAATAAGCAAGAGGCAAATTAAAACAAGACAATGCTTTGGCAAAATGACAAAAAAGATAAATGTTATCACTGTGTTCATGAAGATGTGGAGAAACAGGCACTGCATATCTTTGGTGGGGATGTAAACTGCAACATCTTCTTTAAAGGGATGTAAATAAAATAAATGTAAAACATATACTGTAACTTAGCAATTCCACTTCTAAGACTTCATGAGTTCTCTTCTCACATGTACACAAAGTATGTACAAGGATACCCCATGCAAAGTTGTCCAGAACTGCACAAGAATGGAAAAAGTCTAAGCACTGACTAAAGAAATTATGGTGCAGGCCTACAACATGCTACTGTAAAGCCATTAAGAAGAATAAGATAGATCTATAGGCACTGATAAGGAAGAAGTATCAAGATATATCGTGGGATGAAAAAAGGCACTTCATACAGGACAGTCTTGATTTAAAAAAGAAAAAACAAGGTATACACACACATGTGTATGGTCTTAGAAAAAGTGACTTAGGACTTGGGAAATAGTACAGAGGAGACTTACATTTCAGTTTTATATTATTTGAACTTTAAGTTTTTTTTTTTAAAGACTTTATTTATTTATTTGATAGAGATCACAAGTAGGCAGAGAGGCAGGCAGAGAGAGAGAAGGGGAAGCAGGCTCCCCGCTGGGCAGAGAACCCAACACGGGGCTTGATCCCAGGAACCTGAGATCATGACCCTAGCTGAAGGCACTGAAGGCACACTGAGCCACCCAGGCGCCCCTATTATTTGAATTTTAAACATGGACTCCTGTCGCTTATCATAGATTCTATATTTCAAGCATATACAAACAAGTAACACAGCTCATAAAGAACGTGTATTTGCCACAGAAAATGAAAACACTAATTTGAAAAGATATATGCACCCCTATGTTCACTGTAGTTTTACTTAAAATAGATTAAGATATGGAAACAACCTAAGACGGATGAATGGATAAACATTTGGTGTGTATGTGCGCCTGTAAAATGGATTACTATACTGGAATACACCTGGGAATACTACTCAGACATAAAAGAGAAGGAAATATTGCCATCTGCAACAATGTGGATGGACCTCAAAGGTATTATGCTAAGTGAAATAAGACAGAGAAAGACAAATACCATATGATTTCACTTGTATGTGGAATCTAAAAAACAAAACAAAGCAAAATGCATACATACAGAAAACAGACTGGTGGGTGCCAGAGGGAAGAGGGGATGGGAGGGTAGGAGAAACGGGTGAAGGGGATCAAAAGGTACAAACTTCCAGATATAAAATAAGGAATGTAAGGTACTGCAAAATGACTGCAGTAGATAGTATCATATTGCATATTTGAAAGCTGCCAAGAGGATAAATCCTCAATGTTCTCATCACAAGGAAAAACATTTTTTTTGTAACTTTCTTTGTATGGTGATTAATAACTAGACTTATTGTGGCAATCACTTCACAGCGTATACAAATACTGAATTACCTGGTACACCTGAAACTATTATGTTGCACATCATTTTTACCTCAACTTAAAAGAAAAAAAAAAAGAAATTAAGAAAGAAAAGAAACTATATTTGAACCCTGCCTTTAAAAAGATGTCTTGTTGGGCGCCTGGGGGTTCAGTCGTTAAGCGTGTGCCTTCAGCTTAGGTCATGATCCCAGCATTCTGGGATCCAGCACCACATCAGGCTCCGGGCTCCGCAGGAAGTCTGCTTCTGCCTCTCCCTCTCCCACTCCCACTCCCACTCCCCCTACTTGTGTTCCCTCTCTCTGTGTGTGTCTCTCTCTGTCAAATAAATAAATAAAATCTTTTTTTTTTTTTTTTAAGATTTTATTTATTTATTTGACAGAGAGAAATCACAAGTAGGCAGAGAGGCAGGCAGAGAGAGAGGAGGAAGCAGGCTCCCTGCTGAGCAGAAAGCCCGATGTGGGGCTTGAACCAGGACCCTGGGATCATGACCTGAGCCCAAGGCAGATGCTTAACAATTGAGCCACCCAGGCGCCCCCACATTTTGCTCTTAACCCATACTCTGTTGTCTTATCAAGAGGATGCATACTCCATTTGCAAATAAGATTATGAAGTCTTTGAGGACAGGGGCTAAGTATGTAAGTTTTCTGAAATCCCCTTTTTTTTAAAGATTTTATTTATTTATTTGACAGAGAGAAATCACAAGTAGGCAGAGAGGCAGGCAGAGAGAGAGGAGGAAGCAGGCTCCCTGCTGAGCAGAAAGCCCGATGTGGGGCTTGAACCCAGGACCTGGGATCATGACCTGAGCCGAAGGCAGCGGCTTAACCCACTGAGCCACCCAGGCGCCCCAATAAATAAAATCTTAAAAAAAAAAAAGTATCTTCTAATCAAATTTACAAAACTGCCTGCTCAGCAAGATGGTGTAAACGGACCGATGCTGGAAGAGCTAACCCAGGAATGCTTCCTGGAAGTGGTGCGTTTTAATCCAGGTACTGTTCAGCTGTAGAGCTGTAGTTTGGTAGATACTGTTTAATGCTTGTGAAGCAACAGTAACGGAAGGGAACGAATCGTCATGAATAAAACATAAACCTTGCTAACTTTTACCAAGTACAAGCCCTTCCCATGCATTTACTCAGGTATTGCTCACCATAATCCAGTAAAGTGGGTACTAATACCATTTTAGAGTTGAAGAAATTAGCTCAAAGACAGAATGATTTGTTGAATGTCTCACAGCCAGCAACCAGATAATATAACGTGAGTTTGTACTCTACAGGATTCCTTGTCAAACCACAAGTAAAAGGAAGGGACATGCCTAGAAGCCAGGCCTCCTGATTCCTAGGTTTCCATTAGCCCTGCGCTGTCTCGGAATAGCGGAGAAAGACCGCCCCGGCCCAGCAGACGCGTGCCTGGGAACCCGGCCTGCAGGATGCATACCTCCCGCATGGTTTCCGGGACCCGGCCCACCCCAAGAGGCACCACTCAGGGACCTGCTTCCCGGCATCCTCCCCGCGCGACGGCTCACTTCCGGTTCTAAGTAGGCCCAAGCAGAAGCATCACCTGGCCGGGACCCTGCGCCTTGGCCACGCTCTCCGCCAGGATTCCCAGCTCTACGCCTTCGTCGCACTGCTGCCCCCGCCTTCTGTCAACACGGCCCCCTTACCAGCCCCGCGCCCCCCACCCCCCACCTCCGGCTCCAGGGCCCCAAGCTGATGACCGCCCTCACCTCCTCTCTCTTCGCCTGCCGCGGCCTTTTACAAACGCGGCCAAACTGTTCGCTGTAACGACCGTCGTTATTGGTCAGGGCCGCCTACGCGCGGCGGATACCCGCCCACTCGGCGTGCCTGGTCTGATGGGAGTTGTAGTTTCCTCCTGTAGGCGGCCAAGAATTGGCGGCGGAGTATCGCGGTGGAGTCTGTGCTAACGCGGCGGCTGTGATGCCTAGGTTCTTCCTAGGAGCCGGAGTGCTTTTGGACGACCGTGCTGGGACAGAAGGCACTGATAGGGTTCTCGGGCTGATCGTGACTGTTTCAGCCCCGAGAAAGCACTATTTCTGCGAAGAATTCACTGGTTATCGGAGCAAAAATCGTCATAAATTACCTGCATTGTTAGCAGATGTTGGCTGTGATTTAGCGTTTTGTCAAGGGAAGTCTTGTCCACTAGAGTATTCGTTGTTTGTAAAACTTGTGTGTTTGTATCAAGGGACTCACAGAACTCGTTTCTCAGCCTTCTTTTTCTACCTTAGCTACATTCTGACGTACTACTTGAACGTTTACATTTATAATGAATGAAATCGGCTTCCTGGGTGTTTTAGTTCTGGTCCTTGGACTCACACAGAATAAATCTCCATACTCTGTTCATGGCTGAGGACAGCTTCAGAATGCAATGTGTTAAGTATGAGGCCAGTGTGTTTTGGAAAATTCTGAAATGAGATTTCCTGTGGCTTTGGCCTTGATTCTGTTACTTACTAGGGGTGACAGTGTGGGCAGGTTGACTAAAAACGTTAGTCTTCTCGTCTATTAATAAGAGAGAAATGGTCCTTTCCAGGACTCTGGTTTGCTACATTTCTCAAACTGGAGGAAAGGGGAGAAGGACACAATTTTCCGCGATATTTTTCCAATTTTGTGTTTCCATTTTGATTACAAGTGGTTATTCTTTTGTTTGTTTTTAAAGATATTATTTATTTGACAGAGAGAGGAAAAAGCACAAGGCAGGGGAGCTGCAGAGGGAGAGGGAGAAGCAGGCTCCCTGCTCAGCCGAGAGCCCCATGCAGGGCTTGATCCCAGCATAGGGATCAAGACCTGAGCTGAAGGCAGGTGCTTAACCGACTGAGCCACCCAGGGGCCCCTCCACTCTTAAGTTTTTAAAATGATTATCAGTATATCCTGGGTCATCTGGATGATCACCTAGTCATACTGTAGGGCTTCAATGCCTGTTTGTATTTATGAGTGTATGGGTGTCAAGTGATTCTCTAAAGCACTTCTTCACCTGGAGTATTGCTACAGGCCTCTAGTGAATAGATACCATGGATGTTATTAAAGATCCCAACGGGCACCTGGCTGACTCAGTCAGTAGAACCTTGACTCTTGATCTCAGGAGTTGTGGGTTGGAGCACCAGACTGGGTGTAGAGATTACTTAAAATCTTGTGGGGGGAAAAAAAGGAAAAAAGATCCTACAATACACAGGACAGTCCTCACAACAAAGAATTATCTGACACATAATGTCAATAGTGCCAAAGTTGAGAGACCCCGTGTTAAAAAGTGGGGAGAGGGACTGGGAAGTATCCTCCAAACGGAGAAGGCACTTTTAAAGCCAAAAAATGAAGTGGTCAACTCCTTACAGTTTATAGAATTTTATTAATTGGGTGGTGATCCAGGCGCTGTGTGTGTATTCTCTGCAAAATCCAGACCTCAGTGTATAGATTTTATAAAACGAAGGGATGTTCAGGAGGGCACTGTAGTGAGGTCAAAGGGTCTGCATGCATTTAATTGATAGCTAACATTTAACAGACCTCATTACACCCTCTGTGCATCGGGGAATGGGTGGGTGGGACTTATCTCTACGAGTTATCCAAACAAATTTAGAGAAGGCAAGAGCAAGCTTCTCCACATTCTGGTCATGGCATACATTAACATCTAGGGGACCTAGAACATGCAGCCCCAGGGGAGGTCATCACAGGGACATGGATAAGGTCGTAAGGCCAAAGATGGAGTCAATACTGTCCACACTCCTACACCCTGTTTTAGAGAGAGAGTTTCAAATTTTTTTCACTTGATTTGCCTAAATGTGTCCTAAGAGATTTGTGGGTTTTCAGTTTAGACACGCTATACATTCCAGTCAGGAAAGAAGCTATCAAACAGCCCCATTCTAGAAGAGGTTTCTTCCTTCCAAGCCAAACACACAGGATTCTTCTATTCCTCCTTCAAAGAGTGGCCTTTGAAGAAGTGTTACCCTCACAGAAGTCCTTTCTCAGCCTTCTCATAAATAAAATTCTCAGAATTGTTTAATACTCTCATTATGGGGGCACCTGGGTGGCTTAGTAGGTTAAGCCTCTGCCTTCGGCCAGCGTTATGATCTCAGGGTCCTGGGATCGAGCCCCACATCGGGCTCTCTGCTCAGCAAGAAGCCTGCTTCCCCCCCTCTCTCTGCCTGCCTCTCTGCCTACTTGTGATCTGTCAAATAAATAAAATATTAAAAAAAATACTCTCATTATGGTTTGACATAGTAGACCTTCTTTCCCTTTTCTCAAAGCATCATTTTTTCAGCCTTGAGGCAGATTTTTTTTGTGATCCTTGAGTCAAGCTATTAATTCAGTGATCCTCCATGGCATGAAGATATGCTGTAATAATAGTACAATTATTACACAAGAAAAGGAAAACGTTAGAGAAATGACATTGTAAAAGTTCCAACTGTATGGCAAACCAGTATATGAAAATAATAGTGACTTCTTCCCCACCTCTGCTGCTTTAAGATCTTCTGTTGTTGGTAATCTGCAGCTGGACTATGTGTATCAGTATGTATTTCATTTTATTTATCCCTCTTAGGAGTTATTGTGACTCTTGGGTCTGAGAATTCCTAGTTTTCTATAATTCTGGAAAATTCTCAGTCAGTCACTATTTCTTCAAGTATTGTCTATCCCAAATTGTTTTATTTTGTGAAACTCCAGTTTAAATATATTTTAGGGGCACCTGGCTGGCTCAGTTGGTAGAGCCTGGGACTCTTGATATTGGGGTTGTGGGTTCAAGCCCAATGTTGAGTGCAGAGATTACTTAAAATCTTATTTAAAATGTATTTTAGATTTCTCATTTTACTTTCCATGCTCTTTTCCTATATTCTATCCCTTTGCCTCTGTACTGTTCCAATGTACAGATTTCTTCATCTCTAATTTGGGCTAGTCAGTCCATTGAATTTTTCAATTTTAGCTGTTTTAACTTCCAGAGGCTTTATAAATTCCTTTTAAAATTCTACTAATGATTTGATAGTTACTTCTTCCTTGCTCATATTTTTATTACAGCCTTTATTTCTAAAGATATATGAAAGGGGCACCTGGGTGGCTCAGTGGGTTAAGCCTCTGCCTTTGGCTCAGGTCATGATCTCAGGGTCCTGGGATCCAGCCCAGGTCGTCAGGTTCTCTGCTCAGCGGGGAGCCTGCTTCTCCCCCACTCTCTGCCTGCCTCTCTGCCTACTTGAGATCTCTGTCAAATAAATAAGTCCTAGGCTGAAGTCCTTGGAGGTCAAATTCTGCTGCTCTTTGTTTCTGCTGAATCCTTCCTGGGTCTTGGTTCTTCATGTGTTTGGGAGTTTTTGAATGTGAGCTCCTAATTTTAAACTGAGTTAATCTTGAGGGGCCTGGATATGGGATACACTCTTCCGGAAAGGATTTGTGAGTATCCAAGCTACATACAGGATTCCTACCTACTGATAAAACTAAAAATCTAATCAAGAAAGGGACAGAGAATATGAACAATTATGTCAGAAAAGAAATACAATAGCCAATTATCATGGAAAAACTGATTAAATTTACTTGGACTGGTGTAATACAATTAAAGAGATTATTTTACATGCATCACGTTACAAAAATAAAAACGCAACAATCAGCAGCTGGTAAAGGTGAGGGGAGATAAGTACTTTCTGACATCACTGGTTAGAGTGTAAAATGGTACCAGTCCTTAGGGAGGCAACTTAATATAATTTTTACAATTCATGTTTCTTTAACCTGTCCTTCAATTTTTTTTTTTTTAAGATTTTATTTATTGGGGCGCCTGGGTGGCTCAGTGGGTTAAAGCCTCAGATCGTGATCCCAGGGTTCTGGGATTGAGCCCCACATTGTGCCTTCTGCCTCTCTCTCTGCCTGTCTCTCTGCCTAGTTGTGATCTCTATATATCAAATAAATAAATAAAATCTTTTTTTTTTTAATTTGACAGACAGAGATCACAAGTAGGCAGAGACACAGACAGAGAGAGAAGGAGGGGAAGCAGGATCCCTGCCGAGCAGAGAGCCTGATGTGGGGCTCGATCCCAGGACCCTGAGATCATGACCGGAGCTGAAGGCAGAGGCTTTAAACCACTGAGCCACCCAGATGCCCCTAAATAAATAAAATCTTAAAAAAAGATTTTATTTATTTATTTGCCAGAGAAAGAGTGTGTGTGTGAGAGTACAAGCGGGGAAGCTGCAGGAGAGAAGCAGACTCCCCGCTGAGCAAGGAGCCTGATGTGGGATTCAATCCCAGGACCCTGGGATCTTGACCTGAGCTGAAGGCAGACGCTTAACCAACTGAGTCACCCAGGCATTCCCCCCACAAACTTCAAATTCTATGTATCGTAGAGAAACACTATACACCTGTACAAAAACACATTCTTTAATGGTAGTTCCAACTTTTTATATAAAAAGGTGGTGAATATTTCTGTTTTATACTTCCAGATGGTTGAATGGTAGGGTTTTTTTTTTTTTTTTTTGGTGGTCATTTAATTTTGTAATTTATTCATATTTATTATATTGAGATATGTTGCTTTCTTAAACCCATCTCCTCCTTTTCTCCTTCCTTCTCTCTATAGCCAAATGAACAGGAAGCCAATCTGCACTAACTAAACTGTTCTCATCTCCCACTTCTTAACCCACGTAGTCCACAATCTGCACTCACTACCTCACTGAAAATGCTCATTTTAAAGGTACTTTCTTATTGCTAAACCCAGTGTTGTTTTTCTTCCCCACACTTACATTTTTCCTTCCTGCAGTATTTGACACACTTGGCTACTACTATTTCCTTGAAGTTTTTCCACCTCGATTTCTGCAATGTCAAGGACCCCCTGTATTTCTCCCACCCATCAGGCAGCTCTTTCTCATTCTCCTTTGCAAGCTTCTCTGCCTCTGCCCCCTTAAACACTGATGACCTAAGAGTTTTTCTCACTTTAGCATCTCTGGGTGATTTCCATTTCACGGATTTCAAGCTACCACCTAAATGCTGATGACTCTCATCTCTATATTCAGCCTGGATTTCTCCTCTAAATTCTGTATTATTACTCACATGTCTCACATGTCCAGGCTGCATGTTGAAGGCTGGAACTCATTAGCTCTCCTCCCCTGCCCTCTAACTAGCTTCTAGCCTTACTTGCCCTCCCAAACTGCACCTCTGCCTTTTCCCACCCCAGTAACTAGCCCCACCATCCACCTGCTCACTCAAGCCAAGAGCCTGGGAGACATCTTGTCTAAACACAAATTAGATCAATAGATCCCTTGGACCTTTAGGATAAAAAAAGTTCAAATTACTTGGCTTGGTATAAGGAATTGGCTTTGATTTGATCTTTTAGTTTTAGCTTTTATCACCTCACACCTAGTATTCTAGTTGGTAGTACCATCAGCACATGGCAGAAAAGCCATTTAGTCAAAATCAGACTGTATAAGAAAAGTTTAATTGATTGATTAAACTCGACAAACATGTATGAGCAACTATTATTTTGCAGGTACTGGACATTCAGGGTATTAAAGAAAACAACTGTCAGCTTTTGGTTTAGTGAAGAACACAAGTTTTAAAAATATGATCCTACAAATAAATACACCAGTTGGCCCCTTTAAGCTGTGTGGAGCTACTTATATGCAGATTTTTTTTCATTACAGTATAATACTATTATGATTTTTTTAAAAGATTTTATTTATTTATTTGACAGAGATTACAAGTAGGCAGAAAGGCAGGCAGACAGGAGGAAGCAGGCTCCCCGCTGAGCAGAGAGCCCGATGTGGGGCTCGATCCCAGGACCCTGAGATGACAACCTGAGCCGAAGGCAGTGGCTTTAACCCACTGAGCCACCCAGGCACCCCGATACTATTATATTTTTAAAAAAAAATTTGAGCAAGAGCGAGCATGCATGGGGGGAGGGGCAAAGGGAAGGGAGCAGCAGACTCTCTGCTAAGCAGGGAACCTGACGTGGGCCTTCATCCCAGGACTCCAGGATCATAACCTGAGCTGAAGGCAGATGCTACCATCTGAATTACCCACATCCTTCCAGTTAGGATTTTCTAAATAGCTTTTTCCCTAGCTTTCTTTATTGTAAGGAGAGAGTATAGGGGTGCCTGGGTGGCTCAGTCTGTTAAGCATCTGACTCTTGATTTCAGCTCAGATCTTGATCTCAGGGTTGTGAGTGCAAGCCCCATACTGGGATCCGCAAAAAAATACAGTATATAATATTTATGACCTAGAAATTATGTGTTGATCAACTGTTTATATTATTGGTTAAGGTTTCCAATCAACAGTAAGCTAATAAAAGTTAAGTTTTGGGGAAGTCAAAGGTCATACATAGATCTTCAACTGTGCACGGGGTTGGTGCTCATCTGTATTGTTCAAGGGTCAACTGTATTAATTAAAAATTATGACAGGGGCGCCTGGGTGGCTCAGTGGGTTAAGCCACTGCCTTCGGCTCAGGTCATGATCTCAGGGTCCTGGGATCGAGCCCCACATCGGGCTCTCTGCTCAGCAGGGAGCCTGCTTCCTCCTCTCTCTGCCTGCCTCTCTGCCTGCTTGTGATTTCTGTCAAATAAATAAAAATTAAAAAAAAAATTACGACAAATGCTATAAAAAGCTTTGTAAGATTTGAGAAGCTACTGATTTATGATTTAGATTGTTGGTAAAGGAATGCCTTTTAGAGGAGGAGACATTTAAGTAGAGACTTGAAGACAAAGTGGGCAAAAGGCAGATAGGTGGCAAGGAGCCATGGGAATGATAGGAGTCTCAGTCCCCACCCCACCCTTCTTTTCCTTGTTTTGTCACACATCTTTTTTGCCAGTTGGCTCAATGTTAGGCTTTGTCAATAGAGGGCACTGGGGGAACAATGGAAGAGGATAATGATAGGAAAGCACTTCCTTTATGGTACTAATTCTCTTTTTATTCAGTTCCAGTGGATCAGTGCATGGGAGACCCACTGACACTCCCCTCAGGGGTCTCTGGGACCTGTCCCAGCCAGCTGCATCCTCAGACTACACTCCCCCCGCCACACACACCCCCGCCCCCTCACAGCTGCTTCCTTGGCAGCTTTGGCTACAGCAGCTTACAGATGTTGCTAGCAGTGATATACAGAACACCAAATTAAATAATGCTTAGTTTAGGTATACTCCTTGCACTGTTTGGGATTATGTTTTAATTTGCTGAATCTGGAGACCCTGGCTGTTTTCCCACCCAATGGACCATCGCTATAGACCAGCGCCAGCCTATTCATGCTCTCTGGAAACAGTAGATGACTTCTATGGACCAGCTATGGCCCACGCCCTCTGGCATGTTTCTTCGCCAGGCTGCACATTCTGTGGTAACCAAGTTCCCTTGGAAGAGGTCAGAATCTCAGGGCTCTCCTAAACTCCTAGTTCCCTCCTTGTCCACTGTTTATTAGTAGTAGCTGCTTTCATTTTCACCTGCGACTTCTGGATCCCTTTAATGGTTGTTTTACCCCTTTTAGTAGTTAACCACACCCCTTACTATTTAGCAATTATTTATATTAAGATATCCTTTTTGGGGTGCCTGGGTGACTTAGTTAAGCGTCTGCCTTCACTCAGCTCAGGTCATGATTCTGGGGTCCTGGAATAGAGCCCCATATCAGGCTCCCTGATCAGCAGGGAGTCTGCTTCTCCCTCTCCCTCCTGCTCCCCCTGCTCCTGTTCTCTCTCAAACAAATAAATAAAATCTGGGGAAAAAAGTCACATCCCAAGACAGATAATTCATTGTTGCCAGAGGAGGAGGTGAGAAAACTGGACAGGGTTCCTCTCCTACATTCTCCTAACAGTTTCAAATACAAATAAATGGAAAGGATAACACAGCACTTGTGCCATACTCTTAATTAAAAATATGAAATAGCAGAACTTACCTAGAGTTTCCCTCAAGAGAACACACAAGAAAAATGTTCCCACAAAGCAGCTGCAAATAATACACCAACTATCCAATGTGAATTAAACAAAACTAATGAAACAAATGCAACGTATAAGAATTCCTCACACCTGTCAGGATGGCAAAAATAAAAACACAGGGAACAAGCATTGGTGAGAAGGTAGAGAAAAAGGAACCCTCATGCTCTGCTGGTGGGAATGCAAGTAGTGAAGCCACTGTGGAAAACAGTATGGAGGTTCCTAAAAAAATTAAAAATAGAATTACCATATGATCCAGTAATCTCACTACTAAGTATTTCCCCAAAGGATATGTAAACATTAATTCAAAAAATCTATATGCCCGGGGCGCCTGGGTGGCTCAGTGGGTTAAAGCCTCTGCCTTCAGCTCAGGTCATAATCCTGGGGTCCTGGGATTGAGCCCCGCCTCGGGCTCTCTGTTCATCGGGGAGCCTACTTCCCCACCTCTCTCTCTGCCTGCCTCTCTGCTTATCTGTGATCTCTGTCAAATAAATAAATAAAATCTTAAAAAAAAAAGATTAAAAGCATATATATATATATACATATATGTATATATGTATATATATATATGCCCTCTTCCAATCTGTGGCAGCAGCTCAAGTGCCCATTGATAGATGAATGGATGAAGATGTGGGGTTCACACACACACACACACACACACACACACACACACACACACAAATTGCTTAGGCATGAAAAAGAATAAAATATTGCCACTTGCAACAACATGGATGGATCTGGAGTATAATCCTAAGTGAATTAAGTCAGAGACAAATGATTTGACTTGTATGTGATTTCACTTATATGTGGAATTTAAGAAACAAAACAAAGAAACAAAGAGACAAACCAAAAAAACAAACCTTTAACTACAGAGAACAAACAAATGGTTGCCAGAGGGGAGGTGGGTGGGCTGATGGGTGAAATAGGTAAAAAGGATTGAGAGTAACTTACCTTGATGAGCACTAATACATAGAACTGTTGAATCACTATACCATACACCTAAACTAACTCTACTGGAACTAAAATTAAACAACAACAACAAAAACCCCCAAGAACTCAGGGATGATACGTCCCTGAAGCGAAACAGAAATTGGTATTAACTTAGGAAACAGAAAATGACAAAACCATTTCAGAAATGAAGACTAGAGGTGTGTTGGTGGCTCAGTCAGTTCAGCAGCCGACTCTTAGTTTCTGGTCGGGTCATGATCTCTCAAGGTCTGAGATGGAGCCCCACATCAGGCTCCATGCTCAGTGGGGAGTCTGCTTGTGGATTCCCTCTCTCCCTCTGCCTCTCCCCTCATTCATTCTCTCTCAATCTCTAAAATAAGTAAGTCTTTTAAAAAATTACTAAATTAAAAGAGCACAATGAGTCTGGAAATCATAGGAAGCATGTTACCAAACAAGAGATTAGAAATGAGAAAAGCAAACAAAAAGATAAAAAGAACTAAGAACAAATGATAGAAACAGATGATAGGCAGGGGAAATCCAACAATATTCTAAGCAGTGGAATACTACAAATTATTTACCAGTGTAATTCAGGAAAACTTAAATCTTAGTACATGTACTCTGCCCAGGAAGGGAATATTTCTTTAACGGTAGGAAATTTTTCCCGACAATTGCCTCTTCTCACCTGCCCGATTTTCTTCCAACATCAAATTCTTCTTAAATTCTCCACCCTACTGTAAAATGGCTCATTCTACATAATTATCTACATAGCCAAACTGTCAGATGATCAAGTTGAGCCCTCTGACCATCGACCTAGACTCACTGTCGAGTTGCTTCACAGCTGTTATCCATGGACCCATGTTGGATCCAATTCCTAGACACATTTTTTTATTTGCTCTCATTTTTATGGAGCTTATCTAGTAACTGAGAACCAGTAAACTCAGGGAAGAGAATCTTTCAAGTTGCATATCCAAAAATTTTATTTTACGGTCACCTATGACAGTGCATGTGTGTATATAAAATATCATTGGATATATAATTCAAACTTTGAAGGCACTACCCCCATGGATCTCTAGTTTCTAGTGTTGCTGTTGAGTATTATTCTCAATTCTTCTGCTCTCTGGTAAATTTTATTCTCTTTATGTCTGGTGTCCTAAAGTCTCATGGTGATATGCCTTCCTACGGGTCTTTAATATTTATTGTGCTAATTTAGTAAGAGCTTTTTTTCAATCTTTACACTCATAATTTTATCAAGAAATTTTATTTTCTAATAAATTTCAACCACTGCTTTATTTTCTCAGTTCTCTTCCTGGAACTCCTGTTGGTTATATTTAAACCTCCTGAATTGATTCCTATTTATTTTCCCCCTCTACTTTTATTGATTTCTGTTCTAGAACATTTCCTTTTAACAATCTCACTAAATGTATTCATATTTTAATTTCTTCTAACATTTTATTAGTATCCTGTTCTAATTTTTAAAAAAATTTTTAAGGTTTTATTTATTTGACAGAGAGAGCACGAGCAGGCAGAGCAGCAGGTAGAGAAAGAGGGTTCGAAGCAGGCTCCCCACTGAGCAGAGAGTTTGATGCTGGGCTCAATCCCTCAACCCTGGGATCATGACCCGATCAGGACAGAGACGTTTACCAACCAGCTGAGCCCCTAGGCGCCCCTCCTGTTCTAATTTCTTAGAGTACCTTCTTTTATCTGAGAATACTACAGTTCTTAGAAGTTTTTTGGATTCCTGAGAATTGGCTTTTTGTTTACATCTTTCACAAACTTTTCCTCAATTTCTGGTGATATTTTCCTCAAGACTGTATTTATTTTAGAGAGACAGATTGAGAGTGAGTGCACAAACGGGGGGGGGGGGGGGGGAGTGGCAGGCAGAAGGAGAGGGAGAAGTAGGCTCCCTGACGAACAGAGAGCCTGATGCAGGGCTCGCTCCCAGGACCCCTCTGATCATGACCTGAGCCAAAGGCAGATGCTTAACTGACTGAGCCACCCAGGTGCCCAATTTCTGGTGATCTTTAGCTGTCTTTATTTAAACGTGAAGCACTGAACACCTGTTTGGAAGACCTGCGTACATGGGCAGGACTTACTTAAGATTGTCATTCTCAACTATAAGGGGATTGTTGGCCAGCTTGGGTTTTTGGTGGGGACCCTCAAATGTCAGCATCTGTCTTTTCTTTCAAAGGTTGTTTATTTTTTCCATATAAGGATCCTCCAAATCCTAGAGCTGAGTAAGGATAAGCAGCTAGGAATCTCATTTACTTAGCATTATTAAAATTGGACTTAATCCCTATTCTGAGCCCAGTAATCCTGAGTCGGATGCCCACTTTTTCTTTTTTTAGCTGAATTACTATTAGAACTTCAGCCACTTCCAACTTCAGAGGCCGTAATACAAAATCCTATTCAACCAAGACACATTCATATATGTTTTATTAAAGCTCCTAAATTAAAATGTGTTGTTTTGAAAGTAGGTTCTTCCAGTTCTAAACACAATAGTCAAAATGCAGTCATAGGAAAAAATGGAAAAACCTCCTACAAAAAAATGATTTTGTTTTTAGAAATCATATGTCATTGAAAGAGGTTTGTTTCCGGGGCGCCTGGGTGGTTCAGGTTAGGCCTCTGCCTTCGCCTCAGGTCTCAGGGCCTTTGCCTCATGGTCTCAGGGTCCTGGGATCTAGCCCCACATAGGACTCTCTGCTCAGTGGGGAGCCTGTTTCCTTCTCTCTGCCTACCTCTCTGCCTACTTGTGATCTCTCTCTCTGTGTTAAATAAATAAAATCTTAAAAAAAAAAAAAGTTTTGTTTTTTTTTTTTTTCGTTTTTTTTAAAGAGAAATCACCCAAACGTGGGGATTTGTGCTCACAACCCCAAGATCAAGTGTTGGATGTTTTCTACTAACCAAGCCAGCCAGGTGCCTCTAAAGGGTTTGCTTTTTAATTCCTACGAATACACTTAACTTTTCTAATTTAACCATAACCTCAAGAGCACCCCACAGCACTTAGTAAACCTAACTCTCTTTGTATATACAATCTAGTCCCTACCAACTGCCTTCTCAAATGTCAACTGAACTCTAACACACATAAAAAAGGAAAACGAGCAAGCATAGGGACAAAACAGGAGAATAAAACTACATTGTGGAACTCATCTTTGACAGGGAAATAGTATCAACAAGGAAAATGAGATCCTGGTTTCAAAATGAGTTAAATCTACAGAATGCCAATTCTTTTGTGGTATTAAATCATAATTCAATGCAAACCATGGTTTCTGGAATAAGGTTAAAAAAAAAAAAAACTAACAAATACCTGAGTGAATATAATATGGTTAAACCAAAAAGAAAAATCTTTCACACACAATAATCACTGCAAGAAGATCCCATAGGTTATAGAAAACATAAAGGAACTTTAATATCCAAACAGGGCAAAGAATACTGAATTAACGACCCATTAAAGTGTGAATCACTTCAGGTTCTTTACAGTACCAGATATATTATAGTAAAATCTGAATGCATATTGCAGAGAATGAAACCATTTTTAAAACTTTAATTTCCTCACCTGATAGTAATACCAGTTTTATTTTTAGACTAAAAAAGTCTTTAAATGATTTTAACACTAGGAGTAAGATTTAAACCAAAGTTAGCAATGTTCCTGAAATGTCAATTTGTTCAGTAGTAACTTTTTGAGAAATACCACTTTCTTCTCAAAAAGTAGTTAATGTATACTTTAAGATTTGTGCAATAAGAAAATATACTGGCTAATAAAAAGTGTTACTTGAGAAAGCCAAAATGAAAGAAAAACTATACTTTTGCTTAAATTACTTATGCCCAAATAATTTACCCTGCAGTCCATAGATGTATAGGAAATAAAATATTTTTGAGTAAGAAAAATAATGAGGGTCCTAAAATAGAAACATAAACCAGAAGAATCTAAAAATAGCTTCCTGATATTTTATTTTTTGAGTATTTCATTTAAGCTGCTTCTGGTTGCATGCCCTGATCTGTAGACGTTAACAAGGAAATAAAATTCCCAAGTATTTAAAAAATTTACTCATCTTCCATAAAGCAACATTTAATGTATCAACACTTAAAAATACACAGTGACATAATGAAACATCAGTACAACTGCATAGAATTGAGCTCCAGAGAATTATACACTTATGAGCTGTCTTTCCTGGGCTCTGGTTTACATGAATATTGGCTTTAGAGACCAGTTTAATTTGCTCCTACCTGGAAGAGACAAGGCCAGGAAACTTAAGATTTCACAGGCCTTTTCTGCGGCTAAATGCTAGGAGCTCTCTGAAGGTCTTAAAAATAACAAACCATCCAAATAAGTATACTGGGGACTCTTCCCCTTTGTGAGTAAAGGAAGAAGAAAGTTTGTGACTTTCACTGAAAACAAAACAAAAATCTCCCACAACGTTTCTAAGAGACTCTGAAATGTACTAGAAATTTCAAAACTAGAACAATGCCATCAAAGATTAAACCTCTTAATGCTCGGAGCCACCCCAAAATAAAAAAATTGGGAACTCCAGGAAACAGGTACCAAAAGAATCAAAATAATGATTGCACTGAGGATTCTCCTCTTTGAAGGCTGTTTAAGGAGGTAGGATTTTAAGGTTTTTTTGTTTGTTTGTTTATCTTTTGGCCTCTGAACATTTAAAAAATGCTTTGCCCGGCTGGTCCTTCAGGCTAATTTTAAAGTTCACAATGAACTCCAAGCCTGATATAGGATATTCTACAGTTTCACAGCTGTCATTTGTACATATTAAAACTAAGTTGATTTACTCTTTTTGAGTAAATATAACTAGAAAATGGCAAATTAATATATTCCTTTACATACAACTTCGTGTCTCAAAATTCTTGAAAAACAAGACCAGATGACTTTGTATTCAAAGACTACCAAAGTGTGTATTTGATATTCACATGCAAACAACTTAAAACCTTAGAAATCTCCTGTCAACTCTGCATGATTGATGCCTTTCAGAAGGAAATGACGTACAAAGCTTGCTAACTGTGCAAAATATTAAATTGCTAAACATTTTACAGAATGAAACAATACATGTAAATGTAGAAGTTGATACATGAAATTAACACGGGCTCATAAGAACTTCTCACATTTCAGAGATTTTCTTGAGTAGCAAGTTTTTGTTTTTATATTTCCTGGTACACAGCAGAGTTTATCAGAGAAGATAAAAATCCTTTAAACAAATCCAAGAGGGAATTCTTGAGGCACCTTCTCATATAAAACACAAAATGAATGCAATTATCAATCCATCTGAGAAAAGTTTTCAATCTAAGTGAACATCATTTTTTCCCCATTTAAGTATATTTTACAGAAATTTAATAAGGCAAGACAAATTTGTGAAAAATGTAGTTACAAAAATGATGTAAACTAATAATTTATATTTTAAAACCCTGAAGGGAAACAGTGGAGATGGGACAGTTCAAACAATGCCTTAAAAAAACAAAAACAAAAACAAACCTAAAACAGAATTGTGCACAAGCTGAAGATTACAAAGAACTTCTAGACTTTGCACAGTTTTGGTTCTTCATTTTTTTTTTTGACATCTTTATATTACATGTTTTAAATCATATCAGGAATGCAAACTAGAACTGCACACTACTTTAGTGGAAAAAAGTTCAACATTGTGCAATTTTCTGCCTCTTAATTTTAAAAAAGTGGCAGCAATCCCTGCATTTGTATTTGAAACAAGGATCTGAGAAACTTTATCAAAAAAGGTAATGAAGGCAAAAATTGGCAGACATCCAGCATCTTGTTTCTTTTTAAAACAATGTGGATGATAAGTAATTTCATGATTAAAAAATGAATCTTTTAAATAAATACATTGTATCTGACATTTGCACTGACTGATTTGATAAATCTTTAAGTAAACACGGCTTTACTACACTCCCTGTAGCCTCAAGCCACTGGCTGTAGATTATGGAGTCCTCTTTCACTGGGTTTCATACCCTGCCACTCGGTACCCTGCGGGCTGATTAGGCAACATACTGCCATTCTGTCCTGGAGGTGGCTGCACTCCATAATTTGGTCCCATCCACGGTGCGGAAGACTGTGTCTGACTGGTAGAAAATGTGAAAGAAGCAGAGAGGAGGGGAAATTCACTGGTTAAAATAAAATGTAATGCCAAGGAAAAAAATAACATATACATGGAAAAACTACTTTTACTTAAGTCCAAATAGGAGAATAATGGTTATGCCAGGGAAAGCAAAGGCAAAGTTTTTTCTCTTAAAAACAAGCATCCTCATAGGTTTAATTTGTGCAGTTTGATTTTGTTAGTTTAATACAGCTAAAAAAATAAAAATACCCTTTACATTTATCCCCTTTGAATTCAGAAAAAAGTCATTTCTGACCTCAGAAAGGAAAACTATGCATCTGGGTTAGACATACACTGAACAAGTCACTACCTGAAAGAAACTTGATCATTTGGCACAATAGAGACTACCACTTACATTACTCAAAGAAAAAATTAAAGCAATTATTAGCATATGAAAACTCATAATATTTTTCAACATTACAAATATAAGGTTCTTTTATTTTTTAAAAGATTTTACTTTTAAGTAAACTCTACATCCAACATGGGGTGCAAACTTCAAACGCCAAAATCAAGATTCTCATGCTCTAATGGCTAAGCCAGCCAGGCAGCCCACAAATAGAAAATTCTTTTAAAATAAAAACTACGAAGTATTTTTAGTTTCTTTTTCAAAAATTTAAGTTTCATAATTCAAGGTGTATAAAGAAGTGCCCATATAACAATGTGTGAAGAAACCCTATAGCGCACAAAGTAAAAAGCATAACGAATAAAACACTAGCATCAAAATAACTGTATCCAAGAATGGCTAAATGATCAGTAGTCACATAAAAAGCTTAGCAGTTATTAAGCTCTTATTTTTTTACCTAAATATTAGTTGATTCATTACTAAGTATTACCAAAATTCTTTTAATACCGGTTATGCCTCAGAGCAGCACATTTCCAGATAAATTTTTAAAGAAATACACTTAAAACTATTTATTAAAAACAGCTCTAAACTAAGTCCTTCAAAGGCTAAAACTTGCTTTAGACAGAGGACCACATTACCTACTAATTATTTAAAGTCTCTTCCTAAGCTCTTTTTTCAAAGGCTAATAAAAAGGGAAAAAAGAAAATATGCTTACTTAAATCCCTGCTGATTCCATGCTTGGCCATACATTCCATATGCAGGTACCTGCCAACCATTAGGCATATACTGGCCAATCTGTTGCGCATTTCCATACCACTGGCCCCACTGGCCATAAGCTTGTGGATATCCAATTTGATTCTGCTATTAAGTAAAATTGTAACAAGTAATTTAGTATTTGAAGTTACATGTACACATACAGTACCACAAATGTATCACAATTTGTGATGTGTCACAAATATATAGGGATAACACATCAGGCCATCACTGCAATTAAAATAAAAGGATAAACAAGAGTTTATAAGATGAATGAGTTAAAAAAAAAAAAAAAGAGAGAGTGAGTTATACTACTGTAACTCCATATGATACTCGAAATGGCACACTCTTTGTAAGGGAGTAGGTAATGTCCCAGTAATAAATATCAAACTCAGTACAACACTTAAGTGTTTTGTAAATTAAACTAGATAGGGAAGACAGAAAAGGATTACTTATTCCTATATTTAGTTTACCTAAGAAAGTTATATATCCTATATAGTTTAGGAGTTTCTTATTCCTATCTTGATGCTCCACTTACAGTTTCTTCGCAGAAAACTTTTTTTTTTTAAAGAGAGAATACAAGAGCATGCAAGACGGGGGATATTAAGCAGGCTCCATGTCCAGCACGGAGCTGACCCAAGGCTCAATTTCACAACCCTGAAATCATGACGTGAACCAAAACCAAAAGTCAGATGCTTAACTGACTGAACCACCCAAGGCCCCCCTTCACAGAAATCTTTATGGGATCACATGTGAACCACTAAAGCTGCCGGGAAAAACAAAAGCAGCAAAATCTAGAAAAAATGCCAAGGCTCTAAATATATTTATAGCTTTTGTTTCAACTGAGTCAAACATGTTTGTGAGTTCTCCAAATAGTATGTGAATAAATCTACCAAGTATTAAGAAAAAAGCCTGAATACCCCATTAGGTACACTACAATTCTAGAACTATAATACATGTAGGAAGAGCCCTTATGTATTATCATTTTAGCTAGAAACTATTAACAAGGATTATCAATAATTTCATTTTAAAATAATCTATTATTAGCCCAGCAATTACTGTCCAAAGTAAAGAACCCTCTCACCTGTTGCACAGGATTTATCATATCAAGAGTTTCTTTCCCCCAATAGCATTTCACCACATGACCTTCAATGGTAGTTCCATTAACAGAAACGATTGCATGTGCTGCACTTTCATGGGAATTGAACCTATTGAAAAGAATATTAAGAATCAGCAATATAAACTGTTTAAAGTACTTATGAATAAAACCTATTCTTTTTTTTTTTTAAAGATTTTATTTATTTATTTGACAGAGAGAGATCACAAGCAGGCAGAGAGGCAGGCAGAGAGAGAGGAGGAAGCAGGCTCCCTGCTGAGCAGAGAGCCCGATGCGGGGCTCGATCCCAGGACCCTGAGATCATGACCTGAGCCCAAGGCAGCGGCTTAACCCACTGAGCCACCCAGGTGCCCTGAATAAAACCTATTCTTAAAATCAAGCTGAGCCTGAGGTAAAACAGGCACTTCACATGAAAGAGTAACATGGTGTACTTTCTTCCATATATTTCCCCAAAAATCTTCTAGTTCTGAAAAAATGTCCTCTGATAGAGAATGTTTTATTGATCTTGTGGTTACAAGGAGGGAGCCGCTAAAACACAGTGGTAAATGTTGCTAAATGGTAGAGAAATTTCTACTTCTTTAAAATCAAGGTTAAATTTTTAAGAAAACTACTAAGTGAAATATTCAAAATGATTTCTAGGGAAAAAGTTTTTTTTTTAAAAAGCACCCATACCGAACAAATGAATATCCTTTATCTGGAAAGACTCGAATTTCCATTATTTGTCCAAATGGTGAAAAAGTCTGACGCATTAGTTGTTCTGTTAGACAAAAACAAAAACAAAAACAAACCATACCAAGTTATATAAAATCCTATAGACATTAAGCTTTTCATTTAAAAAATTAACCTCAAAATGCCACAGAGGTAAGACTCCATACCTGTCAGCCCAGAAGTGACACCTCCACAGTATACAGTACAGTTGCTCGGACTAGACTGATTTACAACCTCATCATATGATAGCTGTTTGGTGTTTGCTGGGGAGGGAAAAGTTTAATATTTTAAATTCATTAAATAATGAACTTATCAGAAAGAGAAAAGCAGCCATCAACTACACTACTGTAATGGTAATTTTTACCTTAACCAAAATGCTTACACAATACATAATACATTTGAGGATTAAATCTTCCCCAAGAATGTCTAAAAAATTACTCAATATTCTCTATCTAATAGGAGACTTGACACTAGAGACAATATCATTTATTATTTAAAATTACAAAAATGAAAACTAAGTACATTTTCAACAGTAGTCTTGATTTGCTTCTCATCTATTTCTGCAATAAGTCTCCGGGAACAGCTCTAACATTTAAAATCTAGTGTATTTTTCTCCAAAATTCCACATTTCCTTTTCTTCTCCAATACACCTACACTCATATGTACTCTTTGGAGCTGGAGGCTTTCGGGTTGCCCAGTTAGTTCTGATTTGTCTTCCACCAAGCCACTGGCCACCCATCTGTTGAATGGCGTTTTCGGCATCCTGTTCCGCACATTAGAAATGACAAAGAAGCTACCATTAGTTGATGTTGAAAGACTATTCGCAGTAGAGAAAATTCAGCTGCTTTTCACAAATGTCTACTAAATGAAAATGCTTTATAAAATATACAATATACAATGTGCTTCCTAAAGTGCAATGGTGTTTTTAAATTATCTTTCTTTTATTTGGATATCAGACTTCAGGAATGTTAACTACCTGAAAAAGTTAAGAGCCCCAGAGCCCTTATGAGATAGCTGTTATAAAGTTCATGTAATAATCAGACTATTATGGATGAAAACCTCACTTTACACAATCCAACAAACTTGGTAACAGTATTTGGTTTCTCATTCATCCAACAAGTAAACACCGAACAGCTGTAATGTTCTACCAGCAGATTAAGTGTTAGGGATTCACTGGTTAATGAGACAGACATGGTCTCTGCTGCCACAGAACTGACATTCTTTTGGGGCCACAAACTTATTACAAATTGTGGTAAATGCCATGACAGAAGCAAAAGGATTAGGGTGCCTAGGTGGCTCAGATGGTTGTCTGCCTTCAGCTCAGGTTACGATCCCAGGGTCCTAGATGGAGCCCTGTGTCAGGCTCAGGAAAGGAGCCTGCTTCTCTCTCTGCCTGCCAATCTAATTCATTAAAAAAAAACCTTTTAAAATTAAACACAAAAGGATGACCTAGAGAATATGGGCTTTGGGATCTATTTCAGACAGCATGATTAAAGAAGGTCTCTCTAAAATCTATCATTTACGTTGAAACTGAGAGGAACAGCAGGTAGCCAAGTAGAAACTCCAGGGAAGAAAGCCCTGGTGAAAAGAAAAGCACTGCAAAGTGTGTTCTCGCAGGAAAGTTTGGTACGTATCTGAAAAAAGCATATTGGGGCACCTGGGTGGTTCAGTCGGTTAAGGGTCTGCCTTCAGCTCAGGTAGAGAACCTGGAGTCCCAGGATCAAGCCCTGTGTTGGATTCCCTGCTCCATGGGAGCCTGCTTCTCCCTCTGCCCCTCACCCTGCTCTTGCACGTGCTCTCTCTCAAATAAATATATAAAATCTTAACAAGAAAAAAAAAAGGCATGTTAAAGACAACTAGTTTCAGTGGAATCTAGTGAGCTAAAAAGAGTCCCAGAGGAAAAAACTAAAGATTTTAAGTAAGAAATTGTCATGATCTGATTTATGATTTAACAAGGCCATTCTTAGCACTAGGAAGAGAACAGTTTAGGGAGATGGGCAGTAAGAGGAAAAAGACATTCTGAGACTAAAGCAATACACAAAGCAGTGGATATAACCTACAGGAAGATTCAAGAGAATTCTGATTATAAGTAAAAGGGGAAGAAATCAAAGATAATTCCTACATTCCTTCTGGGGCAGTAGGGAGGATAGTGTTAGTTAGCATTTAATGAAATGTGAAACCTAGGAGGGAAGAGGAAAACAGGTATGAGGAAGAAACAAAGTACTCCATTTAAGACACATTAAATTTGAGACATCCGTAAGACATCTAAATGAAAGCCACTTGTTAATTAGTATGGAGCACAAAGAAGTAAAATGAATTGAACATATGGAATTCAGAGTCATGAAGAAAGACTAGGGAGAAAAGAGGGCATCCTGGGACCGACCCTTGTAAAAAAAAGCAAAATCTGAAAACTAGGTAAAGGAAAAATTCCTAGTGAAGGTGCCGAAGAAGTTCCCAGTGATGAAGGAAGAAATCCACAAAAGTGTACTGTTCCAGAGCCAAAGAAGTAGAAATCTAGTGGTAAACCTGAAAAGAGTAGTGCTGGTGGGCGCCTGGGTGGCTTAGTGGGTTAAGCCTCTGCCTTCGGCTCAGGTAAGTATCTCAGGGTCCTGGGATGGAGCCCTGCATCGGGCTCTCTGCTTGGCGGGGAGCCTGCTTCCCCCTCTTTCTCTCTGCCTGCCTCTCTGCCTACTTGTGATATCTGTCAAATAAATAAAATCTTAAAAAAAAAAAAAAAAGAGTAGTGTTGGTAAAGAGTGAGAACAAAAGCCAGCTTACAGTGAACTGAAAAGTAAATGAGGTACAATTCTGATTTGTAAGTATGTGGGCTTGACCTAGAAAGAACGAACAGGCAAATTCAAGGCTAAAGGCCAGTCTTAAGACACATAAAAAGGAAATGCAAATTCTTACAAAGAAACCAACATTGTCTACCATACTTACCAGTTCAAATTCCAGGACATATTTATTGTTGTGGGTTGAACTGTGTCCCTTAAATTGAAATAAAGTCCTAACTACCACCTGCCCCCAACTGTGAACGTCATCCAAATTGGAAATAGGATCTTTATAGATGTATTAGTTAAGATCACTCTAGGGATGCCTGGGTGACACAGTCAGTTGAGCGTTCAACTTGGTTTTGGGTCAGGTTGTGATCACATGGGATGTGGGATCAAGCCCTGAAACTTTGGGCTCCATGCTCAGCAGGGAGTCTGCTTCAGGATTTTCTCTCTGCCCCTACCCTCACTCATGAATGCTCTAAAATAAATAAAATCTTGGGGCACCTAGGTGGCTCAGTTGGTTAAGTGTCTACCTTTGGCTTAAGTCATGGTCCCAGGGTCCTGAGATAGAGCCCCAACAGTGGGATCCCTGCTCAGAGGGGAGTCTGCTTCTCCATCTCCCTCAGCCCCCACCACCCCACTCATGCTCTCATCTCTCAAATAAATAAATAAAATCTTTACTGTGATTTCACTCATATGCGGAATCTTTTTTTTTGTATTAACATATAATGCATTATTTGTTTCAGGACTACAGTCTGTGATTCATCAGTCTTACACAAGTCCTAGCACTCACCATAGCACATACCCTCCCAGTGTCCATCACCCAGCCACCCCATCCCTCCCACTACCCCTCCATGCAAGCAATAAATAAAATCTCTAACTAAGGGGTGCCTGGGTAGCTCAGTGGGTTAAGCCTCTGCCTTTGGCTCAGGTCATGATCCCAGGGTACTGGGATCAAGCCCCACATCAGGCTCTCTGCTCACCAGGAAGTCTGCTTCCCCCCTCTCTCTGCCTGCCCCTCTGCCTACTTGTGATCTCTGTCAGATAAATACATAAAATCTTTTTTTAAAGAAAAAGGTGAGATCATCCTGGATTAGGGAAATCCAGTATGAATGATGACCTTGTAAGAAGAGAAGACAATGTGGACACACAGCAAGAAGAAGGCCATGTGAAAACAAAGGCAGAGACCAGAATGATGTAGCTACAAGCCAAGGACAGCAAGGATACCAATGATTGTTGACAACTGTCAGAAAGTACAAAGGGAGAGTTCTCCAGAGCCTTGAGAGGAAGCACGGCCACGATGACAACCTTGATTTTGGACTTCTACCTCTAGAACTTTGAGAGAACAAATTTCTCTTGTTTTAAGTCATTCAGCTTATGGTACTATGATATAGCAGCCCCAGGAAACTAATACAACTATTGATAAAAGAGGGGAAAAATTTTGTATGGGGTGTGTGTGTGTGTTTGTGTGTGTATGGTTGTGAATAGGAGAAGAAGCAGCGGAAGCACAAGGACAAACACCTTGAGAAGGTTGATTCTGAATTATGGCAGAGAAATGGGGAGATACGTAGGAAAGGGATTGATACGGGGTCGAGTCTGTGCGTGTTTTTTGTTGTTGCTGTTTTTTTTTTTTTTTAAAGAGAGGCTCCATGCCCAACATGGGGCTTGAGCTCACAAATGTGACTGAGATCAAGAGTCACATCTTCTACCAATCAGCCAGGTACCCCAAGCATGGTTTGATTAATACATACTAGAAACATGTTTTTTCTTTTCTTTTTTTTTTTAAAGACTTTATTTATTTATTTGACAGACAGAGATCACAAGTAGGCAGAGAGGCAGGCGAGTGGGGGGTGGGGAGCAGGCTCCCTGCTAAGCAGAGAGCCTGATGCAGGGCACGATCCCAGGACCCTGGGATCATGACCTGAGCTGAAGGCAGGGCTTTAATCCACTGAGCCACCCAGGTGTCCCGAATCATGTTTTCTCGTTCGCAGGAATGATCCAGTGGAGAGGAAAAACCGATGACACAGGGCAAGAGAACACCAAAAAATGTATTAGTCAATTCTATTTATAGAAAGAAAATTTTCAAAACAGAAAAATCTACAGTAGTAGTAGTAGATTAATAATAGTAGATATAGTAGTAGATTGATAGTTGCTCAGGGCAGGGGTGCCATCTTAAACAGGCTCCATGCCCAGTGAGGAGCCACACAGGGCTTGACCTCATGACCCTGAGATCATGACCTGAGCCAAAATCAAGAGTTGGACACAACTGGCTGAGCCTGTTTAAGATTCTCTCTCTCCGAGGCGCCTGGGTGGCTCAGGTCATGATCTCAGGGTCCTGGGATCCAGGGTCCAAGGTAATGATCCCAGGGTCTTGGGCTCTCTGCTTGGCGGGGAGCCTGCTTCCCCCACTCTCTGCCTACTTGTGATCTGTCAAATAAATGGATAAAAATCTTAAAAAAAAAAAAGATTATCTCCCTCCCTAGACTTCCCTCAAAAAAAAAAAAAAAGTTGCTCAGGGTTGAAGAGGGTATAGAAAGAAAAGGACAGTGACTGCCAAAGAGTATGTATCTTTTTGGGGTGATAAAAATATTATAAAATTGTGATAGCTGTAAACATTCTAATTTATAAATTCAACTCTGTAAGAGTTGAATTTTTTTTTTTTTAAGATTTTATTTATTTGACAGACAGAGATCACAAGTAGGCAGAGAGGCAGGCAGAGAGAGGAGGAAGCAGGCTCCCTACTGAGCAGAGAGCCTGATGTGGGGCTCGATCCCAGGACCCTGAGATCATGACCTGAGCCCAAGGCAGAGGTTTTAACCCACTGAGCCACCAAGGTGCCCGTTATAAACATTCTAAAAACAACTTAATTGTACACATAAACAAGTAGATTTTTTTTTAATTTTTTTTTTTTTAAGATTTTACTTATTTATTTGCCAGAGAGAGAGAGAGAGCGAGAGCGCGTGAGCACAGGCAGGCTGAGTGGCAGCAGAGGCGGAGGGAGAAGCAGGCTCCCCGCAGAGGAAGGAGCCCGATGCGGGACTCGATCCCAGGACGCTGGGATCATGACCTGAGCCGAAGGCAGCTGCCCAACCAACTGAGCCACCCAGGCATCCCAGATTTTTTTTTTTTTATAAAAGATTTTATTTATTTAATTGAGAGAGAATTTGAGAGAGAGAGCATGAGAGAGGAGAAGGTCAGAGGGAGAAGCAGACTCCCCAAGGAGCCGGGAGCCCGATGCGGGACTTGATCCTGGAAGTCCGGGATCATGACCTGAGCCGAAGGCAGTCGCTCAACTCACTGAGCCACCCAGGCGCCCAAACAAGTAGATTTTATGGTATGTGAATTATATCTCAATAAACGTATAATAGGGGAAAAAAAGGAATAAGAATAAGCATAGGAACAAGGTCCTTGAAAAGGCAAGAAAAGTTAAGATCCCAGTTTTAAGTACTTTGGCCTCCATAGGAAGGACATTTCTACTGTAACACAAGAGGAAGGTGGATGATTTCTATGTAGGTTTGGTGGTTCAAAGCTGAGGGAATTCCTGTATAGCTTCTGTTTTCTCACTAAAGCATTAATCTTGTCATCTTTGGGGTGATGCTGGAGAAAAGAGGAATACTGAGGAGATAGGAGGGGGCATGAAACAGTTGTAACAAAGAATGGGAACTCAAATTTACACTAAAGAAACAGGTTTGCGAAGATAGTACCATGCACTCATTTACCATGTGTAACCATTAAATTAGAAACAAAACCAACTGACTCAGTTTTTCTTTAGCAGAATTTTGTTACTTCAGAGTAAGCAGAAAAGCTATGTTCCACCAGTACTTGAATTTGCCCACAGCATGCTTGACATGGCAAGAGAGGCAAGAGAGTTGAGAGTAGCCACAAGTAGGGCTGGGGCACTTCACCACACCAGAATGCTGCCAATTACATAAAACAAATTTTATAGATGCTGAAATGTGAACTGAGGACACTAAAGTACTTTCTCCAAGTTACCCTACCACAGGATGGCTATTAGGATTCAAATCCATCTCTGGCTGACTCCAGAGGCCATACACAGACATGCTTTGCCAACTCTATGCATTAGTGATTTCTATATAGCAGGAACCTATATGCCATAATCTCAAATGGAAAAAATTAGTTCCTAGTCCACAGAAGCCTATTTCCCCAACGTATCACAAATCATTAAAATCCTATATATCAATCCTCCAAGTAGCTCACACTAACTTCAGCTATCAACCCATTGCATGAAGTATTTTTCTACTTTTCCTAAATATTATGCTATGATTAACAGTAAAGCTTTTGAAACCAGTAATATTGTTGGTTTTTATTTTCTCATTTCACAGGAAATAAAACCCTTGTAATTGGTAGATGGGATATATACATGGCAGAGCTTTATCTTTTCACCTCTCAAAATCCTTAACCACTTCCAAGTTTTCTTCTAATATTCTAACACATGGGATTTTTTTCATTCACTTCCTGAAAGGATGAAAACTATACTGCATGACACATTTTTTTTTTTTACACAGATTTTATTTATGTATTTGAGAGGAGAGAGAGAGAGAGAGAGAGAGAGAGCAAGAGCAGGGGGAGGGAGAAGCAGACTCCCCACTGAGCAGGGAGCCAGATTTGACTTGATCCCAGGACCTGGAGATCATGACCTGAGTCAAACACAGATGCTTAACCATCTAAGCCACCCAGGTGCCCTGGTACAACACATTTATTTTTAATTTTTTAGAAAAGATTTTATTTATTTATTTGAGGGAGAGAGAGAGAGAGCATGAGAGGGGAGAAGGTCAGAGGGATAAGCAGACTCCTCGCAGAGTTGGGAGCCAGATATGGGACTTGATCCTGGGGCTCTGGGGATCATGACCTGAGCCAAAGGCAGTCACTTAACTAACTGAGCAACCCAGGCATCCCCACCCCTAAGGTATTCTTACACAGAAAGTACAGCCGTGTTTTTGTAATATATCTTTGGCAAATGTCAGTCCTAACAGAAGCAACAGGATAAAATCTAAGGTTAATGAAACCTTAGTGTATACTCCAGTGCATATATATTCGTCCATCATTTACCCCTGTATTTTTGAAGTCTGATATCTCTGGCATTTAACTGTTTTGAACCTTGAGTTATCACACTAAAAGAGGTAAATCATTTATTTGTATTTATAGTACATTTACAAGGTTCAGGCTTCAAGCAGTACAATACTGTGATAAGCTTCCCACTCTGACCCCCATTTGCCTCTCACTTCCAACCCCCAAAGAGGAAAACTGTACAGCAAGTTTTTTGTTTATACCTGTGAGGAGAATATATTTACCTAAAAAATACACACTCCCCTTTTTTACACAAATGAGCCTTTCACTTAATTTACCACAGAAGTATTTCTATAATCAGTATGTACAGAGATTCCTTTTATTGCTCTGTAAGTACTGGCTAGGGTTAAGATTTCCATGGTGTACATATATATTTTTTAAAACAGCAGGACATGATTACATTGTATGGAGGACATGCCAAAGATTTTATCCAGCTGATATACAGGGGATGAGGCTTTTCCTTCTGTGTATATCCTACTCTCACCTCTCATTTGACAAACTGAACTATCCTTCCTTTTCTCCACAAAACCCAGAAATTTCAAGTCCATGCAAATGTGTTTAAGAAATGATTGTTTTGTGTGTGTGTGTGTGTGTGTGTGTGTGTGTTGGTTTTGTTTTTTTTTTTTTTGTCAGAAAGAAAGCACAGGCAGGCAGAGTGGCAGGCAGAGGGAGAAGCAGGCTCCCTGTGGAGCAAGGAGCCCGATGTGGGACTGGATCCCAGGATGCTGGGATCATGACCTGAGCCGAAGGCAGAGGCTTAACCGACTGAGCCACCCAGGCGTTCCTAAGAAATGATTATTAAATGAAAGAAATGAGAAGACATTTTCAAATACATTAGTATATAATTTCTAAAAAGTCCCCACCCACTGGAGCATTTTATTTATTTTTTTTTTAAGTTTTTTTTGTTTAATTTTTTAGTAATCTCTGTACCCTGTATGGGGCTCAAACTCATGACCCTGAGGTCAAAAGTCTCATGTTCTACGGATTGAGCCAGCTAAGCATCCTATCAGTTACTTTCTTTTGCAGGTAAAATATATATATATTTGCAGGTAATATGATTTTATATTTTAAAAATTCACAAGAACCAATGGAAAATTACTATGAATAAGAGAATTTAGTAAAATAGCATATTAATAATCAATAGCTATATTCATATATATGAAGCAAATAGAAAACATTTTAAATTACCATGAGAATATAAACAGAGAGATCATGAATTAAATAAATAAATGAGATTTTCAGTATCTACCTTTGGCTGATAATTTAAACATCCTGACTTTCTATATTCTGTAAACATTTTATCAGTACCTTGCATGTATCAGGTGCTAAATAAATGCTGAAGAAATGACCAAATGGGGAAAAAAAAAAGATATCCTCTTGCGAAGGTGTTAATTATCAGTGAAATGAGCAAGTGGCAGATCAAAGATAATTATTAAAACAAAATGCGTATCTTTAGCCTTTGGTATTAAAGCACCACACATGCACTTTTTAACTGAGCTCACCCATTTGTTGAAAAAGGAGACAAAGCCATATCCTTTAGACTTTCCTGTTGCCATGTCTTTTACCACTCGGGCATCTCTGAAATCAGAAATAATCAGAAGTTTAGGTTTGCAAACTCTCCTCTGGATATCAAGTGAGACTGTCATACACAACTCATTTTTATGTTTCATCTCCATTAAAATGAACCTTTAATGCACATTCACCTTTTATTCTATAAAATTTATCATGTATTAGCAAATGATGCTTAATAAACATGCAAATCAATAACTTCTTAAATATTTATGTATATATTGTAAAAAACTGCCTCCCATTTCAAAAAGTTTTTAAACTTTTAAGTATTAAGCATGGTAAAAGTAGCTATTCATATAAAATTACTGAACCATTTATAGGGTTCACAGGCACATTAGAGGAATGGCTTTCTTTAACCATGCAATTGATAATTTTCTATTTGATACCATATACTACCTAATCATTAAAAAAATTAAAATAGAAAACTGGAAACTAAAAGAATAAAAAGCTGTATATTTCCTAAATTAATTAAATTATTTTGTTTTCTCAGATCAATTGACACCCCCCTTTTGGACTATGGGTAAATTTTGAGAACTTGATGTTTTCAGAAATGCTAATAAATCATTGAAGAAAAACACCAGACACACACTTTAGTTTTAAACTATATAAGAAAAGATTTTATACTGAATTTTAAAATAGCAATCATATAAGATTGATTGGAAACTATAAGATATAAAAGCAAAATTTTAAGAAGTCAGAAAGTAAAAAAGCACGCCAACATTTATCCACTGTGAACCGTAGCTTGTAGTTAGCCAGGGCAATTCTGTCCATTCTTCAGAGATACTCTGCAAAATAACCAGAGCCCTATTATTTGAGATTGAGTTAAAAAACCCAGCCATGATAGCTAAAACTCCATACCTCAAAAAATTGGGACTCAAATTGTGCTTCACAGGCAATCTGCTTTTAAGTTAGCCAGGTATGTCACAATGCTTGTTCTCTCAGGACACATGAACAAAACAGGCACTTTCACAACAAAAACCCAAGTCAGAAAGCCATGCAATATAATTTTATATTAAAGTATACATAAGCATATTTTGATCAATTTAGGAGTGATTTATTAAGTGTTTAGGGTCAAAATGACAAAGAGGTGCTGGTGAAAAGGGAAAACTAATGCAAGTCACGTCTCAATATGAAAAAATACTTATTAAATTATTGGTATGGTACACATGCATTTAATTTGGTAGTTGATTCACTTTTATACCAAAATTTGTTAGACTACCCTAAGCTCAAGGAATAGAGTATAAACTGTATAAATTAGTGTAGGAAAGTACCGTATCTTTTATACTACATTTTTTTTTTATACTACATATTTTAACAGGCCACCACTTACTGAACACCATCTATAAACTGAGTACTATTGCAGGATCTCTACAGAGAATATCTGGCTATCATGAGAACCGTTCAATATGTATTTACCAATTTATTTCCTTTAACAAAAAAATCGGGAAATGATGCTAACTTAAAATGGTTCTTTTAAATTTAGAAACAATAACTCCTTGGGTAGCCTAAAACTCAGATATTATATATTACCTCCACTGAAAATTATAATCCATAAATTGTAAATTATAAAGACCTCACCAAAAAAAAAATATATATATATACATCAATAATCATGGTTGATCATAAAAAAATCTAGACTATGATACCAACATATTTAACAAAAAGAAATTACTGATCCATGATTAAAAAGTCATTATTAAAATTAGAATGTCATGTAACTTGAACTCGCTGATTGTTAAACAATCTTTACTTAATCCCAAACTAAAATCCCCATGTTTTCAGAAAAGCTACTTCAATCAAAATCAAAGCATTTAAAAAGACAGCTATTGAATCTGTTAAAATGTTAGAAAATTTTTTTCTTCTTAAAGTTAAGTTTCAGGATATGTTAGCCTTGAAATATATTTAAGTCTTACTTATTTCTGAAAGGATTCTCTAAGGAGGAAGCAGCAAAGATCTAGATCAGGGTTCTTTAATCCTTCTTTAATCCTTTTATGGTCCTGTGACTACTCTGAAAATAGGATAAAACTTAAAAAGATACTCCACACCAAAAAGAAAACAAACACAAAATTTTGTACACTTACAGAGCTTTTGAGCTGCCAAAGGTTAACACCTTCCAGTCTAGGTATTTGAAAGCAAGCTAACCATCATCAACACCCTACTGACAGATTAAAAGGAACAATCAAGAAACTAGAACTTTACTTACTTTCCTAATCAGTTCTCACAGACAAAAGAAAAATGTTGCCTAACAGAAGAGTCCATTTATAAACCCTAATCTGCCTGCCTTTAAAGTTGGCCTCTACCTGTGGCCATTCTTTGGTCACTGTTCATTTTCATCCTCCTACCAATGAACTACAACTCTTCAAATGAACACTCCCCAGATTTACTACCAATACTATTAGCATTTACTTTCCAGTCTCCTCACCTTCTCATCTCTGCTGTTGTTCTGTTCCTCAAACCAAACCAAAGCTAACGTTTCCTTTTTACTACTCTTCTAGCTGGAACAGCAATAAAAAAGCAACCAGAAACCCCAGGATTCTGTTTTCTAAATTCAACAAGTACTTCTAATACTATAATCAACTTATTCTTACTCCACTATGGCATGCTTTTCAAAATATTAAGATTCTTTTATGATGAACAATACCTTGAGCGAGCTACTTACAAAGGGCCTAAACTATACGATTATTAAGAAATGCAACCAAGACAGTGCTCCACAAAATACTAAAAGGCATTATTTTTAAAAGTAACAACGACAAAAGGGTAGATACCTGGGGATTAATATTTAACAACTGCTTTTTAGGTTGAATTGTTAAGGTTTCTTTTTGTTAAAATATATTAATACAAAATGCATGGTATCATAGAAGTACCCCAAGAGGCTAAATTCCTCAGTCAGAGCACAAGATTACTAAAGATTATGACCAAGCTAAGCAAGACACTTACATAAGAAACAGTATGTACCATAGCAAATTTGTCTCTTAAGAGCTAATGCTAACTGAAAAAGGATTTTAAAATACTTGGAAGACCAAAGATTTATCAATGGGGAAACAATCTTTGGCTGTTAATGGCTTAAATGGTCTCTAAACAACATAACAAATTATGTGGAAGGGTTAAAATTCGTAACAGATTTTCAAATTCTATATAAGCCTGTTTCTAATTAAAATCCATTTAAATTTATCTTCTGTTACTTACGATATTCTTCCAAATGGTGCAAAAGCAGCTTTTATATCTTCAGTTGTAATTTCTGGACTGAGATCACCAACAAAGACATGGAAATGATCTTATAAGGGGGAGGAGGGGGAAGTGAAAAGAAAAATAAAATTTTAGAATTTAAAATATACTAAAATCTATTCAATAAAATAATCTTAATTTATGGATTAAGTATAACACTAGCCTATATCTATACAGATCCTATAAATTTTATAATGAATGAAGGTGATAATATAGGAAAGATTCTCTTAAAGACTGCTATCTCTAACTGGAAACTGACAGTTATATTTCCACTTACAGCCAATTATTACACTGGTCTAAGAAAATAAACTAATAATATATAACAAGCTTTGCAAAAAAAAATAATGACTTAATTACCATCTAATAGTGATTACATTTATCCAGTTTACCACTACATTAAGGTTTTAAAATTAAAATAAAATAGTGGTACTGTGAGTTATGTAGACTAGATTTGCCTCAGTTAAGACAATTTGCTGAAGCTAGCTACATAATATACTTGGTTTAACCATATTTTGTGAAGAACAATCAAAGAAATACCTTGCAATGCAACAGTTTGATGTTAAAGTATTTGACAGTTTTCTCAAAAGCCAACAGTTTTGGTTGCCCAGACATTACACCATTCAGTTTATGTGAATCCATGTGCAAGTGAACTAAGACTGAAGGCAACAGAATGAAAACAGTAATCCCTTCACTTTATATCAGAGCCATCAAAAAAGCATTGGAGAGAAATAACGATTCCATATGTGAAGTTTTGTTTTTTTTTTTAAAAGACAACATTCAAAAAAGAAACACTTTAAAAATACAAAATAGTTGGATCAACACTTTAAAAGGAACACATACATCAACTTTGACAAAGTATATTTGGAAAGAAAAATGACCCCCATCGGGCAGGCTTTAAGCAACATATTGGGTTGCCATTTGGGAAATGCTGTTTTGGGAGCAACTCAAGCAATCGGCAGATCTGGTATGCAGCACAGATCGTGACCTCAAGAAAGCAGGGTATCTTGCCCTTTAGTTGGTGAAAGGTGAAAGTATTTCTAAGGCATCAGCTGCTACCAAGGGTGTCAGAGAGCTTGAAATAGTACCAAAGTAGTGGACAAGCCACATTTGGTCAACGTTGGGAAGAAGGGGGAAAAATACTGCCAGAGAGACAAACAGAAATATGACCCCCTCCCTCCCACCACCCCCCAGTATCAAACAAAAAAACTTCAAGTGGTTAGTGAATACCCTTTCAAGAGATTTCATTTTATGTTTAAGAAGATACAATTACCTTGTGAACGCTGTGTGCTGACAACGGTACTACCTGATGACAAAGATTAGATTTGTTCTTAAATTTATTAACACAAACACATTCAATCATATCTTAGGATAACGATCAAAACATTACTGCAAACATGTATGATGGTTTATATGCTTTACAATAAAACTACTGTGTATAATAAAAACAAATATTCAAAGAGTATAAAATATACTTACTGCTTGTATCTTTCTTTTGACTGCTGGGGGTTGTTGCCCAATTCACTTTGACTTCCTAAAAAAATGTTTCTACATTTATGCTCCATAAAAATAAAGCTCAAAATCATGTATTACAAGATTTGCATCTATAAACACACAGGAAGGCATACGCTGGAGATGAAACATTCAAGAGGATAATAGTTCTGGTCAAAGTTTCAATACTTACCTTTAAACCTATACTTCCTCAAATGCTGGCAAATCCTAATCTTACACACTTCTCTGTTAACATTCAAATAACCTTTCTTTTTTTTTTTTTTTAATTTATTTATTTATTTGACAGACAGAGATCACAGTAGGCAGAGAGGCAGGCAGAGAGAGAGAGGAAGGGAAGCAGGCTCCCCGCTGAGCAGAGAGCCCGACGCGGGGATCGATCCCAGGACCCCGGGATCACGACCCGAGCCGAAGGCAGCGGCCTTAACCCACTGAGCCACCCAGGCGCCCCTCAAATAACCTTTCTTATCTAAAGTAACAATCATTTCTTTCTTTTTATTCTTCCCCATTAGTACCCAAAGTTCTAGAGATTTTATCCAAGCTTGAGTAATTCAACAAATATTTTAGTATTTACCATGTGTGAGGAATCTTGAAGAATACCAATAAACAATACCCTCTAAAAAGCTTTATTCCATCTTTTAAATATTAAATGTGATCTTCTGCTATGAAGTGATATAATGCTTCTAAAAGGTAATCAAATTGGGGGCATCTGGGTGGCTCAGTTGGTTAAGTGTCGGACTCTTGATTTTGGCTCAGGTCATGATCTTGGGGTTGTGAGATCATGTTGGGTTCTGCACTGAGCATGGAGGCTGTTTGGGATTCTCCCTCTCCCTTGCCCTCCCCGCCACCCCCGCTTATGTGCACTCTCAATAATGAAAGAAAGAAAGGAATAGTAAAAAAAAAAAAAACTATATACAACTTAAAATTTTCAAGTCACCTTCTTTAAATATGACAGCTTACCTTACCCATTATCTTCCGCCCATTCATAGCAGCCAGTGCTGCAGCTGCATGACGATGCTCATAAAACTCCACAAAACAATATGGATCATTTCCAGCTGTCTGTTGAAGAAACACAAAAGCCAAATTTAAGTTGTATACTCCCATTACCTTAGAATTCTGTGAAGTTTTATATATCCCAAATATCAGGCCAAGGAAAATGAAGGGGTCTAGTCCACAAGTTAATCTTTAGATTAGGAAGTAGACACTTTAAAAAATTGAATGGTTTTAAAGAACACTGTCTTCTTCAACAAGTTATTCTATATTACTACATATAATTTAATCTTGTATTAATGATTATCCTAATTGTGGATGGATGCATATAGAAACCAAACACACATTCCTCATATAACTCTTTAACTAACGGATGTTAGTGGAGTTTGACTAGACTCTTACACTTTCAAGTCTCAGTACTGGCTTTTAATGATCTTTCCTCTCCCTTCCCTGTTGTTTTGTTTTTAAGGTTTTATTTATTTATTTGACAGAGAGAGATGGCAAGAGACAGACCACAAGCAGAGGGAGTAGGAGAGGGAGAAGCAGGCTTCCTGCTGAGCAAGGAGGACGTGGGACTCTACCCCAGAACCTTGGGATCATGACCTGAACTGAAGGCAGACGCTTACCAACTGAGCCACCCACGGTCCCATCTCCCTTCCCTGATAAATGTTACCTTTTACTGCTATCAATGTACACATATCCTTGCTGCTTCTAACTTGCTAAGTAGCAGAAAATATCAAGCCAACCTTCTTAAACATATTTCAGGTTCTGAAAACTGAAGAGGTTTTCCGATAAACAAAGTTTTTAGAACAGGTTTCAGAATGTGGACTTTCTGACATCAATTTTTTGCTTATCATCTCTTAAAAATTCTCTTTTCTGGTGTTCCAAGTAATTGAGGTCTGATAAGTGCAGCTTGGATGCTTTATTGTAAATTAAAGAAGGAAAAACACCCCATATTTTATACCTATCTGCAAAATACAAAATGACTTGGACTCCATTTTTTAACTCTTTCCATAAACCTCTAAGCAGAATTCAAAATGTGAAATCAAAATTCAAAATCGAATGACATTAGAATAAAGAAATTACTATTTTGTTACAAGGACAATTAATCGTTTAAAAAAGTCATTGGCAGGGGCACCTGGGTGGCTCAGTGGTTTAAGCCTCTGCCTTCGGCTCAGGTCATGATCCCAGGGTCCTTGGAGCGAGCCCCACGTTGGGCTCTCTCCCCGTTGGGAGCCTGCTTCCCCCTCTCTGCCTGTCTCTCTGCCTGCTTGTGATCTCTGTCTGTTAAGTGAATAGATGGAATCTTAAAAAAAAAAAAAAAAAAAAAAAAGTCACTCGCAATGATTTTTAAGAACATTAGAGTGAGGAGGAATTTTTATAATTTTTAATACTGAGAGAATCATTTTATTTTAAAAACATTAAAGAGGGGCGCTTGTATGGCTTAGTCGGTTAATCATCCTACTTAGGTCATGATCTCAGGGTCCTGGGATCAAGCTCTGTGGCGGGCTCTGCACCTCTGCGTGGTGGGCTCTCTCCCTCTCCCTCTCTAAATTAAATCTTTAAAAATCTTTTAAAAAAAGTAAATAATATAAAAATGTTTTTAAAATTACATAATTCAAACTAACACTACACTTAATGGTAATTCTATTACAAAGGTCAATGTTGTCAAGCATTAGAATGTGGTTACATAAAGTAGCCAAGATTTCAGCACAAATGAAAAAAGAATCTTAATTTTACATGATTTGTACCCAGAAAAAACTGCACCTGTTAGATAAAAAGATCTAAGCATTCATACTACCAGCCTTCATAATCCAGAGAGTATAAAATTCATAACTATGAACATCAGTCCAACAGTATGAATAGACTGGAATTTAGACTTGTCCTTTTTTTTTTTTTTGACAGAGAGAGATACAGCAAGAGAGGGAACACAAGCAGGGGGAGTGGGAGAGGGAGAAGCAGGCTTCCCGTGGAGCAGGGAGCCCAATACAGGGCTCGATCCCAGGACCCTGGGATCATGACCTAAGCCTAAGGCAGACGCTTAGTAACTGAGCCACCCAGGTGCCCCTAGACTTGTCTTTTTATACACACTATGATTCAGGTGTTACAGCAATTACAGATGAATGATACAATGTTTTTCTATATGGTAAGGTCTGATGGACAGGAACTGCCACAATGCAAGAAAAGCTTTAATCAGGGCATTTAAAGGTTAAAAACACTTACACCCAACACACTTAAACACTTTCACAGTTTATTATTTTTTTTTTACCTTATTTCCCAATGTAATTGTAATAACTGAATTCCAGATTAGCCAATCAACTGACACTACATATGAAACAATCCTGATACCTCAATGTACCTTAAAACAAGAGCCTACATATAGTTCTTATTTGCTCTAAAAATGATTTAGTTCTATTCTCTTCCTCCTTTATTTATTAGTAAAATAAGCTAAACTCAGTGGCTAAGACTGACTTAAATTCACTAAAATTACTAGGAATTTAGAATGTATAAACTACTTAAAAAAAAAAAAAAAATGAATGACCCTGCAGTTTTTAAGTTTAATTTTTTAGTAATCTCTTCACCCAATGTGGAGTTCAAACTCATGATTCCAAGATCAAGAGTCCCATGCTTTTCCTACTGAGCCAGTCACGCACCTCTACATAAACTAATTTAAGAGTTCCCGGAAGAGAGGCACCTGGCTGGCTCAGTTGGTAAAGCATGCAACTCTTGACCTCAGGGTCATGAGTTCAAACCCCATGTTGAGTGTAGAACATACTTAAAAAATAAAACTGCTCTTTAAAAAAAAAAAAAAGAGAGAGAGTTCCTGGAAGTAATGGAGTTAACTAATCCATTAAAGAGGAAGAAAGTTGGGGCGCCTGGGTGGCTCAGTGGGTTAAAGCCTCTGCCTTCAGCTCGGGTCATGATCTCAGGGTCCTGGGATGGAGCCCCGCATCAAGCTCTCTGCTCTGCAGGGAGCCTGCTTCCTCCTCTCTCTGCCTGCCTCTCTGCCTGCTTGTGATCTGTCAAATAAGTAAATAAAATCTTAAAAAAAAAAAAAAAAAAGAGAGAGAGGAAGAAAGTTAACTAAGTAAAATACCCTTACATCCATAATCATTTTGCAGTTTTTACAAGGTCCAATTTGGCTAAACAGCTGGAGAATTAGAGCTTCTGTCACATCTCTGGAAAGGTTGCCGACATATCTGAAACACAAAGAAAAACAACTTACCATTTTAAATTTGCTCCTTTGCATCAGTTTCTAAAGTTGCTTACTGAAAAAGAAATCTGGGGAATAGACAGATCTTTGCACTGAACTACACCACCGGAACAGGTTCCAAAAGTTTGCCAAAACTTCAAAATTTCTTTCAAAGCAGATACATGACACGCTACTTGTCATCTCATGGACATCAGTAGTAAAGGGGAATCCTGTGTGTATGTTTATTTAGTCAAGGTTTTGTAAAATAAGCCTGGTGTTTCTAAGTCTGTAGGCTTACCTTAGGAAGATCTGCTTTCGAAAACTCTCAAATGAGGGCATCTGGGTGGCTCAGTTGGTTAAGCGTCTGCCTTTGGCTTTGGTCATGATCCCAAGGTCCTCTGAAGAAGTCCCACAACAGGATCCCTCCCTACTCAGCAGGGAGTCTGCTTCTCCCTCTGCCTGTCCCCACCAGATACGCCCCACCCCCTCATACAAGCACCCATGTGTGCTCTTTCTTTCACAAAAATAAAATCTTTAAAAAAATTTTTTTAAATCTCAAATGAGTCATTAGACGCATAGCACATTTAATACAATCAATCTTGTGAAGCTTTGAAATTATTCCTACCTCTTCAGTATTACTGAGAACATTAAAATTTCCTCAATTTTTAATCCATACAATTCCCTTTACACTGTCCAATTTAGGTATACTTCGGTTTACACTGTGTGTGTGTGTGTGTATATATTTTTAAAGATTTTATTTATTTATTTGACAGAGAGAGCCAAGAGCACAATCAGGGGGAACAGTAGAGAGAGAGGGAGAAGCAGGCTCCCCACCAAGCAGGGACCCCTGATGTGGGGCCCAATCCCAAGACCCTGGGATTATGACCTGAGCCAAAGGGAGACGCTTAACCATCTGAGCCATGCAGGCACCCCCACAATAAATATATTTGTGAAAAATCATGGGTAAATCACTTATTAGGTATTGCATATGGTCACAAAGGGATGGGAAACCTTTCCATGAATATCACTAATCAGTGATAAGTGTAGAAGTGTAGAGAAGTAGAAGGATTCCAGGAGAGATTTTAACAGGTTAATAGGCCTCGGTGACTAACAAACTTAGGGTAAATACTTTATTAGAAAACCACACAGCAGGGGGCCCCGGAGTCTGCTACTCCCTCTCCCTTTGCCTGCCACTCGCCCTGCTTGTGTTCTCTCTGTCAAATAAATAAATAAAAATCTTAAAAAACAAACAAAAACCCAAAACCACACAGCGGGGATAACCTTTCTTAAAGAGTTTATTTATTTATTATTTTTTTAAAAGATTTTATTTATTTGACAGACAGAGATCACAAGTAGGCAGAGAGGCAGGCAGAGAGGGAGGAAGGGAAGCAGGCTCCCCGCTGAGCAGAGAGCCCGATGTGGGACTCGATCCCAGGACGCTGAGATCATGACCTGAGCCGAAGGCAGCAGCTTAACCCACTGAGCCACCCAGGCGCCCCTCTTAAAGAGTTTATAAGTAAATTTTCTCAAAATTGGATTTTGAAATGAAATTACTTCTAGACTTGTTAAGTTGGGCTTTTATCACTTCTTTTTTTTTAAGTAGGCCCCACGCCCAATACGGGGCTTGAGGTCACCACCCTCAGATTAAGGGTCTTATCTCTACCAACTGAGGCACCCAGAGGAGCCCCCTGAGGTTTATCACTTCTGAAGTCAGAATGTAGTCTCCCAATAACCATAGTTTCTCATTTTTCTGCCAAGAATCCTTCAGAGACTGTGATAAAACAATATGGACTTTCTCCACAGAAAAATAAACATCCATACATGCCTGAGAGTATGGATCCAATTCCTTCCTTCCACTTACCCAGTCAAGAGACAAACTCTGAGTGCTAAATACAAAGGCATTGGAATAGGTTAAAAAGGCAAAGGGAGAAGGGATGAGTCTTAAGGAACAATAAACATTTAAAGATCAGGTAGAGTAATAATATTCAAAAATCAACTTCAACATCTATAAAACCAACAATTTTTCCAGTATTGGAGGCTATTATTACATCATGTCCTTATTCTGAGTATCTGTAATTAAAGGGAAAGAATTAGGCATTTATCTTGATTTGAGTAGAAACTCCAGTGTAGTCTAATTTTTTTTTTAAGGGATAGCATAAGTTTTTTTTTTAAAGATTTTATTTGAGGGCGCCTGGGTGGCTCAGTGGGTTAAGCCACTGCCTTCTGCTCAGGTCATGATCTCAGGGTCCTGGGATCGAGTGCCGCGTCGGGCTCTCTGCTCAGCAGGGAGCCTGCTTCCCTCTCTCTCTCTCTCTCTGCCTGCCTCTCCGTCTACTTGTGATCTCTCTCTGTCAAATAAATAAACAAAATCTTAAAAAAAAAAGAAGATTTTATTTGACAGACAGAGATCACAAGTAGGCAGAGAGGCAGGCAGAGAGAGGAGGAAGCAGGCTCCCCACTGAGCGGAGAGCCCAATGCGGGGCTCCATTCCAGGACCCCGACATCACCACCCGAGCTGAAGGCAGAGGTTTTAACCCAATGAGCCACCCAGGCGCTCCAGTTTTTTTGTTTTTTAAAGATTTTATTTGTCCGAGAGAGAAGCAGACTCTCCTGAGCAAGGAGCCCAATTCGGGACTTGATGCCAGGACCCTGGGGCCATGACCTGAGCTGAGGGCAGATGCTTAATCGAATAAGCCACCCAGGCATCCCTAGTGTAGTATAATCTAATAGCCCTAGATGATGAGGGAAAAACTCCTTTACAGAAAAATGCTAGTCAATAAGTGTGGAGAGAATTAAATTAGTAAACAATGCAAAAGCCCTACTGAAATGATTAATTCAGGTAAGAATCATTAATAGCTACAAAACCATTAGGTGAACGGACTGTGAAAATGGTATTTGCAGGGTGCCAAAGTTATTACGCAGATTACTGAACACTGCAAAGGGAAAACTACCTTAAAAGAGAAAGCTCTGGCTGTTTTACCCCTGTGATCGAACTTTAAAATCATTTTTATAGATAGACATTTCCATGTACAATATATATCATACAATACCACCTATGAAGTATTCATATAAAAAAAGTCTGACTCGAATCTAATTAAGCATAAACTTAAACCCAAGTTGTAGAATACTGGGGGATGCCTTCGTGGCTCAGTTGGTTAAATGTCTGCCTTCAGGTCAGGCCATGATCCCAGGGTCCTGGGACAGAGTGCCACATCCAGGGTCCTTGCTCAGTGGGGAGCCTGCTTCTTCCTCTCCCTCTGACCCTCCCCCTGCTTGTGTGGGCACTCTCTAATAAATAACTTTTTAAAAAGTTTATAGAGGGGCGCCTGGGTGGCTCAGTGGGTTAAGCCACTGCCTTCGGCTCGGGTCATGATCTCAGGGTCCTGGGATCGAGTCCCGCGTCAGGCTCTCTGCTCAGCAGGGAGCCTGCTTCCCTCTCTCTCTCTCTCTCCGCCTGCCTCTCCGTCTACTTGTGATCTCTCTGTCAAATAAATAAATAAATAAAAAATCTTTAAAAAGTTTATAGAATATTGGGCATATAAAATAATTATACAAATTCAGATGGGGAATATAAGACAACTTGATCTCTTGAAAAAAAAAATTGTCCTAAAAAAATCTTTAAAAAGAGAGGGCTGTTCTTGAGTAAAAGAAACCTGAAAGACACTGATAACCAATGCAATGACTAATCCTTGACTATAACCTAGATTTGGGGAGAGGAGTTAACTTTTTCTGGGAGAACTCTAATTAATCAATGTAGAAGGAATGAGGAAAATCACCAAAAAGCCAGCACAGTAGTAACTGCTACTGATTAGATCCACCCATAGATCTTCAGTTGATGCAAATTTTAGGGAGAAATAGGGTATGTGTAGAGCCTCAGAGTGCCTCCTCTAAAATATTTAATGATTGGTTTTTAACCAATGAATTGGTTGTTTTAACATATGTCCAAACCTCCCTCTATGAAGTGAAGCTTAATTTCCCTCTTCTTGAGTGTAGGTTAGTCTTATTGACTCAATTCTAATTAACAGTGTTGAAGACAAAAAAAAAAAGGTAGCCACTATACAGTGAAAAACTACTACCCTCACAAGACTGCCACAGTCATGAAATGCATCCCCTCACATATTAAAGGAGGGTAAAGAGATAAGACAACAAAATGCAATGTAGGATCTTGGACTGGATCCCAGAAGAGAGAAAGGACATTAGCAGAAAAACTGGGGATACTGGAATAAACCTTGTAGTTAATAGTATTGTACAATGTCAATTTCTTACTTTTGATAACCATACTGCAGTTATGTAAGATGTCAACATTAAGGGAACCTGGGCGAAGGTTATAGCAGAACTCTGTACTATCTCTAGAACTCTTCCATGTCTATTTTCACCTGACTCTTAATGCCTGTAAGAGAATCTCAGAACTGCTTTATGTCTAAATGAAAAAAATGGCTCTAACACCTATTTTGGTAAAGCTCGACAATCTAGCGTCAAGTGGGCAGTATTTAGGGAAAGGAATTTCTTTTACTCTTTGCAAAACCGTCTAATTTTCTGAGAAATATTTTGAGTGATATTACCTACTTGAAGATATGTAATTTTAAAAATCGACTTTAAAAAGCACTAGGATTTGTATTACTTTACAACTGTTTATTCAATGTGACCTGTGGTATACTGTAAGATCCAGGAGCCTCTATCAATTAACTCTACATATACCTGTCTAGAGAAAAGCTCTTCAGGGGGATGTTTCGCAAACAACTTGCTCTCAACCTTCAACATCATTACAATAAACTAAAGTAACATAATATGTTCATATCCAAGAAACCAAATGACAAAATCTTTTCCCTCCTCATGCAAATAAAAATAATCCATTAGAGTTTTGCTTTTCACCAATAAGTTAATCATTAATACCTACTTCAAATTTTTAGAAGCAACTTAATGTTATTATTTTCCAACTCTATCTGTTAAATAAATTAATTGGAAACGGAGAACCCAAATTTGAAAACTACAGATTCTTTTTATACTCACCATACTATCAATGGAAGAATAAACAAGTTTCTTAGTTTGTAGAATGCACTATACTTTACAAAGCTCGTTCTCATCTTTATGTACCTGTGTTTCTTTAGCTGTTCCATAATTTGTTACATTCTATTCTGTTTTTGAAGCTAAAGGATTTCCAATTAACAACACAGATTTGTTACAGGTACAGTGGATTATTTTGGGGGGGGGGGGGTTCTGCCAAATATTTTTCTTCCTGTTTTTAGAGAAATCCTCACTCTATGGCCGAGGCTCACTTCTCTACAGAAGCTGAAAAGGCTTGATATGGTTCTGTAGTCTCCCTTACATGTGATCCAGGTTGGGCTGATTAGGGAAACCGGACCTGAACACAGAAGACAAAGAGAGGATTAAAGAAGCAGAGACAGAAGAAAATACATTTTAGTGGCAAACAGCAGTGGAGTCCCACGTCCAGTGAAAGTGGAAGCTGTGGTATTTGGTCCTCAGAGGATGTGGTAGTAACATCATTTCTAGGACAGTCTGAGGCTTGGTAAGGACTGTGGGCCTGACAGCTGTCTTGTTTTCCTGAACATTTTCTAAGCCAGGTTCTATAACCTTCCTGCAAATGTGGGAGTATCCCAATATCCTGATTTTATAAATAGCTTTTATGCTTAAATTTTTTTTGCTTCCTGCATTAAAAAAAAATCCCAACTGATAAAAAAACATACTGGAGCAGTGGCAAGCCAAGGTTCCCTGTCATGTATACTAGACCACTAAACAAAAATGTAATTTTCTTACATTTCTGCAAGTTTTTTTTTTTTTTTTAAGAAGATTTTATTTATTTGAGAGACAGACAATGAAAGAGTGCATGAGAGAGGAGGTCAGAGGGGAAGCAGGCTCCCCGTGGAGAGCCCAATGCAGGACTCGATCCCAGCACTCCAGGATCATGACCTGAGCCAAAGGCAGCTGCCCAACCGTGCCACCCAGGTCCCCGCCAAGTTTTTATTTTTCAAAATGCTTTAAAAAAAAATATTAAAATATCCCTTTTTAGCTGTTCCACCATGGATTAAAGTATCCCATATTGATATTTATTGTATCACCACTGAGATTATGTCCCAATCTGTGCAGAACTGTAAAGTAAAGAGAGGAGTATAAGAGACTTAGCTGTTGAAGCAAACAGACTTCCACGGACTAAAAAAATGTCTTCCTTGGGTAACTGGTATATTAGCTAACAATACTGGGATTTTTTGTTTGTTTGTTTTTTTAAGATTTTATTTATTTATTTGACAGAGAGAGAGCACAAGCAGGGGAGCAGCAGAGGGAGAAGCAGGCTCCCTGCTGAGCAGGAGAGCCCAATGTAGGACTTGATCCCAGGATGCTGGGACCATGACCTGACCTGAAAGCAGAGGCTTAACCATCTGAGCCACCCAGGCGCCCCAATTAGCTAACAATACTGTATCAATGCAGTCACCTTAATACGACAACTGTATTGTGGTTATATAAGAGAATGGTCTTGTTTTTGGGAAATATATGATAAAGTACTTAGGTCTGAAGTGTTCTTTTCAAATGGTTCATCAAAAAAAGAATATCTAAATAAGACAAATATGGCTATGGGCAACTGGTTATTAGCACACAAAAGGTACCTAAGTCCTCAACGTAGTATTTTTGTTACTTTTCTGGTTTTTAATTTTTCAAAATAAAAAGCTACCTGGGAAGATTCAATGGAAAAGTCATTAATGGCACCAGTTAACAGTTGACAGTTCTGCCAGGGATAGGATTTCACATCGATTTAATACACATTTTTGAAGCTGATAAGTAAGTTCAAAGAGTTATAAAACTGGAATCCAGGGGCGCCTGGGTGGGTCAGTGGGTTAAAGCCTCTGCCTTCGGCTCAGGTCATGATCCCAGGGTCCTGGGATCGAGCCCCGCATCGGGCTCTCTGCTCAGCGGGGAGCCTGCTTCCTCCTCTCTCTCTGCCTGTCTCTCTACCTACTTGTGATCTCTATCTGTCAAATGAATAAATAAAATTAAAAAAAAAATCTTAAAAAAAAAAAAACAAAACTGGAATCCAAAACCCTTACAATATTTTTATTGGGGTAGCTCTAGAAAATCTGACAGTCTAAATTTACAAAGCAGAACACTGTATTGGGTTTTGAGCTGCAATCACTGTATAAAAATGCAGAATTTGGTATGAAACTTCTGTGAAAATGAGTGAAAAGCATAAACAGGATTTTATGTAATAATAAATTCCATAAGAGTAGAGATTTTCAGTGGGGCACCTGGTTGGCTTTGTCAGAGGAACATGCAACTGTTGATCTTGGGGTTGTGAGTTTGAGCCCCAGATAAGGAGTAGAGATTACTTAAACTCTTTAAAAAAGGGGGGGGGGTAGACTTTCATTTTTACTCATACTATATATTTAGTGTTGAGAGCCCTGCCTCAAACATTTTAAGTATTCTATAAATAACTGTTAAAGAGATAACTGTACTCTCTCAGAATTACTTTTGAACATTTTTCAAACCGCTTAGAAATTACCAATTTCACCTGATTCTAATTTAGGGGGGAATGTGTATGTCTTTCACTGATTATGAATTTATGTACAATAGTAAACGGTACACCAGCATCATAAACTTACTATTATATTAACAACTGTTACTTTTCTGATAGCTGAAACCGCCGTTTTTCATTAGCTGGCACCTCCTTCACTTGGGAGATCGGACCATATACATAAACCAGACTGAACAAATGTATGTTATGATACGCCCCAAGACATCCTAAGACATCCATGCTCTCAAGACTATTCTCATTTTTACTTATATTTTGCAACAAACATTTTATTTCTAAAATTTTATTTCTAAGTAATCTTTACACCCAAAGTGGGGCTTGAACTTACACAACCTGGAGATCAAGAGTCCCCACGTTCGACTGACTGGGCCAGCCAGGCCCACCCCCCAACACACTAACATTTTATTTTATTTAAAGATTTTATTTATTTGTCAGAGAGAGAGAATGAGTACAAGGGGCGGCGGCGGGGGGCGGGGTAGCAGCAGGCAGAGAAGCAGGCTCCTCACTAAGCAAGAGTCCATCCCAGGACTCTGGGATCATGACCTGAGCCAAAGGCAGCGGCTTAACCTACAGAACCACCCAGGAGCCCCAAACTAACATTGCAGATGACTGATACAACAAATTTGTAAGCAAACCTACTTACTGATTTCATTCTCACACCCCACATCCAGTCTATAGGTAATTTTTTGCTCTATTTTCAAAATATACCCAAAATCAAACCAGTTTTCATAATATGTCCCCAAAGTCCTGCTGACAAGGAATTGAATACTGGCAATCTCTAACTTAATGCTGAACACTAACCTATGACAAATGAAGTTATCTCCTCTGAGCCATTTACATACACAGATGATACTGAGATTCGAATACCTTTCCCTCAAGAATGTAAAAATCTTGACTCATTGCTTGGAATTGTACCAGCTTTAAAAACAAATTTACTGATCACTTACCATAGACTACACACTGGTAATAACATACTGAAAGACCCTGACTTGCAGGTCATTAAAACAAATATTTTATATAAAAAGTAAAAACACCGCTGGTAAAACAAAACAATGCTGGTAAAACTTAGTGATTTACACCTACTCACATTTAAACAAGACAGGTTTCACTGAAGAATGAGGAGTTTTGGTTGAGGGAGGTAGAAAGAAGGGAGATAATAGGCAGTTAGAACATGGACTACTTTAGGGAAGAGATTCTTGGATGGGGTGTTCTAGTGAAGAATACAAAGCACATTTAGCAGTAAGAGTTAAAGAGGACAGCAGAACTGCAGGATGAGGAACAAAAAGGTATATGACCCTGGGTGACTTATTTAAACTTTTAAGCTTAGCTTTTCCTGAGCTGCAGAATGGACCCTTTATTGCAGAGTTCTGATGAAGATTAAACAAGCATGTAAAGCATTTAACACAGAACCTGGCAATCAAAACATTCAATAAGTGAATAAAATTTCCTTTATTATTTCTCCTGCAACAGTTGGTCCCCTATCCCCAAGCTAGTACAATTTAACTACCTGCTTTTGTAGACTGGCCTGAGAAAGCTGAGGTTGTCTTCATTATTTGACATTCCCAAATCAACGTAATAAAAAGGTTAAGTTCCCAGATATTTCTGGCAGTTTCTGAAATTAAAAATTTCACAATCATGTAAGAATCTTAAATGTAAAGACATAAAAAATGATCAGTGCTTAATCCAATATTCTGCTGGCTGTCATACTTCTAGAAAAGAGTAAAGGGAAAAAATGATTTCCATAAAGCCTATGAGGCTAATAGCTTTTTAGGAAATATTAATCTATAGATATAATCTTTCAAAAAAACAAGGGACACCCACTAATTCTTGCATCCTATTAAAAAGACAAGGTAACAGATTATTAGATAAGCTTGCAAAAAGTTTACTAATCTCTGAAGAAACAGGAGTGACTATGTTTCTCACACAGATAAAAACGGACACTTTTCAGGGTGTAAAAATAATCGATTACGTTTTCTTCATAACAACTGCAATATAAAAAGTTGCAGAAAGAAATCTAAAACTGTATTTTAACGCATGGCGTTCTCAAATCGCCAGTATGCTAAGAATAAAAACAAAAAGTCAGGTCAAAAACTCATCAGGCCTTTTCTCCTTTTCGAGAAAAGCAACAAAGACAAGATCACCTCTTCTGAGAATACTTTGGAAAAACAAAGGAGAATGCTGTGGGGGAAGCTACTCCACAAAGAAAATATCCCCAGCTGAGTTCACTTAACACTAACAACTCTCAGAGGTGACTGAATCTGTAAAGGTATTTATCAACTGTTGCTTCATAAAAACTGTCCGCTCGTTCAGCAACATGTCAATCACTAAAGTATCAAGCGATGATAAAAATGTATCAAATCCACTTCCCCTCGGCTGAGAGATTTATATATACCTCCGGGTGAGATTTCCATTAAAAAAAAAAAAAAAAAAAAGAAAGAAAGAAAAGGCAGTTTCAAAATCCTTACGGTGCCGGGTTTTCGGCTTTTTGGTCGGGGGAGGGGTACTACAGAAGGAAAGCCAGAGAGGTTAAAGAAAACTATTTGGCTTTTTTCCAGCTGGCAACTGCGAGAATAAAGTTTATCTCACTGAAAACCGAGCACAAGCAGCCTCAAGAGAAAAACTCCTATTAACGAGAAGAAAATGAGAGGAACAGGGAGAGTTTCTGGAACAAATCAAAGTAAAATGAAAGGGACGGCTATAAAGATCAAGAGATTAATCAAGAAGCGGGGGGAACGGGAAACACACAGAAGGAAAGCATGGGACAAAAAAGAAGGTTCACCGAGTTCTGAAAAGAGGTTTGAATGAAAAAGTCTTTTCCCCAGGCCTAGGACCACAGAGGGCCCGCGGCGAGGCCAAAGGCCACGCTATCGCGTAGTTAAGGTGACGGGATTAATTAAGAGGGCTAAGCCCCCTCTCCCTCCAACCTTGTCCTCTCATAGCCCGGGGCTCGGTCCCTAAGCATCCAGGTGTGCGCCAAGGAGAAGAGCCAAGATATTGCGGCGTCCACAGAGAACAATAGGCTGGGGAGCGCGCCGAGCCGAGGCCTCCCTCCGGGACGACCACCATCCCGCCCCCCTCATCGCTGCCCCAGACTCACAGAGTCTTGGGCATCTCGTCCTCCATGGCTGCTGCTGTCGCGCCGGCGCCTCGGGGTCCAGCTCCCTAATCTTTACTACCTCCCAAATCTTTTGAGCGATTATGGCTGCGGAATAGCGGGGTTTCTGGCCTGATCGGAGGTTACTCCGCCTTCTCCTTCCGCGGCAATTACACTAAACGGCCGGGCGCAGCGCGAACAATGAAGCCCCAATACAAGATGGCGGCGAGCCGGGAGCTCAGAAGCAGCCAGCGAAGGGACCCGGACCGCGCAGGCGCAGAATAATCTTGCACTTTCAACCTCCCTCAAGCCATAGGTTCACTTGTTGCGCAGCCGCTCTTCTAGCCGACACCAAGGGTGTATCAGACTGCGCAGGCGTAAGAATTAACTCTTTCAGGAGTTGCGTAAAGTTTTTTATCTTCAAGCTCTAGATTCGAATGTTTCAACAGTGAATTATAATGAAATAGAAATATTCATGGAAATTAATAATCTCCAGTGTTTCGTGAGGAAGAAAGACTTATTAAAACTGTTCAAATCACCTCATTTTGTAGACGGCGGGAGTGAAAATTGAGCTGCGCCGCCCGGGAATCGAACCCGGGTCGCAAGAATGGGAATCTTGCATGATACCACTACACCAGCGGCGCTGATGGTTTAAGTCTTCGCCAAAATGTCTTAGAGCAAAATGCAAGCAAACATTTGTTCCTATGTGAGAATTTATTCATTTAAAAATAAAGTTTATTAAGAGTCTATAATCTATTTTTCATTGATCTAAGGAAGGATGTTATCTCATCCCAATACAGTTGAATGGCTCTTCTTAATCCATTAAGTTATTGTTCATTAATGTTCATTAAGAAGACTGTCTTTAGTAACCAAATTTTGGAGAACCAGGAAAATCTTTTCAGGTATTTTCATTTCCTTGATATACTCAGTACACTTTGCAAATATTTAAGAAATAGTTATTTAAATAGTTATGCAAATCGGTCAAAGAATTCTAAAACTAAATGAGTCAGAAGGTATATAAACTTCAGTCCTCTGGGAAGGGGGTGGAAAAATCAGGACTCTGAAATGTGTGTGGTTCGGTGTAATCATTATGTATTTCGTGTTACATTTTATAAATTATGTGAAATATTTTTAAACACAGGAGAATGTACACATCCAAAACCGAGATGTCCTCTTTAGAGTAGTTTCTTAAAACTATACCTTAAGATTTCTATTTTTGGAATTGTCTTTAGAATCTGGGGCTCATTCTTCAATTTTATTCAAAGATGCCAAATATTAGTCTTTTGAGGCTGAATAAGACAGGTGTTAATAGTGGATAAAATTTTTTAAAATAGTGTTTTGAAGTGTACAGTACAGTGGTTTTTAGTTTATTCACAGAGATTTGCACCATCACTATAATCAATTTTAGAGCATTTTCATCACTCCAAAAAAGAAATTCTTACCAATCAGAAGTCACTCTCTATTGCCCATCCCACCTGACTTCCTAACATACTGATCTGTCTATAGATTCGCCTGTTCTGGGAATATCATAGGAATGGAATCATGCAATATGTGATTCTTTGTGACTGGCTTTTTCACTTAGCATTACGCTTTTATGGTTCATACAAGTTGTAGCATGCATCAGTGTTTCATTATTTTTCTTTGCCAAATAAAACTCAATTGTATGGATATAGCACAAGTATCTTTTAGGCTTCAAAACCTTTATGAAAACTTGATTATTTTTTTATATGTTTTAAATTGTTATATATGTTACATTATGATATATGTATGTTATATTTGTATAGCAATATAAATATATTACTTACATTAACATATACTATATTGAATATAAATCTATAAAAGACATATGAATATGTAATTGTAATATATATTATATATATTAACATATATGTTATATACTGAAGTTTTAAAGTTACAAAATTAATACAGGCTCACTATCACAAGTGAAACAATATACAGATACCTCAGTGGCTAAGTCAACTAAGCATCTGCTTCTGGCTCTGGTCGTGGTCCTAGGATCCTGGGATTGAGCCTGCTTCTCCCTCTGCCTGCTATTCCCCCTGCTTGTGTACTCTCTCTCTGACAAATAAATAAATAAAATCCTTGAAAAAAAAAAAAAAGTGAAGAGGTGCCTGGGTGGCCAATGGGTTAAGCCTCTGCCTTTGGCTCAGGTCCTGGAATCAAGGCCCGCATCAGGCTCTCTGCTCAGCCAGGAGCCTGCTTCCCCCTCTCTCTGCCTACCTCTCTTGTCTATTTGCGATCTCTCTCTCTCTCTGTGTCAAATAAATAAATAAAATCTTTAAAAAAAAAAAAGTGAAACAATACAGATAAGGAAAAGACTAATTAATTCTCTCATTATCCCCCTCTTGATGTAATTAATGCTAACAGTTTAGTCAGATTAGTCAGCAGGCTTCCAAATTGTAATCATACAAATGCAAATGTATTTGAGTGCTTGGGATTTTTATTTAAAAAACGTCATTATGGGATGCCTGGGTGGCTCAGGTGGTTGGGCAACTGCTTGCAGCTTGGGTGATGATCACGGAGTCCTAGAATCAGTCCTGCATCGGGCTCCTTGCTCCGTGGGGAGTCTCCTACTCCCTCTGAACTCTCCCCTCTCATGCGTGCTCTCTCTCATAAATAAAATCTTTAAAATAAATAAATAAAAATTTAAAATGTGGTTAGGGCACCTGGGTGACTCAGTCTGTTAAGTATTTACCTTCAGCTGGGGTTGTGATCCTGGGGTCCTAGAATGGAGTGGCATGCAGGGTTCCCCACTCAGCAGGGAATCTGCTTCTTCTTCTCCCTCTACCTGCTGCTCCCCCTCCCTGGTTGTGCTCTCTCTCTCTCTCCAAAATAAATAAAATCTTTAAAAATAAAAAATGTGATTAGTCCATGGATATTACTTTGCAACTTTCTGTTCTCACTTAAACTTACATCATAGATATTTTCCAGTTGAATCAATACAGATCTAATTATTTGTTTTTTTGGTAGCCACAAAACAGTCCATAGAATGAGTGTGTCACAGTTTATTCAATGTTAAATTGAATAAATGACCATAAATGGTATTGAAGAACATTAGGTTACCCCATTTTTGTTTTTTGTTTTTCCACTACAAACAATGCTGCGCTAAACATCCTGATACATGTATCCTTATAACTGATTTTCATTTCTTTAGAGTAGATCTCCAAATGTGGGATTTTTGAATTAGGCAATATATCTACATATCAATCTTAATAGATAATTGTTTTAAAAAAAGTTTTTAGTCATTCGCACACTACAACAATGTTTGAAAGTCAGTTCAAGAGAACTCCATCCATTCTACCTCGTTTTCTCCTGCATTGTCAGTCTTATTAATTTTTGCTAATATGAAAGATGAAAAATGGTATCTCCTTAATTTGCATTTGCTTAAACTACTGCTAGAATTGAGCATCTCTTCATGTGTATTTCATTTTTTATTTTTATTATGTATTTATTTATTTTTAAATATTTTGTTTATTTATTTGACAGAGAGAGAGAGATCACAAGTAGGCAGAGAGAGAGGAGGAAGCAGGCTCCCCTCCAAGCAGAGAGCCCGATGTGGGACTCCATTCCAGGACCCTGAGATCACGACCTGAGCCGAAGGCAGCGGCTTAACCCACTGAGCCACCCAGGCGCCCGTATTTCATTTTTTAAAGACTTTATTTTTTCAAAGCTGTTTACACCAAAATTGAAAGAAAGGTAGAAATTTCCCATTTACCCAATGCCCCCAAATTTGCATTCATGTATGTTTTGTTTTGTTTTGCTTTGAGCATGGGCGCTTGCTTTCTCTTTTGTGAATTGCCTATTTATATAGTCTGTATTTATATTGAATTGTTTACCTCTTACCAACTTGTAGACCTCTTTGTATGTTTGCAATACATACCACAATCTTGCCTGCCATATTAGTGGCAGATGCTTTCCTCATGTATTATTTTTTTAACTTCTAAAATTCTATTTTTTGCCATCTGAAAATGTTTAAGTTTTATGTAGTCAAATATGTTTCTCTTTTCTTATATTGTTTTTGAATATCCTGTCTTGCCTAACAGGGAATAAATATTATTTAGTTTGTTTAGAATAAGAAAAAAGTGAGATGTAAGGAAGTAAGAAGGTATGAAAATGAATTTTTTCAAGGTAGTTTCAAAAAAGAAAAAGAAACACAGAGCAGTGGCAGAATTACATACAGATTTAAGTATTGTCAAAGATAAGCAAAGCTAGCACTAAAGTTTTACTTTTAATCAGTAATATACTATTGCACAAGGGAATAGTCTAGCATAATCTGAATTAAACTTCAATTTGTATAGATGTTACTTGGCATTTGGAAGGGAGACTGTAGGTATAGGGAGGGAGATGAGCAGGGGCCACACTGAGTCCCGTTAGTGAAAGATTACAAAACTTCAGAGAAAGGGTGGTAACTGGTGCTTATCAGTTAGGCTCCTGTCCACCCACAGAGGCTATGAGACAGAGGCTCTATCTTCACGTGTTGGCTGGAACAAACAATAACGTCTTGGGAGCCTTGAGTTTTCTCAGACAGGCACTTTAAAGGTAGCTAGGGTCATCCCAAGGACACAGCTTTGAGCTGTTAGAAAATGTTAGTGTTTTGTTCAAGTCTTAATAGGCCAAGGCTGGGGCACCTGAGTGGCTCAGTCGGTTAAGAATCTGCCTTCTGGGGGCACCTGGGTGGCTCAGTGGGTTAAAGCCTCTGCCTTCGGCTCAGATCATGATCCCAGGGTCCTGGGATCGAGCCCCACGTCGGGCTCTCTGATCAACAGGGAGCCTGCTTCCTCCTCTCTTTCTGCCTGCTTCTCTGTCGGGCTCTCTGATCAACAGGGAGCCTGCTTCCTCCTCTCTCTCTGCCTGCTTCTCTATTTGTGATCTCCGACTGTCAAATAAATAAATAAAATCTTTAAAAAAAAAAAAAAAAGAATCTGTTTTCTGCTTAGGTCATGATCCCAGAGTCCTGGGATTGGGGCCTGCTCAGCATGTTGTTGAAGTGTGGAATTGTAACTCTGCATGGACTATGGACAGTCAACAATATGTACTTAAAAGTTGCACTATTGCAAAACGTGTGTATTATCCAGGTACGCATACACTATTTTTTTGTACTGATGGTCCTGTACCAGAAACATTTTCTTTTGTTGTTACTTACTTTTTTAAACTTTGTTTAGCCACTTAAAGAATATCTGCTCACGGCATAATTTGTCTCATCAGGCTCCCTGTTCACTAGAGAGTCTGCTTCTCCCTCTGCCCCTCTCCTCAGCTCATGTTCTCTCTCTCTCCCTCTCACTCTATCCTCTTTCTCTCTCTCTCTCTCAAATAAATAAAATGTTAAAAAAAAAAAAAAAAAAAAAGATAGGCCCAGCCTAAGGCCTGTCTAGTGGAGAAGATTGCTCAGAGGAACCTGGCTGGAATTTGGTCAAGGAGAGAACCTTAGTAAGTGTTTAGTCTCCTAGGGGGGAGTCTGCTTTTTTGAACAGCATTCCTTTGTATGAATGTTTGTTATATTACCTTATTATTACTCCTCATATATATGGTAGCAATTTCTCTCTATGACCTTTTTAGAAACCTTTTGAGTTTTCAGTGGCAGTGTTATTTTAAAAGGCCATTGGGGCACTTGGGTGGCTCAGTGGATTAAAGCCTCTGCCTTCTGCTCAGGTCATGATCCCAGGGGCCTGGGATCAAGCCCTGCATCGGGCTCTCTGCTCAACGGGGAGCCTGCTTCCTCCTCTCTCTCTGCCTGCCTCTCTGCCTCCTTGTGATTTCTGTCTGTCAAATAAATAAATAAATCTTTAAAAAAAAAAGGGGGGGGCAGGAGTGCAGAATGAGAAAGCCTCTGACCCACTTTCCAAGTCCTTTACCCTGTGTCTTCACTGAGCGTTCTTTCAGTAAACTCCTTCCCAAGGTTTCAGCGGCAGCAGTGAAAGCTTCTAAAGATGACACATGTGTCAAAGTCACTAATATGGTCCATTCTAATCAACCAACAAACATTTATTGAGTGCCTAGTAAGCTTAATGCACCGATAATTGTGTTGTGGGGATAATGTAGTTTGGAAAAAGGAAAATAAAACACACAGAGAATTTAGTTCTTTGTAATTTCCAGATGTAGTGAAAATGGAGCTTACTTTTCATCTTTTTATGTTAACTAGGAGTGTTTATTTCCTGTATGATTTCATCTTATTTCATTAATACCACCTTCACTCCCCCTTTCTCTGCTTAACTGGCCTCCTTACTGTTCCTCAAACATGCCAGGTATTTTACTTACCTAGACAGCTCTTTCCCCAGATACTTGTTTGACCCACTCTCTCACTTCCTGCAAACTTTTGCTTAGATTCTATCCTGTTCAATGAGGCCTATACCAACTACCCTATTTAAAACTACAACCTGGGACGCCTGGGTGGCTCAGTTGGTTGGGCAGCTGCCTTCGGCTCAGGTCATGGTCCCAGCGTCCTGGGATTGAGTCCCACATCGGGCTCCTTGCTCATCAGGGAGCCTGCTTCTCCCTCTGCCTCTGCCTGCCATTCTGTCTGCCTGTGCTTGCTCTCTCTCCCTCTCTCTCTCTGACAAATAAATAAATAAAATCTTTAAAAAAAAAAAAACTACAACCCCTTCCTCATTCCTCTCACCCCACTCTGTATAATATATAATTTACTTGTTATAATTACCATATCTCTTTCCACTGGAATATCAGCTTCATTAAAATAAATATTTTATTTTATTTTTTTTTGACAGAGATCACAAGTAGGCAGAGAGGCGGGGGGGCGGGGGGAGTGGCGGAGGGGGAGGGGGCGGGGAGCAGGCTTCCCGCTGAGCAGAGAGCCTGATGCGGGGCTTGATCCCGGGACCCCGAGATCATGACCTGAGCCAAAAGCAGAGGCCATACTCCCTTTTTCTAAGTTCAATCTTTCTTTGTATCCAACTTCTTTTCCTTCCATCATACTATTCTTCATGTTCACATGATGGTTTTTTGGTTTTGTTTTATTTGGGGGGGAAGAGTGGAGGTGGGGTATTTATTTTACTTACAAAATGGGGTCTTATAACACTCATCAGTCAGTCACCATTTTTCTCACCTACCGATACCAGGATAGATCCTACAATTTTTTAAAAAAGATTTTATTTATTTATTTGACACAGAGAGAGACAGTGAGAGAGGGAACACAAGCAGTGGAAGTGCGAGAGGGAGAAGCAGGCTTCCTGCTGAGCAGAGAGCCCCATGCAGGGCTCGATGCCAGACACTGGGATCGTGACCTGAGCCGAAGGCAGACGCTTAACTACTGAGCCACCCAGGTGCCCCTAGCTCCTACAGTCTTTCTAATGCTTGCATAATGTTCTACTGTGTGATACGAGTGCATTACTTTTATTCATATTTGCCATTACTTTCCATCTTGGACCACCCCATCCGTGGTCGCCCTTTTTCCCTTTCACCCATCATGGTTTACCCATTCATCTTATGCCCAACAGTCCCCGGAACATAATGGTCATTCAGTAAGCATTTGTTGCTCCGCGCGTCTGACAGTGGTTTGCTGTGTGCATTCTTTGACAGGGAGAGACTGAAGGGACAGAAGAGGGCTCTAGTGAAGAAGTGATGGGGAGTAAGTAAGGTGGCGAGCTGAGGTGAGCCTCCGCTTCTCGTGCCTCTGGTGTGTCCTTGAAGTAGGGTGCGTTTCAAAGGGTCTGGGACGAGCTTGGGGACCGAGAGGACCGTGTTTGGAAGCTCCTGGAGGGACGCACCCAATTGGGGTGCGGTGGCCCGGGCTTGCTCCAGGCGGGCTTGGGTGGAGCTCGGAGGGGCGAGGCCGGCTGGGGGCGGGCCTGGGCGGAGCTCGGAGGGGCGAGGCCGGCTGGGGGCGGGCCTGGGCGGAGCTCGGAGGGGCGAGGCCGGTCGGGGGCGGGGCATGCGGAGCGCGCAGACTCGTAGCAGCCGGCGGACTTGTCGGGTGCTCCTGGTGGTCTGCTACGCTCCGGAGCCATGGGGCTCATGGCTCGGGAGCTAGTCTCCTCGCTTCTGGGGCTGTGGCTGCTGCTGTGCAGCTTGGGGTGCCCCGGTAGCGCCGAGCTCCGGGCCCCGCCGGATAAGATCGGTAGGTGACGCGGGGCGGCGCGGAAGGGGTGCGGGAGCGCGCAGTGCACCAGGCCTCGCGGCCGCGACGTCCACCAGGCCGCGCGCACCGAGTCCTCCGCGCAGGTCGCGGTCTTCTCAGTTCATGACTCAGGGTCGCTGTCGGTGCCCCAGGGAACGTGTCTTCCCGGGCTTGTCGATGTGCCCACTAGGGGAATGGGCGGTGGAGGGGGGTATTGAGGCGGGCGGCCGGCCGCCAAGCGTCTCTCATGCCCCTGTCTCGGAGGCCTGGGGGTCTGGGGAGGCCGAGGACCCTCTCCCCTCCTTCCCTTGCTGCACCTTTGGGAGGCCAGTCTTCTGGTTTGTTCTGGAGCGACCGGCCGCCTCGCTCTGCGGATGACAGGCGCACGCGGTCACAGCACACCGAGCAGTGCAAACAAGCTGACCCTGACTGCTTCCCTTGACAGGCTGGACTGGAACCCCATTCCCCCTTCCACTTTGCTGAGGTCGGCCTGCTCCCAGAGGCCCTAGCTTGCACAATTTCTCTACCTAGGACTACTACACAGCGGAAATAATCCACTCTCAAATTTCAGTCTTGGATTTCGCTGCGTTTGGTATTCTTTTTTATTCCCCTTCAAGCTTTGTTTGGTGGGGACATTAACCCATCTATATTAATGAGACAGAACAAATCTTGGCAAAAATGGCGGCCACCTGATTTAAAATGCGTGCTGGAAAGGCCCACCTCCTGTGTTCCCTTGTGTTAGGCACAAAGAAGGTGTGCAGAACCAGTGATGCCTGGACAAAGAGCTCTGAGAACCTTTGGGGATCTGCCCCCACCCCAAATCCAATGTCAATTTGTACATTAATGTACTACCACTTTTTTCGAGGGCAATGTCTGTCCAGATTCAGAGTTCTATCTTCAGCAACTGTCACTTGCCTCCAGGTCCCCAACTTGCCTAAATTGGTGATTATAGCCTTGACTAACATCTGTTACTCAAAAACAAAACCCACATAGCTGGGTAAGAAGGAAAGAAACTATTCCTTTTTTTTTTTTTTGTTCCCACCCATAGCAATTATTGGAGCTGGAATTGGTGGCACTTCAGCAGCCTACTATTTGCGGCAGAAATTTGGGAAAGATGTGAAGATTGACCTGTTTGAAAGAGGAGAGGTGGGAGGCCGTCTGGCCACAATGACTGTCCGAGGGCAAGAATATGAGGCAGGAGGTTCTGTCATCCATCCTTTAAATCTGCACATGAAGCGTTTTGTCAAGGACCTGGGTATGTCATTTGGTCTTAAAGCTAAGCAGATTTCTGTGTGACCGTCCATGGATATGTTTATCAGATAGGGGAACTGAAACTTTTCCGCCTTGTTGTCTTTTACAGAGAAGTTGGTAAAACGGTTTTCTTCACTTTGCTGCTAGCAGTTAGTACAAGCTTAGTTAGGAGCCACTTTCCTGTAATGGGACGCTAGTTATCTCTATCTTCAGTTATCTGGAATTACAGCCATGGGGTGGGGGTGGGGATGGTTGCTGTTCTTAGTTCTTAAACCTCTGGGTTGGTGTTGAAGAATCAAAGAATGGTTTGAGTTAGCAGGAACCTTGTGTACTCATTTCACAGAGGCTTTGAGTGTCTGGCTTAAAGTCACTCAGACAGGTATGGATGCAGGCCTATGCCTAGAACCTGGAACATTTGACTGCTTCCCTGCCGGCAGAGGAGCTGGACAGGTTGGGGGAGGTCTGGCAGGTCTCTGCAGGCCCTTTGCTCAGGGAGTATTGGGTAATTTTTGCTTCCTTCCAGTTATCTGAAATATCCAATTATGCAAAGTAGGATTTGCACAGGAATAGGGATGCCTCCTTTCTCTTTGCTCCTTCTAAATCCCCTGTGGATGGTTCCTGGGCCTCTTTCCTCCATGAGGGCAAATGTATGCCAGGAGCAGTTAATGCTGCAAATATTCATGTCTGATGTTTGTTTTTGTTTTTGTTTTTGTTTTTTAATTTTAAAAATATTTTATGTATTTATTTGAGAGAGAGAGAGAGAGAGAGCATGAGCAGGAGGAAGGGCAGAGGGAACAAGCAGATACCCCACTGAACGGGGAGCCTGATACAGGGCTTGAGTCCAGGACTCCAAGATCATGACCTGAGCTGAAGGTAGATATTTAACCAACTGAGCCATCCAGGTGCCCAACATTTGTCTTTAAATTGAACTCAGTTTGTATTCTGACATTTTCCTTTGACTTTTTAGTTTTTTTCCAACTAAAAATGGCCAGTCTGATTTTGATGTATCTGTATGACCACCTGACCCATCTTTTAGAGATCTGCTTTAGGACAGTGTAGTGAACGAACAGTGTATTACACACTGTTCTGAAGATAGAGCTCCTTTAATTCCTGAGAACTGGGGAATCCTCGAATTCACTCACTTCAGAGTGTCCCCTAGCTTCAGATGACCTTTCATTTGATCAACATAGAAACCCTGAGTTTAGCTAACCTTTTCTCTGTTTTTGCAGGTCTTTCTACTATTCAGAGCTCTGGTGGCCTAATGGGGGTGTATAATGGAGAGACTCTGGTATTTGAGGAGAGCAGCTGGTTTATAATTAACATGTTTAAACTAATTTGGCACTATGGATTTCAGTCCCTCCGAATGCACATGTGGGTAGAGGATATATTGGACAAGTTTATGAGGTAATTTTTTCCCCTTCTGTTTACCCTAAGACCTTTTCGTTAGATGATCTATAGGAATTTTATTTCTTGAAACAGTTCTCTACCTAAGTGTAAGACCTATTGGTCAGACTGTTAGGTAAGTGGTTTGTGTAAAATATGCAGACTGTTTATCCACTTGAATACTGAAAGAGTAGTTAATTTTTGCTTTTGAAAACATATTTTGCAAATGCTCATTTAATTTTGCCATACACACTTAAATGCTCTACAGATGTTAACTCCTTGAATTCTTATGACAGCTCTCTCAGGTACTGTTACTAGCTTCGTGCAGATGTGGAAGGTGGAGGCACAGAGGTTTCAAGTGCGCAAGAACACCCCACCCAGTAAGTGGTGGAGTTGGAGTTCCCACCCAGGCATTCTGGCTCCAGAGTTCTCGCTCGCTCTCTTTTTAAATATTTTATTTATTTATTTGAGATAGTGAGAGAAAGAGCATGAGCAGAAGGAGAGGGAAAAGCAGGTTCCCTGCTGAGCAGGGAGCCTGACAAGGGGCTTAAACCCAGGACCCTGGGATCATGACCTGAGCCGAAGGCAAATGCTTAACCTTTGGAGCCACCAAGGTGTACCCCCCACCCCCGAATTTAAATTGAGATACTGAATTCCAGCACTGTTCCAGTGTAGTGAGAATAAAGGTGCCACTTTTTCTTTATGTTTTTCTGTATTTTCAGATATTTCTAGGTATATTGCTTTGGTAATTAGGAAGGATGATATAAAATAATCAGTCTAACTTTAAAAGATACAGCCCCCCCTTTTTTAAAGGATTTTATTTATTTATTTATTTAAAGATTTAATTTATTTATTTGACAGAGAGATCACAAGTAGGCAGAGAGGCAGGCAGAGAGAGAGGAAGGGAAGCAGGCTCCCCGCTGTGCAGAGAGCCCGATTCGGGGGCGGGGCATGCGGAGCGCGCAGACTCGTAGCAGCCGGCGGACTTGTCGGGTGCTCCTGGTGGTCTGCTACGCTCCGGAGCCATGGGGCTCATGGCTCGGGAGCTAGTCTCCTCGCTTCTGGGGCTGTGGCTGCTGCTGTGCAGCTTGGGGTGCCCCGGTAGCGCCGAGCTCCGGGCCCCGCCGGATAAGATCGGTAGGTGACGCGGGGCGGCGCGGAAGGGGTGCGGGAGCGCGCAGTGCACCAGGCCTCGCGGCCGCGACGTCCACCAGGCCGCGCGCACCGAGTCCTCCGCGCAGGTCGCGGTCTTCTCAGTTCATGACTCAGGGTCGCTGTCGGTGCCCCAGGGAACGTGTCTTCCCGGGCTTGTCGATGTGCCCACTAGGGGAATGGGCGGTGGAGGGGGGTATTGAGGCGGGCGGCCGGCCGCCAAGCGTCTCTCATGCCCCTGTCTCGGAGGCCTGGGGGTCTGGGGAGGCCGAGGACCCTCTCCCCTCCTTCCCTTGCTGCACCTTTGGGAGGCCAGTCTTCTGGTTTGTTCTGGAGCGACCGGCCGCCTCGCTCTGCGGATGACAGGCGCACGCGGTCACAGCACACCGAGCAGTGCAAACAAGCTGACCCTGACTGCTTCCCTTGACAGGCTGGACTGGAACCCCATTCCCCCTTCCACTTTGCTGAGGTCGGCCTGCTCCCAGAGGCCCTAGCTTGCACAATTTCTCTACCTAGGACTACTACACAGCGGAAATAATCCACTCTCAAATTTCAGTCTTGGATTTCGCTGCGTTTGGTATTCTTTTTTATTCCCCTTCAAGCTTTGTTTGGTGGGGACATTAACCCATCTATATTAATGAGACAGAACAAATCTTGGCAAAAATGGCGGCCACCTGATTTAAAATGCGTGCTGGAAAGGCCCACCTCCTGTGTTCCCTTGTGTTAGGCACAAAGAAGGTGTGCAGAACCAGTGATGCCTGGACAAAGAGCTCTGAGAACCTTTGGGGATCTGCCCCCACCCCAAATCCAATGTCAATTTGTACATTAATGTACTACCACTTTTTTCGAGGGCAATGTCTGTCCAGATTCAGAGTTCTATCTTCAGCAACTGTCACTTGCCTCCAGGTCCCCAACTTGCCTAAATTGGTGATTATAGCCTTGACTAACATCTGTTACTCAAAAACAAAACCCACATAGCTGGGTAAGAAGGAAAGAAACTATTCCTTTTTTTTTTTTTTGTTCCCACCCATAGCAATTATTGGAGCTGGAATTGGTGGCACTTCAGCAGCCTACTATTTGCGGCAGAAATTTGGGAAAGATGTGAAGATTGACCTGTTTGAAAGAGGAGAGGTGGGAGGCCGTCTGGCCACAATGACTGTCCGAGGGCAAGAATATGAGGCAGGAGGTTCTGTCATCCATCCTTTAAATCTGCACATGAAGCGTTTTGTCAAGGACCTGGGTATGTCATTTGGTCTTAAAGCTAAGCAGATTTCTGTGTGACCGTCCATGGATATGTTTATCAGATAGGGGAACTGAAACTTTTCCGCCTTGTTGTCTTTTACAGAGAAGTTGGTAAAACGGTTTTCTTCACTTTGCTGCTAGCAGTTAGTACAAGCTTAGTTAGGAGCCACTTTCCTGTAATGGGACGCTAGTTATCTCTATCTTCAGTTATCTGGAATTACAGCCAGGGGGGGGGGGGGGGGATGGTTGCTGTTCTTAGTTCTTAAACCTCTGGGTTGGTGTTGAAGAATCAAAGAATGGTTTGAGTTAGCAGGAACCTTGTGTACTCATTTCACAGAGGCTTTGAGTGTCTGGCTTAAAGTCACTCAGACAGGTATGGATGCAGGCCTATGCCTAGAACCTGGAACATTTGACTGCTTCCCTGCCGGCAGAGGAGCTGGACAGGTTGGGGGAGGTCTGGCAGGTCTCTGCAGGCCCTTTGCTCAGGGAGTATTGGGTAATTTTTGCTTCCTTCCAGTTATCTGAAATATCCAATTATGCAAAGTAGGATTTGCACAGGAATAGGGATGCCTCCTTTCTCTTTGCTCCTTCTAAATCCCCTGTGGATGGTTCCTGGGCCTCTTTCCTCCATGAGGGCAAATGTATGCCAGGAGCAGTTAATGCTGCAAATATTCATGTCTGATGTTTGTTTTTGTTTTTGTTTTTGTTTTTTAATTTTAAAAATATTTTATGTATTTATTTGAGAGAGAGAGAGAGAGAGAGCATGAGCAGGAGGAAGGGCAGAGGGAACAAGCAGATACCCCACTGAACGGGGAGCCTGATACAGGGCTTGAGTCCAGGACTCCAAGATCATGACCTGAGCTGAAGGTAGATATTTAACCAACTGAGCCATCCAGGTGCCCAACATTTGTCTTTAAATTGAACTCAGTTTGTATTCTGACATTTTCCTTTGACTTTTTAGTTTTTTTCCAACTAAAAATGGCCAGTCTGATTTTGATGTATCTGTATGACCACCTGACCCATCTTTTAGAGATCTGCTTTAGGACAGTGTAGTGAACGAACAGTGTATTACACACTGTTCTGAAGATAGAGCTCCTTTAATTCCTGAGAACTGGGGAATCCTCGAATTCACTCACTTCAGAGTGTCCCCTAGCTTCAGATGACCTTTCATTTGATCAACATAGAAACCCTGAGTTTAGCTAACCTTTTCTCTGTTTTTGCAGGTCTTTCTACTATTCAGAGCTCTGGTGGCCTAATGGGGGTGTATAATGGAGAGACTCTGGTATTTGAGGAGAGCAGCTGGTTTATAATTAACATGTTTAAACTAATTTGGCACTATGGATTTCAGTCCCTCCGAATGCACATGTGGGTAGAGGATATATTGGACAAGTTTATGAGGTAATTTTTTCCCCTTCTGTTTACCCTAAGACCTTTTCGTTAGATGATCTATAGGAATTTTATTTCTTGAAACAGTTCTCTACCTAAGTGTAAGACCTATTGGTCAGACTGTTAGGTAAGTGGTTTGTGTAAAATATGCAGACTGTTTATCCACTTGAATACTGAAAGAGTAGTTAATTTTTGCTTTTGAAAACATATTTTGCAAATGCTCATTTAATTTTGCCATACACACTTAAATGCTCTACAGATGTTAACTCCTTGAATTCTTATGACAGCTCTCTCAGGTACTGTTACTAGCTTCGTGCAGATGTGGAAGGTGGAGGCACAGAGGTTTCAAGTGCGCAAGAACACCCCACCCAGTAAGTGGTGGAGTTGGAGTTCCCACCCAGGCATTCTGGCTCCAGAGTTCTCGCTCGCTCTCTTTTTAAATATTTTATTTATTTATTTGAGATAGTGAGAGAAAGAGCATGAGCAGAAGGAGAGGGAAAAGCAGGTTCCCTGCTGAGCAGGGAGCCTGACAAGGGGCTTAAACCCAGGACCCTGGGATCATGACCTGAGCCGAAGGCAAATGCTTAACCTTTGGAGCCACCAAGGTGTACCCCCCACCCCCGAATTTAAATTGAGATACTGAATTCCAGCACTGTTCCAGTGTAGTGAGAATAAAGGTGCCACTTTTTCTTTATGTTTTTCTGTATTTTCAGATATTTCTAGGTATATTGCTTTGGTAATTAGGAAGGATGATATAAAATAATCAGTCTAACTTTAAAAGATACAGCCCCCCCTTTTTTAAAGGATTTTATTTATTTATTTATTTAAAGATTTAATTTATTTATTTGACAGAGAGATCACAAGTAGGCAGAGAGGCAGGCAGAGAGAGAGGAAGGGAAGCAGGCTCCCCGCTGAGCAGAGAGCCTGATGTGGGGCTCAATCCCAGGACCCCGGGATCATGACCTGAGCCGAAGGCAGAGGCTTAACCCACTGAGCCACCCAGGTGCCCCCCCCGCCCTTTTTTTAAGGCTGTTGGCATGTGCTAATTTTTATGCTGGTTTACAATTTTAGATGCTGGAGAAATTTAACTTGTAAGTGCTAATGATATTTCATTACTGTGCATTTCAGTGTAGTAAAATAATTGTTAAAAAGGTAAAATTACATGTCATATGTGACCCAAGTGTTGACAAGGACAGATATAAGGATTGAGTAGGATAAATATACTATAGTTTTTGTAACTGATGGTAGTTTGGGATATCTTTTTCTCTCTTTTTTAAAACATTTTATTTATTTATTTGACAGAGAGTACAAAAGAGCAAGCACAAGCAGGGGGAGCAGCAGAGGGAGAGGGAGAAACAGCTCTCTGCTGTGTGAGGGTCCCGATGTGGGGCTCCATCCCAGGAACCTGGGATCGTGACCCAAGCCCCAGGCAGACACTTAACCGACTGAGCCATCCAGGCGCCCCTGGGATTTCCTTTTTATTTTTTATTTATTAATTAATTTTTAAATTATTTATTTATTTGACAGAGATCACAAGTAGGCAGAGAGGCAGGCAGAGATGGAGGAGGAAGCAGGCTCCCCGCTGAGCAGAGATCCTGATGGGGGGCTCGATCCCAGGACCCTGGGCTCATGACCTGAACTGAAGGCAGAGGCTTAACCCACTGAGCCACCTAGGCGCTCCTCTCTTTTTAAACATCGTTGTTATGTTAGTTCCTCAAACACTTTTCCAGTGGGTACATTAAGGTCAGCTACAGTGCAGATTGTTTTCTTTTTTTTTTTTTTTTTTTTTTTTGAGATTTTATTTTTTTGACAGAGACAGAAAAAGATCACAAGTAGGCAGAGAGAGAGGGGGAAGCAGGCTCCCTGCTGAGCAGAGAGCCTGATGCAGGGCTCTGATCACAGGACCTTGAGATCATGACCTGAGCCGAAGGCAGAAACTTAACCCACTAAGCCACCCAGGCTCCCCAGTGCAGATTATTTTAAAGTAGTCATTTATTCATTTACCAAATATTGACTACTTATTATGTGCCAGGCACTATTCTGGGTCCTGAGGATATAGAATCTAGAACATGTCCCTGTCCTCAAAGAATATACATTCTAGTAGAGAAACAAGCAGTAAACCAATAACTAAGAAAACATAAAGAATTTGTGTAGAGAGAATCAGTCACTTTGTAAGGAAGGAAGGTGGCATGTTGCTGCATGCTCAGCAGGAAAGTCAAGTTCAGATGGCATCAGATACAGCCCTGCCTGCAAGTTTTCTTACCAGTGGTTCGCTTGGCATGTAGAGAACTGCCCTGTGAGAAATTAAGAAATCACTTTTAAAGTGAATTCTGGATATTACAGAACTGTGAAAAAGATACAGTGATGGGATACATAGATTATACCTTTTTTTGTTGTTGTTGTTTAAGTAAACTCTGTGCCCAATGTGGGGCTTGAACTCATGACCCCAGAGATAAGAGTCTCATGCTCTATGGATTGAGCCAATCAGGTGCCCCAGGATTATACTATTTTTGATTTTTTAAAAAAAGATTTTATTTATTTGAGAGGGAGAGAGAGAAGGAGAAAGCATGAGAGGGGAGAGATCAGAGGGAGAAGCAGACTCCCTGTCGAGGAGGGAGCCCAATTTGGGACTCGATCCTGGGACTCCAGGATCATGACCTGAGCTGAAGGCAGTCAGTTGCTTAACCAACTGAGCCACCCAGATGCCCACTATTTTTGATTTTAGAGTTTATTTTTTTTAGTAATCTCTGGACCCAATGTGGGGCTTGAACTCACAATCCTGAGATCATGAGTTGAATGTTTTTCTTTCTTTCTTTTTTTTTTTAAAGATTTTATTTATTTATTTGACAGAGACAGACACACGGCGAGAGAGGGAGCACAAGCAGGGGGAGTGGGAGAGGGAGAAGCAGGCTTCCCACCGAGCAGGGAGCCCCATGCAGGGCTCAATCCCAGGACCCTGAGATTTGACCTGAGCCAAAGGCAGATGCTTAACAACTGAGCCACCCAGATGCCCCAGTCGAATGCTTTTCTGACTGAGTCAGCCAGGCAGGCACCCTATTTTGATTTTAGAAAACATTTCCCCTACTTTATGGAATTACTGCCTCCCTCTGGTCTGTCTTTGATATTTGATTATACAGCACAGATCCTTACGGTGTTCAAAGGGCCATGCACCCTACATTTCTGTTTCTTTCATTAAGTCAGGAACATAAAAATTTTATTTTGATAATTTTATCATGTCCCTTGAGAAAGTTGGAGAGAAGGCTGGTATTGAGCCAGCATGTGCCAATTGTTAAAGTAGTTAAATACTGCTGGACTAGTAGTGACATAGCTATTGTCCTGTGTGTTCCCACTCCTCCCTTTCTGCCTCCTCTCCAAACCCCTTACACCCGCCACCATCAGGGAATCTTGACTCAGTTCTAGTGCTGTCATCAGTCTACTTTCTGTTCAATGCTGTACCAGTTATTAAATAAATAAATGACCCTTGAATAATATGGGGGGGGTTTGGGGTGCCAATAGTTGAAAATCTGTGTATAACTTTGACTTCCCCCAAACCTAACTGCTAATAGCCTGCTGTTGACAGGAAGACTTACTAAGAACATAAACATTTAATACATATTTTGTATATTATGTCTAATTCTTATGATAAAGTAAGCTGGAGAATATGTATATATGGAAAAATTGTAAGGAAGAGAAAATATAGTTGTGGTACTCCACTGTATGTATCTGAAAAAAAAACAAAAAAACCAAACCCAAGGATAAATTTACCTGTGCAGTTTGAACCTGTGTTATTCAAGGGTCAACTGTATTTGTAATATCACCGCTTGTTGGAGATAGTCTGGATTATTGCAAAAATCAGAATTGAGAACTATAGAGGTTGCTAAAGAGTAATCTGGAACAACAGATGCCCTGCATTTCAGTGAAGCAGTAGTTCTCAACCCTGGCTGCACATTGGAATCATGTGGGGATCTTTTTTTTTTTTTTTTAAGATTTTATTTATTTGCGAGAGAGAGAGAGAGAGGGAGAGGGAAAGGGAGAGAGAGGAAGGGAGAACGTGCGCACACGCGTGAGCACAAGCAGGGGGAGTGGTAGAGGGAGAAGCAGGGCCCCCCCATGCTGAGCAGGACCCTGATATCATGACCTGAGCACTGAAGGCAGACGCTTAACTAACTGAGGTGCCCATGGGCATTGGTATTTTTAAAAGTACCTCAAGTGAATCTTACCTACAAAGTTGCAAATATTAGGTTAAAATGTGCAATTGGATAATATTCTGGAGTTTTTTCTTTCTCTAAATAGTATAGAAACCTAAAGCCCTTGTTAAGTTTTTTCTCCCTGTTTTCAATGTATATGACAAATCCAGTTGGGTCCCCTTCTGGAAAAACTTTTGGGGGATTTGCTGACCAGCTTTGGAGTACATTGTCATTTTTGTGCTTCCATTTCAGAGGGCACAGTGTGAGTGAAGGCCCATGTGACACCTGAAAGAGGGTGATAGGCAACACCCCACACCCATGCGAGTATGCATTCATTTTTCTTGTTGGTGGAGCTGCTTTGGTGGAGCTGTGGAAATCCTGTAGCCCGTGCCGTCCATACTTTCCAGTATGGACATACCTTCCAGGTTAATTTCCAGTTCTGAGCATTTATTTATGCACTTCTTCTGGTTGGATGCTATTCCTTACTTCAGAGTCTGATCTCTTCTCAGCCTTTTCCAGAAAAGCCTTCCCTTAATCTCTAGTTGCCATTCATTTCTCTTTTCAAACATCCCATGAGTGTTATATGGAGCACACCACCCACACACTCGTGTTGTTCTGTCTTGGGTACAGTGATTAGAATCTGGTAGATATTCACTCAGATGTCTGTTGAATTGAATCATCTGGTTCAGGGATGGCTTCCTGTTAGAATATCTTGGTTTCTGGGCTAGGTTAAAGCTCATTCTTGGCTCTAGCATTTAGTATGTTTCTGAGGACATATTAGATCATTAACATTTCTTAATCTGAGACTGATAGGATTTGCAGTGAAAGGCTTTATGAACACCCTTTTTTCCTTCCAGTACTCCTAACAAATATTTTGAGTCATTTTTTACTCTTTTCTCTCCTTCCTTTCCCAAATCCAGTCTATCTTTAATCCTATGAGTTTTAAAAATGTATCCAGAATTTCACCACTTGTCACCACCATGGCTTGTACCACTTTGAAACAGGCCACTATTATCTCTTGTCTGTATTGTTGGAGCAGCCTCCTGTGGTAGGCTGAATCAAATGCTTCTCTCCCCCTGCAAAATGTCTACACTCTAATCCCTGGAACCTGCCAGTGTGTTATCTTACATGATAAAAGGAACTTTGCAGATATGATTAAGTTAGGGATCTTGGAACAGGAAGATTATTCCCAGTTATTTAGGTGGGCCCAGTGTAATCATAAGAGTCCATGTAAGAGGGAGGCAGGAGGATCAGAGTGAGTAGTAGGAAATGTGATCATGGAAGAGGTTGGAATGATCCCAGAAAGGTGCCATGAGCCAAGGAATGCAGGCGATTATAGAAACTGAAAAAAAGCAAGAAAATGGATCCTTCCCTCAGAGCTTCCAGAAGGAACCAGCCTTGCCGACATCTTGACCAGTGACAATTGACCTTTGGATTTCTAACCTGCAGAACCATAGGATAATAAATTTGAATTGTTTAAGCCACTAAGTTTGTGGCAATTTGTTACAGTAGCCACTGGAAACTAACACTAACTCCCCTCCTTGCTTTTGCCCTTGTGCTACGAAGATCTGTTTTCAGCATAGCAGCCAAAGAGGTCTTTTTTTTTTTTTTTGAAGATTTTATTTATTTATTTGACAGAGAGATCACAAGTAGGCAGAGAGGCAGGCAGAGAGAGAGGAGGAAGCAGGCTCCCTGCCAAGCAGAGAGCCCGATGTGGGGCTCGATCCCAGGACCCTGAGATCATGACCCGAGCTGAAGGCAGAGGCTTTAACCCACTGAGCCACCCAGGCGCCCCCAAAGAGGTCTTTTTAAAATCTAAGAGTCATCATATTACTTCTCTGCTCAGAAACTTTATTGGCAAAACAGAGCTACCCTATGACCGAACAATTCCTCTACTAGGTATTTATCTAAAGGATACAAAAGTCCTGATTGGAAGGGGCACACACACCCAGTTATAGTCGCACTATCAACAATAGCCAAAGTATGGAAAGAGCCCAAATGTCCGTCAACAGATGCATGACCAAAGAAGACGTGGAGACACACACACACACACACATAGAGGAATATTAGTCATCAAAAAGAATGGAATATTGCCATTTGCAACAATGTGGATGGATGGATCGAGTCCCACAACAGGCTCCTTGTTCAGCAGGGAGCATGGTTCTCCCTCTGCCTGCTGTTTTCCCTGCTTGTGCTCTCTCCTTCTGATAAATAAATAAATAAGAGTTGCTGGAGGGGAGGTGGGTCAAAGGATGGGCTAAATGGGGGATGGGTATTAAGGGCTTTTTAGGATGAGTACTGGGTGTTATATATAAGTGATGAATCACTAAATTCTACTCCTGAAACCAGTACTACACTGTATATGTTAACTACCTTGAATTTAAATTAAAAATACAAACTTTCAGTGGCTATTTCATGCAGAGTAACAGCCAGAATCTGTACAATGGCTTGAAAGACCTGATGTAGGTAATCATCTCCTAATTTTTTGTTTCCTGTTACTATCGGCAGAATTATGCCCTACTCCCTTCATAGGTTGAAGCCCTAACCTTACCCTGTACCTCAGAATGACTGTATTTGGAGATAGGGCTTTTAATGAGGGAATTAAGTTAAAACAAGGCCACTACGGTGGGCCATATTGGATGTGACTAGTGTGCTTATAAAAATAAGAGATTAGAACACAGAAGAGATGCCAGGGATGTGCAGGCATATAAGGAGGATCCTGGGAGGACACAGTGAGAAGGTGACCTAATTGTAAGCCAAGGTGACAGTCCTCAAAACAAACCAAAGCTGTCAATGCCATGATCTTGGATTTTTAGCTTTCAGAACTACGAGAAATAAATTTCTGTTGTTTAAGGCACTCAGTCTGTGAAACTTTGTTATGGCAGCCCCAGTGAACTAGTGTTGTTGATCTTCTATTCTACCCATTACTGAAAGTGGGATATTGGGGTGCCTGGGTGGCTCAGTGGGTTAAGCTTCTGCCTTCGGCTCAGGTCATGATCCCAGGTTCTTGGGATCGAGCCCCTCATTGGGCTCTTTGCTTGTCAGGGAACCTGCTTCCCCCTTTCTCTGCCTGCCTCTCTGCCAACTTGTAAGCTCAGTCAAATAAATTAATAAAATCTTAAAAAAAAAAGTGGGATATTGGTCTTCAACTAGTATTGTTAAATTATCTGCTTCTCCCTTCAGTTCTGTCATTTTCATTTCATGTATTTTGGAACTCTGTTGTTGTGTATATATATGTTGATAATTGTTACATCTTCACAGACTAACCCTTTTATCATTATAAAATGTCCTTTGCCTCTGGTAACAATTTTTGTTTTAAAGTCTATATTCTCTGCTTTAGTGTGATCACTCCAGCTGTCTTTTTGTTACTGTTTGTATGGTGTTATCTTCTTCCATCTTTTTACTTTCAACCTACTTGTGTTTGAATCTAAAGTGTATTTCTTGTAGACAGCATATTGTTGGATCATGATTTTTTTTTTATCTGTTCTGCCAGTCTCTGCCTTATGAATGCAGTGTTTAATCCATTTATGTTTAGTTACTATGAATGTAGGGTTTATGCCTGCCTTTTTGCTATTTATTTCCTATACAGCTTACGTTGCTGTTGTTTATTCCTCCATTGTTGCCTTCTTTTGTTTTACTCATTCATCGCTGATGAACTTATAGGCTTCTACCTCCTGGCTATTGTGAATAATGCTGCAGTAAACACAGATGTTTTTAAAAATATCTTTGATTCTGTTTTTTATTCTTTATATTTATTTTATGCAGTTACTTTTACCAGTGCCTGCCATTTCTTGATGGAGATTCGAGTTTCTGTCTAGTGTATTTCAGCCTGAAGGAATTTCTCTAGTCTAATTTCTTTTAGAGATGGTCTGCTAGTATTGAATTCCATGTTTTTGTTTACCTGGGATTATTTTAATTTCTCCACTTTTGAGGGATAGTTTTGCTGGATGTAGAACTCTTGAGTTGATAAGACTTTTCTTTCAGCATTTTGAATATGTCATCCCACCAACTCTGGCTGGCCTTCATAGTTTCTGATGAGTAGAGTGAGCTGTTAATCTTTTTGAAGATCCTTTTTTCTGGATCAGTTGCCTTTTTCTTGCTGCTTTTGGTATTCTTTGTCTTTCTCGTCTATTTATTTTTGGGTGTACATCTCTTAAATTTATCCTGCTTAGATTTAGCTTCCTGGG